>NC_134506.1:722500-1072500 GCF_027942865.1 Odontesthes bonariensis
ATGCTTGTGATTGAGATCTGTAAAGGTAAGTGCGGCATCGAGCTTGTTCATGGTTTGATACATGTGGATGTTTATTGGTGTAAAGCTTCTGAAATGTTGGGACTGCACCCTCCTTCATTCTAAAACTGCACAGGCTTTACATGAGGCCCTGGAGCATTGCACTGTCCCTGCTGACTTCCCTTCATCCCATAGTGTTCCCCAGCTCAGAGGTGTACTGACCGACCATCCACATGATGGAAGACCAAACTTCATGGATTAGATTAGATTAAAATTAACATTAGTATTGTTTTAAGGACATTGAACAGAGTGCCCAATGGAACCCTGTCTGTAGCAGCAGGATGGACCAGCGAAAACAGCCAAAATGGATAGAAATGAGCTATTGTTGTGAAAATGGTCTCCTCATTTCTTATTCTTGATAAACAAGCTGGAACTGGGACTCAAGGTCTTAAATAGTGAACTGTTCCTTTAAGAGTGCTCATTTTGGTTAAGTTGATTTCAGCTCCTGTTTGTATTTGTTTGCTTATAGAAAACAAAGGGAAATTCCCACACATGAAGTTCATGTCTGCAGTGCCTTTTGATTATTTTACCAAGACATTTCATTATACAGACATAAAATAGGTCAACAAAAGAGGTGAATGAACAGGAATCTTCATTTGTTTCCTGTGGGTGTTTTTATGGGAATGTGGATTACTTCCAGGTTTATTTGAGGGGTGCCTATGGTTTGCATGTTCCACATTTTATCAGAAGTGTGTCGTGCAGTATGGGACACTGGTCTGGTCTGGGTCTTGGTTTAGGTGGTCTTGGTCTTGTCTCAGTCTCGGTTTAGGTGGTCTTGGTCTGGGTCTCGGTTTAGGTGGTCTTGGTCTTGTCTCAGTCTCGGTTTAGGTGTTCTTGGTCTTGGTCTCGGTCTAGGTGGTCTTGGTCTTGGTCTCGGTTTAGGTGGTCTTGGTCTTGTCTGGGTCTCGGTTTAGGTGGTCTTGGTCTTGTTCTCGGTTTAGGTGGTCTTGTCTTGGTCTCGGTTTAGGTGGTCTTGGTCTTGGTCTCGGTTTAGGTGGTCTTGGTCTTGTCTTGTTCTTGGTTTAGGTGGTCTTGGTCTTGGTCTTGGTCTCGGTCTCGGTTTAGGTGGTCTTGGTCTTGTCTTGTTCTTGGTTTGGTGGTCTTGGTCTTGTCTTGGTCTCGGTTTAGGTGGTCTTGTTTTGGTCTCGGTTTAGGTGGTCTTGGTCTTGGTCTTGGTCTCGGTCTAGGTGGTCTTGGTCTTGTCTTGTTCTTGGTTTAGGTGGTCTTGGTCTTGTCTGGGTCTCGGTTTAGGTGGTCTTGGTCTTGTTCTCGGTTTAGGTGGTCTTGTTTTGGTCTCGGTTTAGGTGGTCTTGGTCTTGGTCTTGGTCTCGGTCTCGGTTTAGGTGGTCTTGGTCTTGTCTTGTTCTTGGTTTAGGTGGTCTTGGTCTTGGTCTCGGTTTAGGTGGTCTTGGTCTTGTCTTGTTCTTGGTTTAGGTGGTCTTGGTCTTGTCTTGGTCTTGGTTTAGGTGGTCTTTTCTTGGTCTCGGTTTAGGTGGTCTTGTCTCGGTCTCGGTGTAGGTGGTCTTGGTCTTGGTCTCGGTCTCGGTTTAGGTGGTCTTGGTCTTGTCTGGGTCTCGGTTTAGGTGGTCTTGTCTTTGTCTCGGTTTAGGTGGTCTTGTCTTGGTCTCGGTTTAGGTGGTCTTGGTCTTGTCTGGGTCTCGGTGGTCTTGGTCTTGGTCTTGGTCTCGGTCTTGGTCTCGGTTTAGGTGGTCTTGGTCTTGTCTGGGTCTCGGTTTAGGTGGTCTTGTCTTGGTCTCGGTTTAGGTGGTCTTGGTCTTCTCTCAGTCTCGGTTTAGGTGGTCTTGGTCTTGGTCTCGGTCTCGGTTTAGGTGGTCTTGGTCTCGGTCTCGGTTTAGGTGGTCTTGGTCTTGTCTGGGTCTCGGTTTAGGTGGTCTTGGTCTTGGTCTCGGTCTCGGTTTAGGTGGTCTTAGTCTTGTCTGGGTCTCGGTTTAGGTGGTCATGGTCTCGGTTTAGGTGGTCTTGGTCTTGGTCTAGGTGGTCTTGGTCTTGTCTTGGTCTCGGTTTATGTGGTCTTGGTCTTGTCTTGGTCTCGGTTTAGGTGGTCTTGTCTTGGTCTCGGTTTAGGTGGTCTTGGTCTTGTCTTGGTCTCGGTTTAGGTGGTCTTGTCTTGGTCTCGGTTTAGGTGGTCTTGGTCTTGTCTTGTTCTCGGTTTAGGTGGTCTTGGTCTGGTCTGGGTCTCGGTTTAGGTGGTCTTGGTCTTGTCTGGGTCTCGGTTTAGGTGGTCTTGGTCTCGGTCTAGGTGGTCTTGTCTTGGTCTCGGTTTAGGTGGTCTTGTCTCAGTCTCGGTTTAGGTGGTCTTGGTCTTGTCTCGGTCTCGGTTTAGGTGGTCTTGGTCTTGTCTTGGTCTCGGTTTAGGTGGTCTTGGTCTTGTCTTGGTCTCGGTTTAGGTGGTCTTGTCTCAGTCTCGGTTTAGGTGGTCTTGGTCTTGTCTTGGTCTCGGTTTAGGTGGTCTTGTCTTGGTCTTGGTTTAGGTGGTCTTGGTCTTGTCTTGGTCTCGGTTTAGGTGGTCTTGTCTTGGTCTCGGTTTAGGTGGTCTTGTCTCGGTCTCGGTTTAGGTGGTCTTGTCTCGGTCTCGGTTTAGGTGGTCTTGGTCTTGTCTTGTTCTTGGTTTAGGTGGTCTTGGTCTTGTCTTGGTCTCGGTTTAGGTGGTCTTGGTCTTGTCTTGTTCTTGGTTTAGGTGGTCTTGGTCTTGTCTTGGTCTTGGTTTAGGTGGTCTTTTCTTGGTCTCGGTTTAGGTGGTCTTGTCTCGGTCTCGGTTTAGGTGGTCTTGGTCTCGGTCTCGGTTTAGGTGGTCTTGGTCTTGTCTGGGTCTCGGTTTAGGTGGTCTTGTCTTGGTCTCGGTTTAGGTGGTCTTGTCTTGGTCTCGGTTTAGGTGGTCTTGGTCTTGTCTGGGTCTCGGTGGTCTTGGTCTCGGTCTCGGTTTAGGTGGTCTTGGTCTTGTCTGGGTCTCGGTTTAGGTGGTCTTGTCTTGGTCTCGGTTTAGGTGGTCTTGTCTTGGTCTCAGTTTAGGTGGTCTTGGTCTCGGTGGTCTTGGTCTTGTCCGGGTCTCGGTTTAGGTGGTCTTGTCTTGGTCTCGGTTTAGGTGGTCTTAGTCTTGTCTTGGTCTCGGTTTGGGTGGTCTTGTCTTGGTCTCGGTTTAGGTGGTCTTGTCTCGGTCTAGGCTTAGGTGGTCTTGGTCTTGGTCTCGGTTTAGGTGGTCTTTTCTTGGTCTCGGTTTAGGTGGTCTTGTCTTGGCCTCGGTTTAGGTGGTCTTGTCTCGGTCTCGGTTTAGGTGGTCTTGGTCTTCTCTCAGTCTCGGTTTAGGTGGTCTTGGTCTTGGTCTCGGTCTCGGTTTAGGTGGTCTTGGTCTTGGTCTCGATGTCGGTTTAGGTGGTCTTGGTCTTGGTCTCGGTCTCGGTTTAGGTGGTCTTGGTCTTCTCTCAGTCTCGGTTTAGGTGGTCTTGGTCTTGGTCTCGGTCTCGGTTTAGGTGGTCTTGGTCTTAGTCTCGGTGGTCTTGTCTTGGTCTCGGTTTAGGTGGTCTTGTCTCGGTCTCGGTTTAGGTGGTCTTGGTCTTCTCTCAGTCTCGGTTTAGGTGGTCTTGGTCTTGGTCTCGATGTCGGTTTAGGTGGTCTTGGTCTTGGTCTCGGTTTGGGTGGTCTTGTCTTGGTCTCGGTTTAGGTGGTCTTGTCTCGGTCTAGGCTTAGGTGGTCTTGGTCTTGTCTTGGTCTCGGTTTAGGTGGTCTTGGTCTTGATCTCGGTTTAGGTGGTCTTGTCTTGGTCTCGGTTTAGGTGGTCTTGTCTCAGTCTCGGTTTAGGTGGTCTTGGTCTTGTCTGGGTCTCGGTTTAGGTAGTCTTGGTCTTGTCTGGGTCTCGTTTTAGGTGGTCTTGGTCTTGTCTGGGTCTCGGTTTAGGTGGTCTTGGTCTTGTCTCAGTCTCGGTTTAGGTGGTCTTGGTCTTGGTTTAGGTGGTCTTGTCTTAGTCTCGGTTTAGGTGGTCTTGGTCTTGTCTTGGTCTCGGTTTAGGTGGTCTTGGTCTTGGTCTCGGTTTAGGTGGTCTTGGTCTTGTGTTGTTCTCGGTTTAGGTGGTCTTGGTGTCGGTCTCGGTTTAGGTGGTCTTGGTCTTGTCTGGGTCTCGGTTTAGGTGGTCTTGGTCTTGGTCTCGGTCTCGGTTTAGGTGGTCTTGGTCTTGTCTGGGTCTCGGTTTAGGTGGTCTTGGTCTTGGTCTCGGTTTAGGTGGTCTTGGTCTTGTCTGGGTCTCGGTTGAGGTGGTCTTGGTCTTGTCTCAGTCTCGGTTTATGTGGTCTTGTCTTGGTCTCGGTTTAGGTGGTCTTGTCTCGGTCTAGGCTTAGGTGGTCTTGGTCTTGTCTTGTTCTCGGTTTAGGTGGTCTTGGTCTTGTCTTGTTCTCAGTTTAGGTGGTCTTGGTCTTGTCTTGATCTCAGTTTAGGTGGTCTTGGTCTCGGTTTAGGTGGTCTTGTCTCGGTCTAGGCTTAGGTGGTCTTGGTCTTGTCTTGTTCTCGGTTTAGGTGGTCTTGGTCTTGTCTTGTTCTCAGTTTAGGTGGTCTTGGTCTTGTCTTGATCTCAGTTTAGGTGGTATTGGTCTCGGTCTCGGTTTAGGTGGTCTTGGTCTTGTCTGGGTCTCGGTTTAGGTGGTCTTGGTCTTGTCTTGTTCTCAGTTTAGGTGGTCTTGGTCTTGTCTTGTTCTAAGTTTAGGTGGTCTTGGTCTTGGTCTCGGTCTCGGTTTAGGTGGTCTTGGTCTTGTCTGGGTCTCGGTTTAGGTTGTCTTGGTCTTGGTTTCGGTTTAGGTTGTCTTGGTCTTCTCTGGGTCTCGGTTTAGGTGGTTTTGGTCTCGGTCTCGGTTTAGGTGGTCTTGGTCTTGTCTGGGTCTCGGTTTAGGTGGTCTTGGTCTTGGTCTCGGTTTAGGTGGTCTTGTCTTGTTCTCGGTTTAGGTGGTCTTGGTCTCGGTTTAGGTGGTCTTGGTCTTGGTCTTGGTCTCGGTCTCGGTTTAGGTGGTCTTGGTCTTGTCTTGTTCTTGGTTTAGGTGGTCTTGGTCTTGTCTTGGTCTCGGTTTAGGTGGTCTTGTCTTGGTCTCGGTTTAGGTGGTCTTGTCTCGGTCTCGGTTTAGGTGGTCTTGTTCTTGGTTTAGGTGGTCTTGGTCTTGTCTTGGTCTCGGTTTAGGTGGTCTTGGTCTTGTCTTGTTCTTGGTTTAGGTGGTCTTGGTCTTGTCTTGGTCTTGGTTTAGGTGGTCTTTTCTTGGTCTCGGTTTAGGTGGTCTTGTCTCGGTCTCGGTGTAGGTGGTCTTGGTCTTGGTCTCGGTCTCGGTTTAGGTGGTCTTGGTCTTGTCTGGGTCTCGGTTTAGGTGGTCTTGTCTTTGTCTCGGTTTAGGTGGTCTTGTCTTGGTCTCGGTTTAGGTGGTCTTGGTCTTGTCTGGGTCTCGGTGGTCTTGGTCTTGGTCTTGGTCTCGGTCTTGGTCTCGGTTTAGGTGGTCTTGGTCTTGTCTGGGTCTCGGTTTAGGTGGTCTTGTCTTGGTCTCGGTTTAGGTGGTCTTGGTCTTCTCTCAGTCTCGGTTTAGGTGGTCTTGGTCTTGGTCTCGGTCTCGGTTTAGGTGGTCTTGGTCTCGGTCTCGGTTTAGGTGGTCTTGGTCTTGTCTGGGTCTCGGTTTAGGTGGTCTTGGTCTTGGTCTCGGTCTCGGTTTAGGTGGTCTTAGTCTTGTCTGGGTCTCGGTTTAGGTGGTCATGGTCTCGGTTTAGGTGGTCTTGGTCTTGGTCTAGGTGGTCTTGGTCTTGTCTTGGTCTCGGTTTATGTGGTCTTGGTCTTGTCTTGGTCTCGGTTTAGGTGGTCTTGTCTTGGTCTCGGTTTAGGTGGTCTTGGTCTTGTCTTGGTCTCGGTTTAGGTGGTCTTGTCTTGGTCTCGGTTTAGGTGGTCTTGGTCTTGTCTTGTTCTCGGTTTAGGTGGTCTTGGTCTGGTCTGGGTCTCGGTTTAGGTGGTCTTGGTCTTGTCTGGGTCTCGGTTTAGGTGGTCTTGGTCTCGGTCTAGGTGGTCTTGTCTTGGTCTCGGTTTAGGTGGTCTTGTCTCAGTCTCGGTTTAGGTGGTCTTGGTCTTGTCTTGGTCTCGGTTTAGGTGGTCTTGGTCTTGTCTTGGTCTCGGTTTAGGTGGTCTTGGTCTCGGTTTAGGTGGTCTTGGTCTTGGTCTTGGTCTCGGTCTCGGTTTAGGTGGTCTTGGTCTTGTCTTGTTCTTGGTTTAGGTGGTCTTGGTCTTGTCTTGGTCTCGGTTTAGGTGGTCTTGTCTTGGTCTCGGTTTAGGTGGTCTTGTCTCGGTCTCGGTTTAGGTGGTCTTGGTCTTGTCTTGTTCTTGGTTTAGGTGGTCTTGGTCTTGTCTTGGTCTCGGTTTAGGTGGTCTTGGTCTTGTCTTGTTCTTGGTTTAGGTGGTCTTGGTCTTGTCTTGGTCTTGGTTTAGGTGGTCTTTTCTTGGTCTCGGTTTAGGTGGTCTTGTCTCGGTCTCGGTGTAGGTGGTCTTGGTCTTGGTCTCGGTCTCGGTTTAGGTGGTCTTGGTCTTGTCTGGGTCTCGGTTTAGGTGGTCTTGTCTTTGTCTCGGTTTAGGTGGTCTTGTCTTGGTCTCGGTTTAGGTGGTCTTGGTCTTGTCTGGGTCTCGGTGGTCTTGGTCTTGGTCTTGGTCTCGGTCTTGGTCTCGGTTTAGGTGGTCTTGGTCTTGTCTGGGTCTCGGTTTAGGTGGTCTTGTCTTGGTCTCGGTTTAGGTGGTCTTGGTCTTCTCTCAGTCTCGGTTTAGGTGGTCTTGGTCTTGGTCTCGGTCTCGGTTTAGGTGGTCTTGGTCTCGGTCTCGGTTTAGGTGGTCTTGGTCTTGTCTGGGTCTCGGTTTAGGTGGTCTTGGTCTTGGTCTCGGTCTCGGTTTAGGTGGTCTTAGTCTTGTCTGGGTCTCGGTTTAGGTGGTCATGGTCTCGGTTTAGGTGGTCTTGGTCTTGGTCTAGGTGGTCTTGGTCTTGTCTTGGTCTCGGTTTATGTGGTCTTGGTCTTGTCTTGGTCTCGGTTTAGGTGGTCTTGTCTTGGTCTCGGTTTAGGTGGTCTTGGTCTTGTCTTGGTCTCGGTTTAGGTGGTCTTGTCTTGGTCTCGGTTTAGGTGGTCTTGGTCTTGTCTTGTTCTCGGTTTAGGTGGTCTTGGTCTGGTCTGGGTCTCGGTTTAGGTGGTCTTGGTCTTGTCTGGGTCTCGGTTTAGGTGGTCTTGGTCTCGGTCTAGGTGGTCTTGTCTTGGTCTCGGTTTAGGTGGTCTTGTCTCAGTCTCGGTTTAGGTGGTCTTGGTCTTGTCTTGGTCTCGGTTTAGGTGGTCTTGGTCTTGTCTTGGTCTCGGTTTAGGTGGTCTTGGTCTTGTCTTGGTCTCGGTTTAGGTGGTCTTGTCTCAGTCTCGGTTTAGGTGGTCTTGGTCTTGTCTTGGTCTCGGTTTAGGTGGTCTTGTCTTGGTCTTGGTTTAGGTGGTCTTGGTCTTGTCTTGGTCTCGGTTTAGGTGGTCTTGTCTTGGTCTCGGTTTAGGTGGTCTTGTCTCGGTCTCGGTTTAGGTGGTCTTGTCTCGGTCTCGGTTTAGGTGGTCTTGGTCTTGTCTTGTTCTTGGTTTAGGTGGTCTTGGTCTTGTCTTGGTCTCGGTTTAGGTGGTCTTGGTCTTGTCTTGTTCTTGGTTTAGGTGGTCTTGGTCTTGTCTTGGTCTTGGTTTAGGTGGTCTTTTCTTGGTCTCGGTTTAGGTGGTCTTGTCTCGGTCTCGGTTTAGGTGGTCTTGGTCTCGGTCTCGGTTTAGGTGGTCTTGGTCTTGTCTGGGTCTCGGTTTAGGTGGTCTTGTCTTGGTCTCGGTTTAGGTGGTCTTGTCTTGGTCTTTTGTTTAGGTGGTCTTGGTCTTGTCTGGGTCTCGGTGGTCTTGGTCTCGGTCTCGGTTTAGGTGGTCTTGGTCTTGTCTGGGTCTCGGTTTAGGTGGTCTTGTCTTGGTCTCGGTTTAGGTGGTCTTGTCTTGGTCTCAGTTTAGGTGGTCTTGGTCTCGGTGGTCTTGGTCTTGTCCGGGTCTCGGTTTAGGTGGTCTTGTCTTGGTCTCGGTTTAGGTGGTCTTAGTCTTGTCTTGGTCTCGGTTTGGGTGGTCTTGTCTTGGTCTCGGTTTAGGTGGTCTTGTCTCGGTCTAGGCTTAGGTGGTCTTGGTCTTGTCTTGGTCTCGGTTTAGGTGGTCTTTTCTTGGTCTCGGTTTAGGTGGTCTTGTCTTGGCCTCGGTTTAGGTGGTCTTGTCTCGGTCTCGGTTTAGGTGGTCTTGGTCTTCTCTCAGTCTCGGTTTAGGTGGTCTTGGTCTTGGTCTCGGTCTCGGTGGTCTTGGTCTTGGTCTCGATGTCGGTTTAGGTGGTCTTGGTCTTGGTCTCGGTCTCGGTTTAGGTGGTCTTGGTCTTCTCTCAGTCTCGGTTTAGGTGGTCTTGGTCTTGGTCTCGGTCTCGGTTTAGGTGGTCTTGGTCTTGGTCTCGGTGGTCTTGTCTTGGTCTCGGTTTAGGTGGTCTTGTCTCGGTCTCGGTTTAGGTGGTCTTGGTCTTCTCTCAGTCTCGGTTTAGGTGGTCTTGGTCTTGGTCTCGATGTCGGTTTAGGTGGTCTTGGTCTTGGTCTCGGTTTGGGTGGTCTTGTCTTGGTCTCGGTTTAGGTGGTCTTGTCTCGGTCTAGGCTTAGGTGGTCTTGGTCTTGTCTTGGTCTCGGTTTAGGTGGTCTTGGTCTTGATCTCGGTTTAGGTGGTCTTGTCTTGGTCTCGGTTTAGGTGGTCTTGTCTCAGTCTCGGTTTAGGTGGTCTTGGTCTTGTCTGGGTCTCGGTTTAGGTAGTCTTGGTCTTGTCTGGGTCTCGTTTTAGGTGGTCTTGGTCTTGTCTGGGTCTCGGTTTAGGTGGTCTTGGTCTTGTCTCAGTCTCGGTTTAGGTGGTCTTGTCTTAGTCTCGGTTTAGGTGGTCTTGGTCTTGTCTTGGTCTCGGTTTAAGTGGTCTTGGTCTTGTCTGGGTCTCGGTTTAGGTGGTCTTGTCTGGGTCTCGGTTTAGGTGGTCTTGGTCTTGTGTTGTTCTCGGTTTAGGTGGTCTTGGTGTCGGTCTCGGTTTAGGTGGTCTTGGTCTTGTCTGGGTCTCGGTTTAGGTGGTCTTGGTCTTGGTCTCGGTCTCGGTTTAGGTGGTCTTGGTCTTGTCTGGGTCTCGGTTTAGGTGGTCTTGGTCTTGGTCTCGGTTTAGGTGGTCTTGGTCTTGTCTGGGTCTCGGTTGAGGTGGTCTTGGTCTTGTCTCAGTCTCGGTTTATGTGGTCTTGTCTTGGTCTCGGTTTAGGTGGTCTTGTCTCGGTCTAGGCTTAGGTGGTCTTGGTCTTGTCTTGTTCTCGGTTTAGGTGGTCTTGGTCTTGTCTTGTTCTCAGTTTAGGTGGTCTTGGTCTTGTCTTGATCTCAGTTTAGGTGGTCTGGGTCTCGGTTTAGGTGGTCTTGTCTCGGTCTAGGCTTAGGTGGTCTTGGTCTTGTCTTGTTCTCGGTTTAGGTGGTCTTGGTCTTGTCTTGTTCTCAGTTTAGGTGGTCTTGGTCTTGTCTTGATCTCAGTTTAGGTGGTATTGGTCTCGGTCTCGGTTTAGGTGGTCTTGGTCTTGGTCTCGGTTTAGGTGGTCTTGGTCTTGTCTGGGTCTCGGTTGAGGTGGTCTTGGTCTTGTCTCAGTCTCGGTTTATGTGGTCTTGTCTTGGTCTCGGTTTAGGTGGTCTTGTCTCGGTCTAGGCTTAGGTGGTCTTGGTCTTGTCTTGTTCTCGGTTTAGGTGGTCTTGGTCTTGTCTTGTTCTCAGTTTAGGTGGTCTTGGTCTTGTCTTGTTCTCAGTTTAGGTGGTCTTGGTCTTGTCTTGATCTCAGTTTAGGTGGTATTGGTCTCGGTCTCGGTTTAGGTGGTCTTGGTCTTGTCTGGGTCTCGGTTTAGGTGGTCTTGTCTTTGTCTCGGTTTAGGTGGTCTTGTCTTGGTCTCGGTTTAGGTGGTCTTGGTCTTGTCTGGGTCTCGGTGGTCTTGGTCTTGGTCTTGGTCTCGGTCTTGGTCTCGGTTTAGGTGGTCTTGGTCTTGTCTGGGTCTCGGTTTAGGTGGTCTTGTCTTGGTCTCGGTTTAGGTGGTCTTGGTCTTCTCTCAGTCTCGGTTTAGGTGGTCTTGGTCTTGGTCTCGGTCTCGGTTTAGGTGGTCTTGGTCTCGGTCTCGGTTTAGGTGGTCTTGGTCTTGTCTGGGTCTCGGTTTAGGTGGTCTTGGTCTTGGTCTCGGTCTCGGTTTAGGTGGTCTTAGTCTTGTCTGGGTCTCGGTTTAGGTGGTCATGGTCTCGGTTTAGGTGGTCTTGGTCTTGGTCTAGGTGGTCTTGGTCTTGTCTTGGTCTCGGTTTATGTGGTCTTGGTCTTGTCTTGGTCTCGGTTTAGGTGGTCTTGTCTTGGTCTCGGTTTAGGTGGTCTTGGTCTTGTCTTGGTCTCGGTTTAGGTGGTCTTGTCTTGGTCTCGGTTTAGGTGGTCTTGGTCTTGTCTTGTTCTCGGTTTAGGTGGTCTTGGTCTGGTCTGGGTCTCGGTTTAGGTGGTCTTGGTCTTGTCTGGGTCTCGGTTTAGGTGGTCTTGGTCTCGGTCTAGGTGGTCTTGTCTTGGTCTCGGTTTAGGTGGTCTTGTCTCAGTCTCGGTTTAGGTGGTCTTGGTCTTGTCTCGGTCTCGGTTTAGGTGGTCTTGGTCTTGTCTTGGTCTCGGTTTAGGTGGTCTTGGTCTTGTCTTGGTCTCGGTTTAGGTGGTCTTGGTCTTGTCTTGGTCTCGGTTTAGGTGGTCTTGTCTCAGTCTCGGTTTAGGTGGTCTTGGTCTTGTCTTGGTCTCGGTTTAGGTGGTCTTGTCTTGGTCTTGGTTTAGGTGGTCTTGGTCTTGTCTTGGTCTCGGTTTAGGTGGTCTTGTCTTGGTCTCGGTTTAGGTGGTCTTGTCTCGGTCTCGGTTTAGGTGGTCTTGGTCTTGTCTTGTTCTTGGTTTAGGTGGTCTTGGTCTTGTCTTGGTCTCGGTTTAGGTGGTCTTGGTCTTGTCTTGTTCTTGGTTTAGGTGGTCTTGGTCTTGTCTTGGTCTTGGTTTAGGTGGTCTTTTCTTGGTCTCGGTTTAGGTGGTCTTGTCTCGGTCTCGGTTTAGGTGGTCTTGGTCTCGGTCTCGGTTTAGGTGGTCTTGGTCTGGGTCTCGGTTTAGGTGGTCTTGTCTTGGTCTCGGTTTAGGTGGTCTTGTCTTGGTCTCGGTTTAGGTGGTCTTGGTCTTGTCTGGGTCTCGGTGGTCTTGGTCTGGGTCTCGGTTTAGGTGGTCTTGGTCTTGTCTGGGTCTCGGTGGTCTTGGTCTTGGTCTTGGTCTCGGTCTTGGTCTCGGTTTAGGTGGTCTTGGTCTTGTCTGGGTCTCGGTTTAGGTGGTCTTGTCTTGGTCTCGGTTTAGGTGGTCTTGGTCTTCTCTCAGTCTCGGTTTAGGTGGTCTTGGTCTTGGTCTCGGTCTCGGTTTAGGTGGTCTTGGTCTCGGTCTCGGTTTAGGTGGTCTTGGTCTTGTCTGGGTCTCGGTTTAGGTGGTCTTGGTCTTGGTCTCGGTCTCGGTTTAGGTGTTCTTAGTCTTGTCTGGGTCTCGGTTTAGGTGGTCATGGTCTCGGTTTAGGTGGTCTTGGTCTCGGTTTAGGTGGTCTTGGTCTTGTCTTGGTCTCGGTTTAGGTGGTCTTGTCTTGGTCTTGGTTTAGGTGGTCTTGGTCTTGTCTTGGTCTCGGTTTAGGTGGTCTTGTCTTGGTCTCGGTTTAGGTGGTCTTGTCTCGGTCTCGGTTTAGGTGGTCTTGTCTCGGTCTCGGTTTAGGTGGTCTTGTCTCGGTCTCGGTTTAGGTGGTCTTGGTCTTGTCTTGTTCTTGGTTTAGGTGGTCTTGGTCTTGTCTTGGTCTCGGTTTAGGTTGTCTTGGTCTTGTCTTGTTCTTGGTTTAGGTGGTCTTGGTCTTGTCTTGGTCTTGGTTTAGGTGGTCTTTTCTTGGTCTCGGTTTAGGTGGTCTTGTCTCGGTCTCGGTTTAGGTGGTCTTGGTCTCGGTCTCGGTTTAGGTGGTCTTGGTCTTGTCTGGGTCTCGGTTTAGGTGGTCTTGTCTTGGTCTCGGTTTAGGTGGTCTTGTCTTGGTCTCGGTTTAGGTGGTCTTGGTCTTGTCTGGGTCTCGGTGGTCTTGGTCTCGGTCTCGGTTTAGGTGGTCTTGGTCTTGTCTGGGTCTCGGTTTAGGTGGTCTTGTCTTGGTCTCGGTTTAGGTGGTCTTGTCTTGGTCTCAGTTTAGGTGGTCTTGGTCTCGGTGGTCTTGGTCTTGTCCGGGTCTCGGTTTAGGTGGTCTTGTCTTGGTCTCGGTTTAGGTGGTCTTAGTCTTGTCTTGGTCTCGGTTTGGGTGGTCTTGTCTCGGTCTAGGCTTAGGTGGTCTTGGTCTTGTCTTGGTCTCGGTTTAGGTGGTCTTTTCTTGGTCTCGGTTTAGGTGGTCTTGTCTTGGCCTCGGTTTAGGTGGTCTTGTCTCGGTCTCGGTTTAGGTGGTCTTGGTCTTCTCTCAGTCTCGGTTTAGGTGGTCTTGGTCTTGGTCTCGGTCTCGGTTTAGGTGGTCTTGGTCTTGGTCTCGATGTCGGTTTAGGTGGTCTTGGTCTTGGTCTCGGTCTCGGTTTAGGTGGTCTTGGTCTTCTCTCAGTCTCGGTTTAGGTGGTCTTGGTCTTGGTCTCGGTCTCGGTTTAGGTGGTCTTGGTCTTGGTCTCGGTGGTCTTGTCTTGGTCTCGGTTTAGGTGGTCTTGTCTAGGTCTCGGTTTAGGTGGTCTTGGTCTTCTCTCAGTCTCGGTTTAGGTGGTCTTGGTCTTGGTCTCGATGTCGGTTTAGGTGGTCTTGGTCTTGGTCTCGGTTTGGGTGGTCTTGTCTTGGTCTCGGTTTAGGTGGTCTTGTCTCGGTCTAGGCTTAGGTGGTCTTGGTCTTGTCTTGGTCTCGGTTTAGGTGGTCTTGGTCTTGGTCTCGGTTTAGGTGGTCTTGGTCTTGTCTTGTTCTTGGTTTAGGTGGTCTTGGTCTTGTCTTGGTCTTGGTTTAGGTGGTCTTTTCTTGGTCTCGGTTTAGGTGGTCTTGTCTCGGTCTCGGTGTAGGTGGTCTTGGTCTTGGTCTCGGTTTAGGTGGTCTTGGTCTTGTCTGGGTCTCGGTTTAGGTGGTCTTGTCTTTGTCTCGGTTTAGGTGGTCTTGTCTTGGTCTCGGTTTAGGTGGTCTTGGTCTTGTCTGGGTCTCGGTGGTCTTGGTCTTGGTCTTGGTCTCGGTCTTGGTCTCGGTTTAGGTGGTCTTGGTCTTGTCTGGGTCTCGGTTTAGGTGGTCTTGTCTTGGTCTCGGTTTAGGTGGTCTTGGTCTTCTCTCAGTCTCGGTTTAGGTGGTCTTGGTCTTGGTCTCGGTCTCGGTTTAGGTGGTCTTGGTCTCGGTCTCGGTTTAGGTGGTCTTGGTCTTGTCTGGGTCTCGGTTTAGGTGGTCTTGGTCTTGGTCTCGGTCTCGGTTTAGGTGGTCTTAGTCTTGTCTGGGTCTCGGTTTAGGTGGTCATGGTCTCGGTTTAGGTGGTCTTGGTCTCGGTCTCGGTTTAGGTGGTCTTGGTCTTGTCTGGGTCTCGGTTTAGGTGGTCTTGGTCTTGGTCTCGGTCTCGGTTTAGGTGTTCTTAGTCTTGTCTGGGTCTCGGTTTAGGTGGTCATGGTCTCGGTTTAGGTGGTCTTGGTCTTGGTCTAGGTGGTCTTGGTCTTGTCTTGGTCTCGGTTTAGGTGGTCTTGGTCTTGTCTTGGTCTCGGTTTAGGTGGTCTTGTCTTGGTCTTGGTTTAGGTGGTCTTGGTCTTGTCTTGGTCTCGGTTTAGGTGGTCTTGTCTTGGTCTCGGTTTAGGTGGTCTTTTCTCGGTCTCGGTTTAGGTGGTCTTGTCTCGGTCTCGGTTTAGGTGGTCTTGGTCTTGTCTTGTTCTTGGTTTAGGTGGTCTTGGTCTTGTCTTGGTCTCGGTTTAGGTTGTCTTGGTCTTGTCTTGTTCTTGGTTTAGGTGGTCTTGGTCTTGTCTTGGTCTTGGTTTAGGTGGTCTTTTCTTGGTCTCGGTTTAGGTGGTCTTGTCTCGGTCTCGGTTTAGGTGGTCTTGGTCTCAGTCTCGGTTTAGGTGGTCTTGGTCTTGTCTGGGTCTCGGTTTAGGTGGTCTTGTCTTGGTCTCGGTTTAGGTGGTC
The DNA here is from genome assembly GCF_027942865.1 of Odontesthes bonariensis. NCBI lineage: Eukaryota > Metazoa > Chordata > Actinopteri > Atheriniformes > Atherinopsidae > Odontesthes > Odontesthes bonariensis. The sequence continues at coordinate 736,763 of NC_134506.1, forward strand.
TTGTCTTGGTCTCGGTTTAGGTGGTCTTGGTCTTGTCTGGGTCTCGGTGGTCTTGGTCTCGGTCTCGGTTTAGGTGGTCTTGGTCTTGTCTGGGTCTCGGTTTAGGTGGTCTTGTCTTGGTCTCGGTTTAGGTGGTCTTGTCTTGGTCTCAGTTTAGGTGGTCTTGGTCTCGGTGGTCTTGGTCTTGTCCGGGTCTCGGTTTAGGTGGTCTTGTCTTGGTCTCGGTTTAGGTGGTCTTAGTCTTGTCTTGGTCTCGGTTTGGGTGGTCTTGTCTCGGTCTAGGCTTAGGTGGTCTTGGTCTTGTCTTGGTCTCGGTTTAGGTGGTCTTTTCTTGGTCTCGGTTTAGGTGGTCTTGTCTTGGCCTCGGTTTAGGTGGTCTTGTCTCGGTCTCGGTTTAGGTGGTCTTGGTCTTCTCTCAGTCTCGGTTTAGGTGGTCTTGGTCTTGGTCTCGGTCTCGGTTTAGGTGGTCTTGGTCTTGGTCTCGATGTCGGTTTAGGTGGTCTTGGTCTTGGTCTCGGTCTCGGTTTAGGTGGTCTTGGTCTTCTCTCAGTCTCGGTTTAGGTGGTCTTGGTCTTGGTCTCGGTCTCGGTTTAGGTGGTCTTGGTCTTGGTCTCGGTGGTCTTGTCTTGGTCTCGGTTTAGGTGGTCTTGTCTAGGTCTCGGTTTAGGTGGTCTTGGTCTTCTCTCAGTCTCGGTTTAGGTGGTCTTGGTCTTGGTCTCGATGTCGGTTTAGGTGGTCTTGGTCTTGGTCTCGGTTTGGGTGGTCTTGTCTTGGTCTCGGTTTAGGTGGTCTTGTCTCGGTCTAGGCTTAGGTGGTCTTGGTCTTGTCTTGGTCTCGGTTTAGGTGGTCTTGGTCTTGGTCTCGGTTTAGGTGGTCTTGGTCTTGTCTTGTTCTTGGTTTAGGTGGTCTTGGTCTTGTCTTGGTCTTGGTTTAGGTGGTCTTTTCTTGGTCTCGGTTTAGGTGGTCTTGTCTCGGTCTCGGTGTAGGTGGTCTTGGTCTTGGTCTCGGTCTCGGTTTAGGTGGTCTTGGTCTTGTCTGGGTCTCGGTTTAGGTGGTCTTGTCTTGGTCTCGGTTTAGGTGGTCTTGGTCTTGTCTGGGTCTCGGTGGTCTTGGTCTTGGTCTTGGTCTCGGTCTTGGTCTCGGTTTAGGTGGTCTTGGTCTTGTCTGGGTCTCGGTTTAGGTGGTCTTGTCTTGGTCTCGGTTTAGGTGGTCTTGGTCTTCTCTCAGTCTCGGTTTAGGTGGTCTTGGTCTTGGTCTCGGTCTCGGTTTAGGTGGTCTTGGTCTCGGTCTCGGTTTAGGTGGTCTTGGTCTTGTCTGGGTCTCGGTTTAGGTGGTCTTGGTCTTGGTCTCGGTCTCGGTTTAGGTGGTCTTAGTCTTGTCTGGGTCTCGGTTTAGGTGGTCATGGTCTCGGTTTAGGTGGTCTTGGTCTTGGTCTAGGTGGTCTTGGTCTTGTCTTGGTCTCGGTTTATGTGGTCTTGGTCTTGTCTTGGTCTCGGTTTAGGTGGTCTTGTCTTGGTCTCGGTTTAGGTGGTCTTGGTCTTGTCTTGGTCTCGGTTTAGGTGGTCTTGTCTTGGTCTCGGTTTAGGTGGTCTTGGTCTTGTCTTGTTCTCGGTTTAGGTGGTCTTGGTCTGGTCTGGGTCTCGGTTTAGGTGGTCTTGGTCTTGTCTGGGTCTCGGTTTAGGTGGTCTTGGTCTCGGTCTAGGTGGTCTTGTCTTGGTCTCGGTTTAGGTGGTCTTGTCTCAGTCTCGGTTTAGGTGGTCTTGGTCTTGTCTTGGTCTCGGTTTAGGTGGTCTTGGTCTTGTCTTGGTCTCGGTTTAGGTGGTCTTGTCTCAGTCTCGGTTTAGGTGGTCTTGGTCTTGTCTTGGTCTCGGTTTAGGTGGTCTTGTCTTGGTCTTGGTTTAGGTGGTCTTGGTCTTGTCTTGGTCTCGGTTTAGGTGGTCTTGTCTTGGTCTCGGTTTAGGTGGTCTTGTCTCGGTCTCGGTTTAGGTGGTCTTGTCTCGGTCTCGGTTTAGGTGGTCTTGGTCTTGTCTTGTTCTTGGTTTAGGTGGTCTTGGTCTTGTCTTGGTCTCGGTTTAGGTGGTCTTGGTCTTGTCTTGTTCTTGGTTTAGGTGGTCTTGGTCTTGTCTTGGTCTCGGTTTAGGTGGTCTTGGTCTTGTCTTGTTCTTGGTTTAGGTGGTCTTGGTCTTGTCTTGGTCTTGGTTTAGGTGGTCTTTTCTTGGTCTCGGTTTAGGTGGTCTTGTCTCGGTCTCGGTGTAGGTGGTCTTGGTCTTGGTCTCGGTCTCGGTTTAGGTGGTCTTGGTCTTGTCTGGGTCTCGGTTTAGGTGGTCTTGTCTTTGTCTCGGTTTAGGTGGTCTTGTCTTGGTCTCGGTTTAGGTGGTCTTGGTCTTGTCTGGGTCTCGGTGGTCTTGGTCTTGGTCTTGGTCTCGGTCTTGGTCTCGGTTTAGGTGGTCTTGTCTTGGTCTCGGTTTAGGTGGTCTTGGTCTTCTCTCAGTCTCGGTTTAGGTGGTCTTGGTCTTGGTCTCGGTCTCGGTTTAGGTGGTCTTGGTCTCGGTCTCGGTTTAGGTGGTCTTGGTCTTGTCTGGGTCTCGGTTTAGGTGGTCTTGGTCTTGGTCTCGGTCTCGGTTTAGGTGGTCTTAGTCTTGTCTGGGTCTCGGTTTAGGTGGTCATGGTCTCGGTTTAGGTGGTCTTGGTCTTGGTCTAGGTGGTCTTGGTCTTGTCTTGGTCTCGGTTTATGTGGTCTTGGTCTTGTCTTGGTCTCGGTTTAGGTGGTCTTGTCTTGGTCTCGGTTTAGGTGGTCTTGGTCTTGTCTTGGTCTCGGTTTAGGTGGTCTTGTCTTGGTCTCGGTTTAGGTGGTCTTGGTCTTGTCTTGTTCTCGGTTTAGGTGGTCTTGGTCTGGTCTGGGTCTCGGTTTAGGTGGTCTTGGTCTTGTCTGGGTCTCGGTTTAGGTGGTCTTGGTCTCGGTCTAGGTGGTCTTGTCTTGGTCTCGGTTTAGGTGGTCTTGTCTCAGTCTCGGTTTAGGTGGTCTTGGTCTTGTCTTGGTCTCGGTTTAGGTGGTCTTGGTCTTGTCTTGGTCTCGGTTTAGGTGGTCTTGGTCTTGTCTTGGTCTCGGTTTAGGTGGTCTTGTCTCAGTCTCGGTTTAGGTGGTCTTGGTCTTGTCTTGGTCTCGGTTTAGGTGGTCTTGTCTTGGTCTTGGTTTAGGTGGTCTTGGTCTTGTCTTGGTCTCGGTTTAGGTGGTCTTGTCTTGGTCTCGGTTTAGGTGGTCTTGTCTCGGTCTCGGTTTAGGTGGTCTTGTCTCGGTCTCGGTTTAGGTGGTCTTGGTCTTGTCTTGTTCTTGGTTTAGGTGGTCTTGGTCTTGTCTTGGTCTCGGTTTAGGTGGTCTTGGTCTTGTCTTGTTCTTGGTTTAGGTGGTCTTGGTCTTGTCTTGGTCTTGGTTTAGGTGGTCTTTTCTTGGTCTCGGTTTAGGTGGTCTTGTCTCGGTCTCGGTTTAGGTGGTCTTGGTCTCGGTCTCGGTTTAGGTGGTCTTGGTCTTGTCTGGGTCTCGGTTTAGGTGGTCTTGTCTTGGTCTCGGTTTAGGTGGTCTTGTCTTGGTCTCGGTTTAGGTGGTCTTGGTCTTGTCTGGGTCTCGGTGGTCTTGGTCTCGGTCTCGGTTTAGGTGGTCTTGGTCTTGTCTGGGTCTCGGTTTAGGTGGTCTTGTCTTGGTCTCGGTTTAGGTGGTCTTGTCTTGGTCTCAGTTTAGGTGGTCTTGGTCTCGGTGGTCTTGGTCTTGTCCGGGTCTCGGTTTAGGTGGTCTTGTCTTGGTCTCGGTTTAGGTGGTCTTAGTCTTGTCTTGGTCTCGGTTTGGGTGGTCTTGTCTTGGTCTCGGTTTAGGTGGTCTTGTCTCGGTCTAGGCTTAGGTGGTCTTGGTCTTGTCTTGGTCTCGGTTTAGGTGGTCTTTTCTTGGTCTCGGTTTAGGTGGTCTTGTCTTGGCCTCGGTTTAGGTGGTCTTGTCTCGGTCTCGGTTTAGGTGGTCTTGGTCTTCTCTCAGTCTCGGTTTAGGTGGTCTTGGTCTTGGTCTCGGTCTCGGTGGTCTTGGTCTTGGTCTCGATGTCGGTTTAGGTGGTCTTGGTCTTGGTCTCGGTCTCGGTTTAGGTGGTCTTGGTCTTCTCTCAGTCTCGGTTTAGGTGGTCTTGGTCTTGGTCTCGGTCTCGGTTTAGGTGGTCTTGGTCTTGGTCTCGGTGGTCTTGTCTTGGTCTCGGTTTAGGTGGTCTTGTCTCGGTCTCGGTTTAGGTGGTCTTGGTCTTCTCTCAGTCTCGGTTTAGGTGGTCTTGGTCTTGGTCTCGATGTCGGTTTAGGTGGTCTTGGTCTTGGTCTCGGTTTGGGTGGTCTTGTCTTGGTCTCGGTTTAGGTGGTCTTGTCTCGGTCTAGGCTTAGGTGGTCTTGGTCTTGTCTTGGTCTCGGTTTAGGTGGTCTTGGTCTTGATCTCGGTTTAGGTGGTCTTGTCTTGGTCTCGGTTTAGGTGGTCTTGTCTCAGTCTCGGTTTAGGTGGTCTTGGTCTTGTCTGGGTCTCGGTTTAGGTAGTCTTGGTCTTGTCTGGGTCTCGTTTTAGGTGGTCTTGGTCTTGTCTGGGTCTCGGTTTAGGTGGTCTTGGTCTTGTCTCAGTCTCGGTTTAGGTGGTCTTGGTCTTGGTTTAGGTGGTCTTGTCTTAGTCTCGGTTTAGGTGGTCTTGGTCTTGTCTTGGTCTCGGTTTAGGTGGTCTTGGTCTTGGTCTCGGTCTAAGTGGTCTTGGTCTTGTCTCGGTCTCGGTTTAGGTGGTCTTGTCTTGGTCTCGGTTTAGGTGGTCTTGGTCTTGTGTTGTTCTCGGTTTAGGTGGTCTTGGTGTCGGTCTCGGTTTAGGTGGTCTTGGTCTTGTCTGGGTCTCGGTTTAGGTGGTCTTGGTCTTGGTCTCGGTCTCGGTTTAGGTGGTCTTGGTCTTGTCTGGGTCTCGGTTTAGGTGGTCTTGGTCTTGGTCTCGGTTTAGGTGGTCTTGGTCTTGTCTGGGTCTCGGTCTAGGTGGTCTTGGTCTTGTCTCAGTCTCGGTTTATGTGGTCTTGTCTTGGTCTCGGTTTAGGTGGTCTTGTCTCGGTCTAGGCTTAGGTGGTCTTGGTCTTGTCTTGTTCTCGGTTTAGGTGGTCTTGGTCTTGTCTTGTTCTCAGTTTAGGTGGTCTTGGTCTTGTCTTGATCTCAGTTTAGGTGGTCTTGGTCTCGGTTTAGGTGGTCTTGTCTCGGTCTAGGCTTAGGTGGTCTTGGTCTTGTCTTGTTCTCGGTTTAGGTGGTCTTGGTCTTGTCTTGTTCTCAGTTTAGGTGGTCTTGGTCTTGTCTTGATCTCAGTTTAGGTGGTATTGGTCTCGGTCTCGGTTTAGGTGGTCTTGGTCTTGTCTGGGTCTCGGTTTAGGTGGTCTTGTCTCGGTCTAGGCTTAGTTGGTCTTGGTCTTGTCTTGTTCTCGGTTTAGGTGGTCTTGGTCTTGTCTTGTTCTCAGTTTAGGTGGTCTTGGTCTTGTCTTGTTCTAAGTTTAGGTGGTCTTGGTCTTGGTCTCGGTCTCGGTTTAGGTGGTCTTGGTCTTGTCTGGGTCTCGGTTTAGGTTGTCTTGGTCTTGGTTTCGGTTTAGGTTGTCTTGGTCTTCTCTGGGTCTCGGTTTAGGTGGTTTTGGTCTCGGTCTCGGTTTAGGTGGTCTTGGTCTTGTCTGGGTCTCGGTTTAGGTGGTCTTGGTCTTGGTCTCGGTTTAGGTGGTCTTGTCTTGTTCTCGGTTTAGGTTGTCTTGGTCTTGGTTTAGGTGGTCTTTTCTCGGTCTAGGCTTAGGTGGTCTTGGTCTTGTCTTGGTCTCGGTTTAGGTGGTCTTGGTCTTGATCTCGGTTTAGGTGGTCTTGTCTTGGTCTCGGTTTAGGTGGTCTTGGTCTTGTCTGGGTCTCGGTTTAGGTGGTCTTGGTCTTGTCTGAATCTCGGTTTAGGTGGTCTTGGTCTCGGTTTAGGTGGTCTTGGTCTTCGTCTCGGTTTAGGTAGTCTTGGTCTTGGTGTTCGTCTCGGTTTAGGTGGTCTTGGTCTTGTCTGAATCTCGGTTTAGGTGGTCTTGGTCTTGGTCTCGGTCTCGGTTTAGGTGGTCTTGGTCTTGTTCTCGGTTTAGGTGGTCTTGGTCTCGGTTTAGGTGGTCTTTTCTCAGTCTCGGTTTAGGTGGTCTTGGTCTTGTCTCGGTCTCGGTTTAGGTGGTCTTGGTCTTGTCTTGGTCTCGGTTTAGGTGGTCTTGGTCTTGTCTTTGTCTCGGTTTAGGTGGTCTTGGTCTTGTCTTGTTCTCGGTTTAGGTGGTCTTGTCTCAGTCTCGGTTTAGGTGGTCTTGGTCTTGTCTTGGTCTCGGTTTAGGTGGTCTTGTCTTGGTCTTGGTTTAGGTGGTCTTGGTCTTGTCTTGGTCTCGGTTTAGGTGGTCTTGTCTTGGTCTCGGTTTAGGTGGTCTTGTCTCGGTCTCGGTTTAGGTGGTCTTGGTCTTGTCTTGTTCTTGGTTTAGGTGGTCTTGGTCTTGTCTTGGTCTCGGTTTAGGTGGTCTTGGTCTTGTCTTGGTCTCGGTTTAGGTGGTCTTGGTCTTGTCTTGGTCTTGGTTTAGGTGGTCTTTTCTTGGTCTCGGTTTAGGTGGTCTTGTCTCGGTCTCGGTTTAGGTGGTCTTGGTCTCGGTCTCGGTTTAGGTGGTCTTGGTCTTGTCTGGGTCTCGGTTTAGGTGGTCTTGTCTTGGTCTCGGTTTAGGTGGTCTTGGTCTTGTCTGGGTCTCGGTGGTCTTGGTCTCGGTCTCGGTTTAGGTGGTCTTGGTCTTGTCTGGGTCTCGGTTTAGGTGGTCTTGTCTTGGTCTCGGTTTAGGTGGTCTTGTCTTGGTCTCAGTTTAGGTGGTCTTGGTCTCGGTGGTCTTGGTCTTGTCCGGGTCTCGGTTTAGGTGGTCTTAGTCTTGTCTTGGTCTCGGTTTGGGTGGTCTTGTCTTGGTCTCGGTTTAGGTGGTCTTGTCTCGGTCTAGGCTTAGGTGGTCTTGGTCTTGTCTTGGTCTCGGTTTAGGTGGTCTTTTCTTGGTCTCGGTTTAGGTGGTCTTGTCTTGGCCTCGGTTTAGGTGGTCTTGTCTCGGTCTCGGTTTAGGTGGTCTTGGTCTTCTCTCAGTCTCGGTTTAGGTGGTCTTGGTCTTGGTCTCGGTCTCGGTTTAGGTGGTCTTGGTCTTGGTCTCGATGTCGGTTTAGGTGGTCTTGGTCTTGGTCTCGGTCTCGGTTTAGGTGGTCTTGGTCTTCTCTCAGTCTCGGTTTAGGTGGTCTTGGTCTTGGTCTCGGTCTCGGTTTAGGTGGTCTTGGTCTTGGTCTCGGTGGTCTTGTCTTGGTCTCGGTTTAGGTGGTCTTGTCTCGGTCTCGGTTTAGGTGGTCTTGGTCTTCTCTCAGTCTCGGTTTAGGTGGTCTTGGTCTTGGTCTCGATGTCGGTTTAGGTGGTCTTGGTCTTGGTCTCGGTTTGGGTGGTCTTGTCTTGGTCTCGGTTTAGGTGGTCTTGTCTCGGTCTAGGCTTAGGTGGTCTTGGTCTTGTCTTGGTCTCGGTTTAGGTGGTCTTGGTCTTGATCTCGGTTTAGGTGGTCTTGTCTTGGTCTCGGTTTAGGTGGTCTTGTCTCAGTCTCGGTTTAGGTGGTCTTGGTCTTGTCTGGGTCTCGGTTTAGGTAGTCTTGGTCTTGTCGGTCTCGTTTTAGGTGGTCTTGGTCTTGTCTGGGTCTCGGTTTAGGTGGTCTTGGTCTTGTCTCAGTCTCGGTTTAGGTGGTCTTGTCTTAGTCTCGGTTTAGGTGGTCTTGGTCTTGTCTTGGTCTCGGTTTAAGTGGTCTTGGTCTTGTCTGGGTCTCGGTTTAGGTGGTCTTGTCTGGGTCTCGGTTTAGGTGGTCTTGGTCTTGTGTTGTTCTCGGTTTAGGTGGTCTTGGTGTCGGTCTCGGTTTAGGTGGTCTTGGTCTTGTCTGGGTCTCGGTTTAGGTGGTCTTGGTCTTGGTCTCGGTCTCGGTTTAGGTGGTCTTGGTCTTGTCTGGGTCTCGGTTTAGGTGGTCTTGGTCTTGGTCTCGGTTTAGGTGGTCTTGGTCTTGTCTGGGTCTCGGTTGAGGTGGTCTTGGTCTTGTCTCAGTCTCGGTTTATGTGGTCTTGTCTTGGTCTCGGTTTAGGTGGTCTTGTCTCGGTCTAGGCTTAGGTGGTCTTGGTCTTGTCTTGTTCTCGGTTTAGGTGGTCTTGGTCTTGTCTTGTTCTCAGTTTAGGTGGTCTTGGTCTTGTCTTGATCTCAGTTTAGGTGGTCTGGGTCTGGGTTTAGGTGGTCTTGTCTCGGTCTAGGCTTAGGTGGTCTTGGTCTTGTCTTGTTCTCGGTTTAGGTGGTCTTGGTCTTGTCTTGTTCTCAGTTTAGGTGGTCTTGGTCTTGTCTTGATCTCAGTTTAGGTGGTATTGGTCTCGGTCTCGGTTTAGGTGGTCTTGGTCTTGGTCTCGGTTTAGGTGGTCTTGGTCTTGTCTGGGTCTCGGTTGAGGTGGTCTTGGTCTTGTCTCAGTCTCGGTTTATGTGGTCTTGTCTTGGTCTCGGTTTAGGTGGTCTTGTCTCGGTCTAGGCTTAGGTGGTCTTGGTCTTGTCTTGTTCTCGGTTTAGGTGGTCTTGGTCTTGTCTTGTTCTCAGTTTAGGTGGTCTTGGTCTTGTCTTGTTCTCAGTTTAGGTGGTCTTGGTCTTGTCTTGATCTCAGTTTAGGTGGTATTGGTCTCGGTCTCGGTTTAGGTGGTCTTGGTCTTGTCTGGGTCTCGGTTTAGGTGGTCTTGTCTTTGTCTCGGTTTAGGTGGTCTTGTCTTGGTCTCGGTTTAGGTGGTCTTGGTCTTGTCTGGGTCTCGGTGGTCTTGGTCTTGGTCTTGGTCTCGGTCTTGGTCTCGGTTTAGGTGGTCTTGGTCTTGTCTGGGTCTCGGTTTAGGTGGTCTTGTCTTGGTCTCGGTTTAGGTGGTCTTGGTCTTCTCTCAGTCTCGGTTTAGGTGGTCTTGGTCTTGGTCTCGGTCTCGGTTTAGGTGGTCTTGGTCTCGGTCTCGGTTTAGGTGGTCTTGGTCTTGTCTGGGTCTCGGTTTAGGTGGTCTTGGTCTTGGTCTCGGTCTCGGTTTAGGTGGTCTTAGTCTTGTCTGGGTCTCGGTTTAGGTGGTCATGGTCTCGGTTTAGGTGGTCTTGGTCTTGGTCTAGGTGGTCTTGGTCTTGTCTTGGTCTCGGTTTATGTGGTCTTGGTCTTGTCTTGGTCTCGGTTTAGGTGGTCTTGTCTTGGTCTCGGTTTAGGTGGTCTTGGTCTTGTCTTGGTCTCGGTTTAGGTGGTCTTGTCTTGGTCTCGGTTTAGGTGGTCTTGGTCTTGTCTTGTTCTCGGTTTAGGTGGTCTTGGTCTGGTCTGGGTCTCGGTTTAGGTGGTCTTGGTCTTGTCTGGGTCTCGGTTTAGGTGGTCTTGGTCTCGGTCTAGGTGGTCTTGTCTTGGTCTCGGTTTAGGTGGTCTTGTCTCAGTCTCGGTTTAGGTGGTCTTGGTCTTGTCTCGGTCTCGGTTTAGGTGGTCTTGGTCTTGTCTTGGTCTCGGTTTAGGTGGTCTTGGTCTTGTCTTGGTCTCGGTTTAGGTGGTCTTGGTCTTGTCTTGGTCTCGGTTTAGGTGGTCTTGTCTCAGTCTCGGTTTAGGTGGTCTTGGTCTTGTCTTGATCTCGGTTTAGGTGGTCTTGTCTTGGTCTTGGTTTAGGTGGTCTTGGTCTTGTCTTGGTCTCGGTTTAGGTGGTCTTGTCTTGGTCTCGGTTTAGGTGGTCTTGTCTCGGTCTCGGTTTAGGTGGTCTTGGTCTTGTCTTGTTCTTGGTTTAGGTGGTCTTGGTCTTGTCTTGGTCTCGGTTTAGGTGGTCTTGGTCTTGTCTTGTTCTTGGTTTAGGTGGTCTTGGTCTTGTCTTGGTCTTGGTTTAGGTGGTCTTTTCTTGGTCTCGGTTTAGGTGGTCTTGTCTCGGTCTCGGTTTAGGTGGTCTTGGTCTCGGTCTCGGTTTAGGTGGTCTTGGTCTGGGTCTCGGTTTAGGTGGTCTTGTCTTGGTCTCGGTTTAGGTGGTCTTGTCTTGGTCTCGGTTTAGGTGGTCTTGGTCTTGTCTGGGTCTCGGTGGTCTTGGTCTGGGTCTCGGTTTAGGTGGTCTTGGTCTTGTCTGGGTCTCGGTGGTCTTGGTCTTGGTCTTGGTCTCGGTCTTGGTCGTCTTGGTCTTGTCTGGGTCTCGGTTTAGGTGGTCTTGTCTTGGTCTCGGTTTAGGTGGTCTTGGTCTTCTCTCAGTCTCGGTTTAGGTGGTCTTGGTCTTGGTCTCGGTCTCGGTTTAGGTGGTCTTGGTCTCGGTCTCGGTTTAGGTGGTCTTGGTCTGGTCTGGGTCTCGGTTTAGGTGGTCTTGGTCTTGTCTGGGTCTCGGTTTAGGTGGTCTTGGTCTCGGTCTAGGTGGTCTTGTCTTGGTCTCGGTTTAGGTGGTCTTGTCTCAGTCTCGGTTTAGGTGGTCTTGGTCTTGTCTCGGTCTCGGTTTAGGTGGTCTTGGTCTTGTCTTGGTCTCGGTTTAGGTGGTCTTGGTCTTGTCTTGGTCTCGGTTTAGGTGGTCTTGGTCTTGTCTTGGTCTCGGTTTAGGTGGTCTTGTCTCAGTCTCGGTTTAGGTGGTCTTGGTCTTGTCTTGGTCTCGGTTTAGGTGGTCTTGTCTTGGTCTTGGTTTAGGTGGTCTTGGTCTTGTCTTGGTCTCGGTTTAGGTGGTCTTGTCTTGGTCTCGGTTTAGGTGGTCTTGTCTCGGTCTCGGTTTAGGTGGTCTTGGTCTTGTCTTGTTCTTGGTTTAGGTGGTCTTGGTCTTGTCTTGGTCTCGGTTTAGGTGGTCTTGGTCTTGTCTTGTTCTTGGTTTAGGTGGTCTTGGTCTTGTCTTGGTCTTGGTTTAGGTGGTCTTTTCTTGGTCTCGGTTTAGGTGGTCTTGTCTCGGTCTCGGTTTAGGTGGTCTTGGTCTCGGTCTCGGTTTAGGTGGTCTTGGTCTGGGTCTCGGTTTAGGTGGTCTTGTCTTGGTCTCGGTTTAGGTGGTCTTGTCTTGGTCTCGGTTTAGGTGGTCTTGGTCTTGTCTGGGTCTCGGTGGTCTTGGTCTGGGTCTCGGTTTAGGTGGTCTTGGTCTTGTCTGGGTCTCGGTGGTCTTGGTCTTGGTCTTGGTCTCGGTCTTGGTCTCGGTTTAGGTGGTCTTGGTCTTGTCTGGGTCTCGGTTTAGGTGGTCTTGTCTTGGTCTCGGTTTAGGTGGTCTTGGTCTTCTCTCAGTCTCGGTTTAGGTGGTCTTGGTCTTGGTCTCGGTCTCGGTTTAGGTGGTCTTGGTCTCGGTCTCGGTTTAGGTGGTCTTGGTCTTGTCTGGGTCTCGGTTTAGGTGGTCTTGGTCTTGGTCTCGGTCTCGGTTTAGGTGTTCTTAGTCTTGTCTGGGTCTCGGTTTAGGTGGTCATGGTCTCGGTTTAGGTGGTCTTGGTCTTGGTCTAGGTGGTCTTGGTCTTGTCTTGGTCTCGGTTTAGGTGGTCTTGGTCTTGTCTTGGTCTCGGTTTAGGTGGTCTTGTCTTGGTCTTGGTTTAGGTGGTCTTGGTCTTGTCTTGGTCTCGGTTTAGGTGGTCTTGTCTTGGTCTCGGTTTAGGTGGTCTTGTCTCGGTCTCGGTTTAGGTGGTCTTGTCTCGGTCTCGGTTTAGGTGGTCTTGTCTCGGTCTCGGTTTAGGTGGTCTTGGTCTTGTCTTGTTCTTGGTTTAGGTGGTCTTGGTCTTGTCTTGGTCTCGGTTTAGGTTGTCTTGGTCTTGTCTTGTTCTTGGTTTAGGTGGTCTTGGTCTTGTCTTGGTCTTGGTTTAGGTGGTCTTTTCTTGGTCTCGGTTTAGGTGGTCTTGTCTCGGTCTCGGTTTAGGTGGTCTTGGTCTCGGTCTCGGTTTAGGTGGTCTTGGTCTTGTCTGGGTCTCGGTTTAGGTGGTCTTGTCTTGGTCTCGGTTTAGGTGGTCTTGTCTTGGTCTCGGTTTAGGTGGTCTTGGTCTTGTCTGGGTCTCGGTGGTCTTGGTCTCGGTCTCGGTTTAGGTGGTCTTGGTCTTGTCTGGGTCTCGGTTTAGGTGGTCTTGTCTTGGTCTCGGTTTAGGTGGTCTTGTCTTGGTCTCAGTTTAGGTGGTCTTGGTCTCGGTGGTCTTGGTCTTGTCCGGGTCTCGGTTTAGGTGGTCTTGTCTTGGTCTCGGTTTAGGTGGTCTTAGTCTTGTCTTGGTCTCGGTTTGGGTGGTCTTGTCTCGGTCTAGGCTTAGGTGGTCTTGGTCTTGTCTTGGTCTCGGTTTAGGTGGTCTTGGTCTTGTCTGGGTCTCGGTGGTCTTGGTCTCGGTCTCGGTTTAGGTGGTCTTGGTCTTGTCTGGGTCTCGGTTTAGGTGGTCTTGTCTTGGTCTCGGTTTAGGTGGTCTTGTCTTGGTCTCAGTTTAGGTGGTCTTGGTCTCGGTGGTCTTGGTCTTGTCCGGGTCTCGGTTTAGGTGGTCTTGTCTTGGTCTCGGTTTAGGTGGTCTTAGTCTTGTCTTGGTCTCGGTTTGGGTGGTCTTGTCTCGGTCTAGGCTTAGGTGGTCTTGGTCTTGTCTTGGTCTCGGTTTAGGTGGTCTTTTCTTGGTCTCGGTTTAGGTGGTCTTGTCTTGGCCTCGGTTTAGGTGGTCTTGTCTCGGTCTCGGTTTAGGTGGTCTTGGTCTTCTCTCAGTCTCGGTTTAGGTGGTCTTGGTCTTGGTCTCGGTCTCGGTTTAGGTGGTCTTGGTCTTGGTCTCGATGTCGGTTTAGGTGGTCTTGGTCTTGGTCTCGGTCTCGGTTTAGGTGGTCTTGGTCTCGGTCTCGGTTTAGGTGGTCTTGGTCTTGGTCTCGGTGGTCTTGTCTTGGTCTCGGTTTAGGTGGTCTTGTCTAGGTCTCGGTTTAGGTGGTCTTGGTCTTCTCTCAGTCTCGGTTTAGGTGGTCTTGGTCTTGGTCTCGATGTCGGTTTAGGTGGTCTTGGTCTTGGTCTCGGTTTGGGTGGTCTTGTCTTGGTCTCGGTTTAGGTGGTCTTGTCTCGGTCTAGGCTTAGGTGGTCTTGGTCTTGTCTTGGTCTCGGTTTAGGTGGTCTTGGTCTTGGTCTCGGTTTAGGTGGTCTTGGTCTTGTCTTGTTCTTGGTTTAGGTGGTCTTGGTCTTGTCTTGGTCTTGGTTTAGGTGGTCTTTTCTTGGTCTCGGTTTAGGTGGTCTTGTCTCGGTCTCGGTGTAGGTGGTCTTGGTCTTGGTCTCGGTCTCGGTTTAGGTGGTCTTGGTCTTGTCTGGGTCTCGGTTTAGGTGGTCTTGTCTTTGTCTCGGTTTAGGTGGTCTTGTCTTGGTCTCGGTTTAGGTGGTCTTGGTCTTGTCTGGGTCTCGGTGGTCTTGGTCTTGGTCTTGGTCTCGGTCTTGGTCTCGGTTTAGGTGGTCTTGGTCTTGTCTGGGTCTCGGTTTAGGTGGTCTTGTCTTGGTCTCGGTTTAGGTGGTCTTGGTCTTCTCTCAGTCTCGGTTTAGGTGGTCTTGGTCTTGGTCTCGGTCTCGGTTTAGGTGGTCTTGGTCTCAGTCTCGGTTTAGGTGGTCTTGGTCTTGTCTTGGTCTCGGTTTAGGTTGTCTTGGTCTTGTCTTGTTCTTGGTTTAGGTGGTCTTGGTCTTGTCTTGGTCTTGGTTTAGGTGGTCTTTTCTTGGTCTCGGTTTAGGTGGTCTTGTCTCGGTCTCGGTTTAGGTGGTCTTGGTCTCGGTCTCGGTTTAGGTGGTCTTGGTCTTGTCTGGGTCTCGGTTTAGGTGGTCTTGTCTTGGTCTCGGTTTAGGTGGTCTTGTCTTGGTCTCGGTTTAGGTGGTCTTGGTCTTGTCTGGGTCTCGGTGGTCTTGGTCTCGGTCTCGGTTTAGGTGGTCTTGGTCTTGTCTGGGTCTCGGTTTAGGTGGTCTTGTCTTGGTCTCGGTTTAGGTGGTCTTGTCTTGGTCTCAGTTTAGGTGGTCTTGGTCTCGGTGGTCTTGGTCTTGTCCGGGTCTCGGTTTAGGTGGTCTTGTCTTGGTCTCGGTTTAGGTGGTCTTAGTCTTGTCTTGGTCTCGGTTTGGGTGGTCTTGTCTCGGTCTAGGCTTAGGTGGTCTTGGTCTTGTCTTGGTCTCGGTTTAGGTGGTCTTTTCTTGGTCTCGGTTTAGGTGGTCTTGTCTTGGCCTCGGTTTAGGTGGTCTTGTCTCGGTCTCGGTTTAGGTGGTCTTGGTCTTCTCTCAGTCTCGGTTTAGGTGGTCTTGGTCTTGGTCTCGGTCTCGGTTTAGGTGGTCTTGGTCTTGGTCTCGATGTCGGTTTAGGTGGTCTTGGTCTTGGTCTCGGTCTCGGTTTAGGTGGTCTTGGTCTTCTCTCAGTCTCGGTTTAGGTGGTCTTGGTCTTGGTCTCGGTCTCGGTTTAGGTGGTCTTGGTCTTGGTCTCGGTGGTCTTGTCTTGGTCTCGGTTTAGGTGGTCTTGTCTAGGTCTCGGTTTAGGTGGTCTTGGTCTTCTCTCAGTCTCGGTTTAGGTGGTCTTGGTCTTGGTCTCGATGTCGGTTTAGGTGGTCTTGGTCTTGGTCTCGGTTTGGGTGGTCTTGTCTTGGTCTCGGTTTAGGTGGTCTTGTCTCGGTCTAGGCTTAGGTGGTCTTGGTCTTGTCTTGGTCTCGGTTTAGGTGGTCTTGGTCTTGGTCTCGGTTTAGGTGGTCTTGGTCTTGTCTTGTTCTTGGTTTAGGTGGTCTTGGTCTTGTCTTGGTCTTGGTTTAGGTGGTCTTTTCTTGGTCTCGGTTTAGGTGGTCTTGTCTCGGTCTCGGTGTAGGTGGTCTTGGTCTTGGTCTCGGTCTCGGTTTAGGTGGTCTTGGTCTTGTCTGGGTCTCGGTTTAGGTGGTCTTGTCTTTGTCTCGGTTTAGGTGGTCTTGTCTTGGTCTCGGTTTAGGTGGTCTTGGTCTTGTCTGGGTCTCGGTGGTCTTGGTCTTGGTCTTGGTCTCGGTCTTGGTCTCGGTTTAGGTGGTCTTGGTCTTTTCTGGGTCTCGGTTTAGGTGGTCTTGTCTTGGTCTCGGTTTAGGTGGTCTTGGTCTTCTCTCAGTCTCGGTTTAGGTGGTCTTGGTCTTGGTCTCGGTCTCGGTTTAGGTGGTCTTGGTCTCGGTCTCGGTTTAGGTGGTCTTGGTCTTGTCTGGGTCTCGGTTTAGGTGGTCTTGGTCTTGGTCTCGGTCTCGGTTTAGGTGGTCTTAGTCTTGTCTGGGTCTCGGTTTAGGTGGTCATGGTCTCGGTTTAGGTGGTCTTGGTCTCGGTCTCGGTTTAGGTGGTCTTGGTCTTGTCTGGGTCTCGGTTTAGGTGGTCTTGGTCTTGGTCTCGGTCTCGGTTTAGGTGTTCTTAGTCTTGTCTGGGTCTCGGTTTAGGTGGTCATGGTCTCGGTTTAGGTGGTCTTGGTCTTGGTCTAGGTGGTCTTGGTCTTGTCTTGGTCTCGGTTTAGGTGGTCTTGGTCTTGTCTTGGTCTCGGTTTAGGTGGTCTTGTCTTGGTCTTGGTTTAGGTGGTCTTGGTCTTGTCTTGGTCTCGGTTTAGGTGGTCTTGTCTTGGTCTCGGTTTAGGTGGTCTTTTCTCGGTCTCGGTTTAGGTGGTCTTGTCTCGGTCTCGGTTTAGGTGGTCTTGGTCTTGTCTTGTTCTTGGTTTAGGTGGTCTTGGTCTTGTCTTGGTCTCGGTTTAGGTTGTCTTGGTCTTGTCTTGTTCTTGGTTTAGGTGGTCTTGGTCTTGTCTTGGTCTTGGTTTAGGTGGTCTTTTCTTGGTCTCGGTTTAGATGGTCTTGTCTCGGTCTCGGTTTAGGTGGTCTTGGTCTCAGTCTCGGTTTAGGTGGTCTTGGTCTTGTCTGGGTCTCGGTTTAGGTGGTCTTGTCTTGGTCTCGGTTTAGGTGGTCTTGTCTTGGTCTCGGTTTAGGTGGTCTTGGTCTTGTCTGGGTCTCGGTGGTCTTGGTCTCGGTCTCGGTTTAGGTGGTCTTGGTCTTGTCTGGGTCTCGGTTTAGGTGGTCTTGTCTTGGTCTCGGTTTAGGTGGTCTTGTCTTGGTCTCAGTTTAGGTGGTCTTGGTCTCGGTGGTCTTGGTCTTGTCCGGGTCTCGGTTTAGGTGGTCTTGTCTTGGTCTCGGTTTAGGTGGTCTTAGTCTTGTCTTGGTCTCGGTTTGGGTGGTCTTGTCTCGGTCTAGGCTTAGGTGGTCTTGGTCTTGTCTTGGTCTCGGTTTAGGTGGTCTTTTCTTGGTCTCGGTTTAGGTGGTCTTGTCTTGGCCTCGGTTTAGGTGGTCTTGTCTCGGTCTCGGTTTAGGTGGTCTTGGTCTTCTCTCAGTCTCGGTTTAGGTGGTCTTGGTCTTGGTCTCGGTCTCGGTTTAGGTGGTCTTGGTCTTGGTCTCGATGTCGGTTTAGGTGGTCTTGGTCTTGGTCTCGGTCTCGGTTTAGGTGGTCTTGGTCTTCTCTCAGTCTCGGTTTAGGTGGTCTTGGTCTTGGTCTCGGTCTCGGTTTAGGTGGTCTTGGTCTTGGTCTCGGTGGTCTTGTCTTGGTCTCGGTTTAGGTGGTCTTGTCTAGGTCTCGGTTTAGGTGGTCTTGGTCTTCTCTCAGTCTCGGTTTAGGTGGTCTTGGTCTTGGTCTCGATGTCGGTTTAGGTGGTCTTGGTCTTGGTCTCGGTTTGGGTGGTCTTGTCTTGGTCTCGGTTTAGGTGGTCTTGTCTCGGTCTAGGCTTAGGTGGTCTTGGTCTTGTCTTGGTCTCGGTTTAGGTGGTCTTGGTCTTGGTCTCGGTTTAGGTGGTCTTGGTCTTGTCTTGTTCTTGGTTTAGGTGGTCTTGGTCTTGTCTTGGTCTTGGTTTAGGTGGTCTTTTCTTGGTCTCGGTTTAGGTGGTCTTGTCTCGGTCTCGGTGTAGGTGGTCTTGGTCTTGGTCTCGGTCTCGGTTTAGGTGGTCTTGGTCTTGTCTGGGTCTCGGTTTAGGTGGTCTTGTCTTGGTCTCGGTTTAGGTGGTCTTGGTCTTGTCTGGGTCTCGGTGGTCTTGGTCTTGGTCTTGGTCTCGGTCTTGGTCTCGGTTTAGGTGGTCTTGGTCTTGTCTGGGTCTCGGTTTAGGTGGTCTTGTCTTGGTCTCGGTTTAGGTGGTCTTGGTCTTCTCTCAGTCTCGGTTTAGGTGGTCTTGGTCTTGGTCTCGGTCTCGGTTTAGGTGGTCTTGGTCTCGGTCTCGGTTTAGGTGGTCTTGGTCTTGTCTGGGTCTCGGTTTAGGTGGTCTTGGTCTTGGTCTCGGTCTCGGTTTAGGTGGTCTTAGTCTTGTCTGGGTCTCGGTTTAGGTGGTCATGGTCTCGGTTTAGGTGGTCTTGGTCTTGGTCTAGGTGGTCTTGGTCTTGTCTTGGTCTCGGTTTATGTGGTCTTGGTCTTGTCTTGGTCTCGGTTTAGGTGGTCTTGTCTTGGTCTCGGTTTAGGTGGTCTTGGTCTTGTCTTGGTCTCGGTTTAGGTGGTCTTGTCTTGGTCTCGGTTTAGGTGGTCTTGGTCTTGTCTTGTTCTCGGTTTAGGTGGTCTTGGTCTGGTCTGGGTCTCGGTTTAGGTGGTCTTGGTCTTGTCTGGGTCTCGGTTTAGGTGGTCTTGGTCTCGGTCTAGGTGGTCTTGTCTTGGTCTCGGTTTAGGTGGTCTTGTCTCAGTCTCGGTTTAGGTGGTCTTGGTCTTGTCTTGGTCTCGGTTTAGGTGGTCTTGGTCTTGTCTTGGTCTCGGTTTAGGTGGTCTTGGTCTTGTCTTGGTCTCGGTTTAGGTGGTCTTGTCTCAGTCTCGGTTTAGGTGGTCTTGGTCTTGTCTTGGTCTCGGTTTAGGTGGTCTTGTCTTGGTCTTGGTTTAGGTGGTCTTGGTCTTGTCTTGGTCTCGGTTTAGGTGGTCTTGTCTTGGTCTCGGTTTAGGTGGTCTTGTCTCGGTCTCGGTTTAGGTGGTCTTGTCTCGGTCTCGGTTTAGGTGGTCTTGGTCTTGTCTTGTTCTTGGTTTAGGTGGTCTTGGTCTTGTCTTGGTCTCGGTTTAGGTGGTCTTGGTCTTGTCTTGTTCTTGGTTTAGGTGGTCTTGGTCTTGTCTTGGTCTTGGTTTAGGTGGTCTTTTCTTGGTCTCGGTTTAGGTGGTCTTGTCTCGGTCTCGGTTTAGGTGGTCTTGGTCTCGGTCTCGGTTTAGGTGGTCTTGGTCTTGTCTGGGTCTCGGTTTAGGTGGTCTTGTCTTGGTCTCGGTTTAGGTGGTCTTGTCTTGGTCTCGGTTTAGGTGGTCTTGGTCTTGTCTGGGTCTCGGTGGTCTTGGTCTCGGTCTCGGTTTAGGTGGTCTTGGTCTTGTCTGGGTCTCGGTTTAGGTGGTCTTGTCTTGGTCTCGGTTTAGGTGGTCTTGTCTTGGTCTCAGTTTAGGTGGTCTTGGTCTCGGTGGTCTTGGTCTTGTCCGGGTCTCGGTTTAGGTGGTCTTGTCTTGGTCTCGGTTTAGGTGGTCTTAGTCTTGTCTTGGTCTCGGTTTGGGTGGTCTTGTCTTGGTCTCGGTTTAGGTGGTCTTGTCTCGGTCTAGGCTTAGGTGGTCTTGGTCTTGTCTTGGTCTCGGTTTAGGTGGTCTTTTCTTGGTCTCGGTTTAGGTGGTCTTGTCTTGGCCTCGGTTTAGGTGGTCTTGTCTCGGTCTCGGTTTAGGTGGTCTTGGTCTTCTCTCAGTCTCGGTTTAGGTGGTCTTGGTCTTGGTCTCGGTCTCGGTTGAGGTGGTCTTGGTCTTGGTCTCGATGTCGGTTTAGGTGGTCTTGGTCTTGGTCTCGGTCTCGGTTTAGGTGGTCTTGGTCTTCTCTCAGTCTCGGTTTAGGTGGTCTTGGTCTTGGTCTCGGTCTCGGTTTAGGTGGTCTTGGTCTTGGTCTCGGTGGTCTTGTCTTGGTCTCGGTTTAGGTGGTCTTGTCTCGGTCTCGGTTTAGGTGGTCTTGGTCTTCTCTCAGTCTCGGTTTAGGTGGTCTTGGTCTTGGTCTCGATGTCGGTTTAGGTGGTCTTGGTCTTGGTCTCGGTTTGGGTGGTCTTGTCTTGGTCTCGGTTTAGGTGGTCTTGTCTCGGTCTAGGCTTAGGTGGTCTTGGTCTTGTCTTGGTCTCGGTTTAGGTGGTCTTGGTCTTGATCTCGGTTTAGGTGGTCTTGTCTTGGTCTCGGTTTAGGTGGTCTTGTCTCAGTCTCGGTTTAGGTGGTCTTGGTCTTGTCTGGGTCTCGGTTTAGGTAGTCTTGGTCTTGTCTGGGTCTCGTTTTAGGTGGTCTTGGTCTTGTCTGGGTCTCGGTTTAGGTGGTCTTGGTCTTGTCTCAGTCTCGGTTTAGGTGGTCTTGGTCTTGGTTTAGGTGGTCTTGTCTTAGTCTCGGTTTAGGTGGTCTTGGTCTTGTCTTGGTCTCGGTTTAGGTGGTCTTGGTCTTGGTCTCGGTCTAAGTGGTCTTGGTCTTGTCTGGGTCTCGGTTTAGGTGGTCTTGTCTTGGTCTCGGTTTAGGTGGTCTTGGTCTTGTGTTGTTCTCGGTTTAGGTGGTCTTGGTGTCGGTCTCGGTTTAGGTGGTCTTGGTCTTGTCTGGGTCTCGGTTTAGGTGGTCTTGGTCTTGGTCTCGATGTCGGTTTAGGTGGTCTTGGTCTTGGTCTCGGTTTGGGTGGTCTTGTCTTGGTCTCGGTTTAGGTGGTCTTGTCTCGGTCTAGGCTTAGGTGGTCTTGGTCTTGTCTTGG
The DNA here is from genome assembly GCF_027942865.1 of Odontesthes bonariensis. Classification (NCBI taxonomy): domain Eukaryota; kingdom Metazoa; phylum Chordata; class Actinopteri; order Atheriniformes; family Atherinopsidae; genus Odontesthes; species Odontesthes bonariensis. The sequence goes on from NC_134506.1 coordinate 756,432, forward strand.
TCTCGGTTTAGGTGGTCTTGGTCTTGATCTCGGTTTAGGTGGTCTTGTCTTGGTCTCGGTTTAGGTGGTCTTGTCTCAGTCTCGGTTTAGGTGGTCTTGGTCTTGTCTGGGTCTCGGTTTAGGTAGTCTTGGTCTTGTCTGGGTCTCGTTTTAGGTGGTCTTGGTCTTGTCTGGGTCTCGGTTTAGGTGGTCTTGGTCTTGTCTCAGTCTCGGTTTAGGTGGTCTTGGTCTTGGTTTAGGTGGTCTTGTCTTAGTCTCGGTTTAGGTGGTCTTGGTCTTGTCTTGGTCTCGGTTTAGGTGGTCTTGGTCTTGGTCTCGGTCTAAGTGGTCTTGGTCTTGTCTGGGTCTCGGTTTAGGTGGTCTTGTCTTGGTCTCGGTTTAGGTGGTCTTGGTCTTGTGTTGTTCTCGGTTTAGGTGGTCTTGGTGTCGGTCTCGGTTTAGGTGGTCTTGGTCTTGTCTGGGTCTCGGTTTAGGTGGTCTTGGTCTTGGTCTCGGTCTCGGTTTAGGTGGTCTTGGTCTTGTCTGGGTCTCGGTTTAGGTGGTCTTGGTCTTGGTCTCGGTTTAGGTGGTCTTGGTCTTGTCTGGGTCTCGGTCTAGGTGGTCTTGGTCTTGTCTCAGTCTCGGTTTATGTGGTCTTGTCTTGGTCTCGGTTTAGGTGGTCTTGTCTCGGTCTAGGCTTAGGTGGTCTTGGTCTTGTCTTGTTCTCGGTTTAGGTGGTCTTGGTCTTGTCTTGTTCTCAGTTTAGGTGGTCTTGGTCTTGTCTTGATCTCAGTTTAGGTGGTCTTGGTCTCGGTTTGGGTGGTCTTGTCTCGGTCTAGGCTTAGGTGGTCTTGGTCTTGTCTTGTTCTCGGTTTAGGTGGTCTTGGTCTTGTCTTGTTCTCAGTTTAGGTGGTCTTGGTCTTGTCTTGATCTCAGTTTAGGTGGTATTGGTCTCGGTCTCGGTTTAGGTGGTCTTGGTCTTGTCTGGGTCTCGGTTTAGGTGGTCTTGTCTCGGTCTAGGCTTAGTTGGTCTTGGTCTTGTCTTGTTCTCGGTTTAGGTGGTCTTGGTCTTGTCTTGTTCTCAGTTTAGGTGGTCTTGGTCTTGTCTTGTTCTAAGTTTAGGTGGTCTTGGTCTTGGTCTCTGTCTCGGTTTAGGTGGTCTTGGTCTTGTCTGGGTCTCGGTTTAGGTTGTCTTGGTCTTGGTTTCGGTTTAGGTTGTCTTGGTCTTCTCTGGGTCTCGGTTTAGGTGGTTTTGGTCTCGGTCTCGGTTTAGGTGGTCTTGGTCTTGTCTGGGTCTCGGTTTAGGTGGTCTTGGTCTTGGTCTCGGTTTAGGTGGTCTTGTCTTGTTCTCGGTTTAGGTGGTCTTGGTCTTGGTTTAGGTGGTCTTTTCTCGGTCTAGGCTTAGGTGGTCTTGGTCTTGTCTTGGTCTCGGTTTAGGTGGTCTTGGTCTTGATCTCGGTTTAGGTGGTCTTGTCTTGGTCTCGGTTTAGGTGGTCTTGGTCTTGTCTGGGTCTCGGTTTAGGTGGTCTTGGTCTTGTCTGAATCTCGGTTTAGGTGGTCTTGGTCTCGGTTTAGGTGGTCTTGGTCTTCGTCTCGGTTTAGGTAGTCTTGGTCTTGGTGTTCGTCTCGGTTTAGGTGGTCTTGGTCTTGTCTGAATCTCGGTTTAGGTGGTCTTGGTCTTGGTCTCGGTTTAGGTGGTCTTGGTCTTGTTCTCGGTTTAGGTGGTCTTGGTCTCGGTTTAGGTGGTCTTTTCTCAGTCTCGGTTTAGGTGGTCTTGGTCTTGTCTCGGTCTCGGTTTAGGTGGTCTTGGTCTTGTCTTGGTCTCGGTTTAGGTGGTCTTGGTCTTGTCTTGGTCTCGGTTTAGGTGGTCTTGGTCTTGTCTTGTTCTCGGTTTAGGTGGTCTTGTATCAGTCTCGGTTTAGGTGGTCTTGGTCTTGTCTTGGTCTCGGTTTAGGTGGTCTTGTCTTGGTCTTGGTTTAGGTGGTCTTGGTCTTGTCTTGGTCTCGGTTTAGGTGGTCTTGTCTTGGTCTCGGTTTAGGTGGTCTTGTCTCTGTCTCGGTTTAGGTGGTCTTGGTCTTGTCTTGTTCTTGGTTTAGGTGGTCTTGGTCTTGTCTTGGTCTCGGTTTAGGTGGTCTTGGTCTTGTCTTGTTCTTGGTTTAGGTGGTCTTGGTCTTGTCTTGGTCTTGGTTTAGGTGGTCTTTTCTTGGTCTCGGTTTAGGTGGTCTTGTCTCGGTCTCGGTTTAGGTGGTCTTGGTCTCGGTCTCGGTTTAGGTGGTCTTGGTCTTGTCTGGGTCTCGGTTTAGGTGGTCTTGTCTTGGTCTCGGTTTAGGTGGTCTTGTCTTGGTCTCGGTTTAGGTGGTCTTGGTCTTGTCTGGGTCTCGGTGGTCTTGGTCTCGGTCTCGGTTTAGGTGGTCTTGGTCTTGTCTGGGTCTCGGTTTAGGTGGTCTTGTCTTGGTCTCGGTTTAGGTGGTCTTGTCTTGGTCTCAGTTTAGGTGGTCTTGGTCTCGGTGGTCTTGGTCTTGTCCGGGTCTCGGTTTAGGTGGTCTTAGTCTTGTCTTGGTCTCGGTTTGGGTGGTCTTGTCTTGGTCTCGGTTTAGGTGGTCTTGTCTCGGTCTAGGCTTAGGTGGTCTTGGTCTTGTCTTGGTCTCGGTTTAGGTGGTCTTGGTCTTGGTCTCGGTGGTCTTGTCTTGGTCTCGGTTTAGGTGGTCTTGTCTAGGTCTCGGTTTAGGTGGTCTTGGTCTTCTCTCAGTCTCGGTTTAGGTGGTCTTGGTCTTGGTCTCGATGTCGGTTTAGGTGGTCTTGGTCTTGGTCTCGGTTTGGGTGGTCTTGTCTTGGTCTCGGTTTAGGTGGTCTTGTCTCGGTCTAGGCTTAGGTGGTCTTGGTCTTGTCTTGGTCTCGGTTTAGGTGGTCTTGGTCTTGGTCTCGGTTTAGGTGGTCTTGGTCTTGTCTTGTTCTTGGTTTAGGTGGTCTTGGTCTTGTCTTGGTCTTGGTTTAGGTGGTCTTTTCTTGGTCTCGGTTTAGGTGGTCAAGTCTCGGTCTCGGTGTAGGTGGTCTTGGTCTTGGTCTCGGTGGTCTTGTCTTGGTCTCGGTTTAGGTGGTCTTGTCTAGGTCTCGGTTTAGGTGGTCTTGGTCTTCTCTCAGTCTCGGTTTAGGTGGTCTTGGTCTTGGTCTCGATGTCGGTTTAGGTGGTCTTGGTCTTGGTCTCGGTTTGGGTGGTCTTGGTCTTGTCTTGTTCTTGGTTTAGGTGGTCTTGGTCTTGTCTTGGTCTTGGTTTAGGTGGTCTTTTCTTGGTCTCGGTTTAGGTGGTCAAGTCTCGGTCTCGGTGTAGGTGGTCTTGGTCTTGGTCTCGGTCTCGGTTTAGGTGGTCTTGGTCTTGTCTGGGTCTCGGTTTAGGTGGTCTTGTCTTTGTCTCGGTTTAGGTGGTCTTGTCTTGGTCTCGGTTTAGGTGGTCTTGGTCTTGTCTGGGTCTCGGTGGTCTTGGTCTTGGTCTTGGTCTCGGTCTTGGTCTCGGTTTAGGTGGTCTTGGTCTTGTCTGGGTCTCGGTTTAGGTGGTCTTGTCTTGGTCTCGGTTTAGGTGGTCTTGGTCTTCTCTCAGTCTCGGTTTAGGTGGTCTTGGTCTTGGTCTCGGTCTCGGTTTAGGTGGTCTTGGTCTCGGTCTCGGTTTAGGTGGTCTTGGTCTTGTCTGGGTCTCGGTTTAGGTGGTCTTGGTCTTGGTCTCGGTCTCGGTTTAGGTGGTCTTAGTCTTGTCTGGGTCTCGGTTTAGGTGGTCATGGTCTCGGTTTAGGTGGTCTTGGTCTTGGTCTAGGTGGTCTTGGTCTTGTCTTGGTCTCGGTTTATGTGGTCTTGGTCTTGTCTTGGTCTCGGTTTAGGTGATCTTGTCTTGGTCTCGGTTTAGGTGGTCTTGGTCTTGTCTTGGTCTCGGTTTAGGTGGTCTTGTCTTGGTCTCGGTTTAGGTGGTCTTGGTCTTGTCTTGTTCTCGGTTTAGGTGGTCTTGGTCTGGTCTGGGTCTCGGTTTAGGTGGTCTTGGTCTTGTCTGGGTCTCGGTTTAGGTGGTCTTGGTCTCGGTCTAGGTGGTCTTGTCTTGGTCTCGGTTTAGGTGGTCTTGTCTCAGTCTCGGTTTAGGTGGTCTTGGTCTTGTCTTGGTCTCGGTTTAGGTGGTCTTGGTCTTGTCTTGGTCTCGGTTTAGGTGGTCTTGGTCTTGTCTTGGTCTCGGTTTAGGTGGTCTTGTCTCAGTCTCGGTTTAGGTGGTCTTGGTCTTGTCTTGGTCTCGGTTTAGGTGGTCTTGTCTTGGTCTTGGTTTAGGTGGTCTTGGTCTTGTCTTGGTCTCGGTTTAGGTGGTCTTGTCTTGGTCTCGGTTTAGGTGGTCTTGTCTCGGTCTCGGTTTAGGTGGTCTTGTCTCGGTCTCGGTTTAGGTGGTCTTGTCTCGGTCTCGGTTTAGGTGGTCTTGGTCTTGTCTTGTTCTTGGTTTAGGTGGTCTTGGTCTTGTCTTGGTCTCGGTTTAGGTGGTCTTGGTCTTGTCTTGTTCTTGGTTTAGGTGGTCTTGGTCTTGTCTTGGTCTTGGTTTAGGTGGTCTTTTCTTGGTCTCGGTTTAGGTGGTCTTGTCTCGGTCTCGGTTTAGGTGGTCTTGGTCTCGGTCTCGGTTTAGGTGGTCTTGGTCTTGTCTGGGTCTCGGTTTAGGTGGTCTTGTCTTGGTCTCGGTTTAGGTGGTCTTGTCTTGGTCTCGGTTTAGGTGGTCTTGGTCTTGTCTGGGTCTCGGTGGTCTTGGTCTCGGTCTCGGTTTAGGTGGTCTTGGTCTTGTCTGGGTCTCGGTTTAGGTGGTCTTGTCTTGGTCTCGGTTTAGGTGGTCTTGTCTTGGTCTCAGTTTAGGTGGTCTTGGTCTCGGTGGTCTTGGTCTTGTCCGGGTCTCGGTTTAGGTGGTCTTGTCTTGGTCTCGGTTTAGGTGGTCTTAGTCTTGTCTTGGTCTCGGTTTGGGTGGTCTTGTCTTGGTCTCGGTTTAGGTGGTCTTGTCTCGGTCTAGGCTTAGGTGGTCTTGGTCTTGTCTTGGTCTCGGTTTAGGTGGTCTTTTCTTGGTCTCGGTTTAGGTGGTCTTGTCTTGGCCTCGGTTTAGGTGGTCTTGTCTCGGTCTCGGTTTAGGTGGTCTTGGTCTTCTCTCAGTCTCGGTTTAGGTGGTCTTGGTCTTGGTCTCGGTCTCGGTTGAGGTGGTCTTGGTCTTGGTCTCGATGTCGGTTTAGGTGGTCTTGGTCTTGTCTTGGTCTCGGTTTAGGTGGTCTTGGTCTTGTCTTGTTCTTGGTTTAGGTGGTCTTGGTCTTGTCTTGGTCTTGGTTTAGGTGGTCTTTTCTTGGTCTCGGTTTAGGTGGTCTTGTCTCGGTCTCGGTTTAGGTGGTCTTGGTCTCGGTCTCGGTTTAGGTGGTCTTGGTCTTGTCTGGGTCTCGGTTTAGGTGGTCTTGTCTTGGTCTCGGTTTAGGTGGTCTTGTCTTGGTCTCGGTTTAGGTGGTCTTGGTCTTGTCTGGGTCTCGGTGGTCTTGGTCTGGGTCTCGGTTTAGGTGGTCTTGGTCTTGTCTGGGTCTCGGTGGTCTTGGTCTTGGTCTTGGTCTCGGTCTTGGTCTCGGTTTAGGTGGTCTTGGTCTTGTCTGGGTCTTGGTTTAGGTGGTCTTGTCTTGGTCTCGGTTTAGGTGGTCTTGGTCTTCTCTCAGTCTCGGTTTAGGTGGTCTTGGTCTTGGTCTCGGTCTCGGTTTAGGTGGTCTTGGTCTCGGTCTCGGTTTAGGTGGTCTTGGTCTTGTCTGGGTCTCGGTTTAGGTGGTCTTGGTCTTGGTCTCGGTCTCGGTTTAGGTGTTCTTAGTCTTGTCTGGGTCTCGGTTTAGGTGGTCATGGTCTCGGTTTAGGTGGTCTTGGTCTTGGTCTAGGTGGTCTTGGTCTTGTCTTGGTCTCGGTTTATGTGGTCTTGGTCTTGTCTTGGTCTCGGTTTAGGTGGTCTTGTCTTGGTCTCGGTTTAGGTGGTCTTGGTCTTGTCTTGGTCTCGGTTTAGGTGGTCTTGTCTTGGTCTCGGTTTAGGTGGTCTTGGTCTTGTCTTGTTCTCGGTTTAGGTGGTCTTGGTCTGGTCTGGGTCTCGGTTTAGGTGGTCTTGGTCTTGTCTGGGTCTCGGTTTAGGTGGTCTTGGTCTCGGTCTAGGTGGTCTTGTCTTGGTCTCGGTTTAGGTGGTCTTGTCTCAGTCTCGGTTTAGGTGGTGTTGGTCTTGTCTCGGTCTCGGTTTAGGTGGTCTTGGTCTTGTCTTGGTCTCGGTTTAGGTGGTCTTGGTCTTGTCTTGGTCTCGGTTTAGGTGGTCTTGGTCTTGTCTTGGTCTCGGTTTAGGTGGTCTTGGTCTTGTCTTGGTCTCGGTTTAGGTGGTCTTGTCTTGGTTTAGGTGGTCTTGGTCTTGTCTTGGTCTCGGTTTAGGTGGTCTTGTCTTGGTCTCGGTTTAGGTGGTCTTGTCTCGGTCTCGGTTTAGGTGGTCTTGTCTCGGTCTCGGTTTAGGTGGTCTTGGTCTTGTCTTGTTCTTGGTTTAGGTGGTCTTGGTCTTGGTCTCGGTTTAGGTTGTCTTGGTCTTGTCTTGTTCTTGGTTTAGGTGGTCTTGGTCTTGTCTTGGTCTTGGTTTAGGTGGTCTTTTCTTGGTCTCGGTTTAGGTGGTCTTGTCTCGGTCTCGGTTTAGGTGGTCTTGGTCTCGGTCTCGGTTTAGGTGGTCTTGGTCTTGTCTGGGTCTCGGTTTAGGTGGTCTTGTCTTGGTCTCGGTTTAGGTGGTCTTGTCTTGGTCTCGGTTTAGGTGGTCTTGGTCTTGTCTGGGTCTCGGTGGTCTTGGTCTCGGTCTCGGTTTAGGTGGTCTTGGTCTTGTCTGGGTCTCGGTTTAGGTGGTCTTGTCTTGGTCTCGGTTTAGGTGGTCTTGTCTTGGTCTCAGTTTAGGTGGTCTTGGTCTCGGTGGTCTTGGTCTTGTCCGGGTCTCGGTTTAGGTGGTCTTGTCTTGGTCTCGGTTTAGGTGGTCTTAGTCTTGTCTTGGTCTCGGTTTAGGTGGTCTTTTCTTGGTCTCGGTTTAGGTGGTCTTGTCTTGGCCTCGGTTTAGGTGGTCTTGTCTTGGTCTCAGTTTAGGTGGTCTTGGTCTCGGTGGTCTTGGTCTTGTCCGGGTCTCGGTTTGGGTGGTCTTGTCTCGGTCTAGGCTTAGGTGGTCTTGGTCTTGTCTTGGTCTCGGTTTAGGTGGTCTTTTCTTGGTCTCGGTTTAGGTGGTCTTGTCTTGGCCTCGGTTTAGGTGGTCTTGTCTCGGTCTCGGTTTAGGTGGTCTTGGTCTTCTCTCAGTCTCGGTTTAGGTGGTCTTGGTCTTGGTCTCGGTCTCGGTTTAGGTGGTCTTGGTCTTGGTCTCGATGTCGGTTTAGGTGGTCTTGGTCTTGGTCTCGGTCTCGGTTTAGGTGGTCTTGGTCTTCTCTCAGTCTCGGTTTAGGTGGTCTTGGTCTTGGTCTCGGTCTCGGTTTAGGTGGTCTTGGTCTTGGTCTCGGTCTCGGTTTAGGTGGTCTTGGTCTTGGTCTCGGTGGTCTTGTCTTGGTCTCGGTTTAGGTGGTCTTGTCTAGGTCTCGGTTTAGGTGGTCTTGGTCTTCTCTCAGTCTCGGTTTAGGTGGTCTTGGTCTTGGTCTCGATGTCGGTTTAGGTGGTCTTGGTCTTGGTCTCGGTTTGGGTGGTCTTGTCTTGGTCTCGGTTTAGGTGGTCTTGTCTCGGTCTAGGCTTAGGTGGTCTTGGTCTTGTCTTGGTCTCGGTTTAGCTGGTCTTGGTCTTGGTCTCGGTTTAGGTGGTCTTGGTCTTGTCTTGTTCTTGGTTTAGGTGGTCTTGGTCTTGTCTTGGTCTTGGTTTAGGTGGTCTTTTCTTGGTCTCGGTTTAGGTGGTCTTGTCTCGGTCTCGGTGTAGGTGGTCTTGGTCTTGGTCTCGGTCTCGGTTTAGGTGGTCTTGGTCTTGTCTGGGTCTCGGTTTAGGTGGTCTTGTCTTTGTCTCGGTTTAGGTGGTCTTGTCTTGGTCTCGGTTTAGGTGGTCTTGGTCTTGTCTGGGTCTCGGTGGTCTTGGTCTTGGTCTTGGTCTCGGTCTTGGTCTCGGTTTAGGTGGTCTTGGTCTTGTCTGGGTCTCGGTTTAGGTGGTCTTGTCTTGGTCTCGGTTTAGGTGGTCTTGGTCTTCTCTCAGTCTCGGTTTAGGTGGTCTTGGTCTTGGTCTCTGTCTCGGTTTAGGTGGTCTTGGTCTCGGTCTCGGTTTAGGTGGTCTTGGTCTTGTCTGGGTCTCGGTTTAGGTGGTCTTGGTCTTGGTCTCGGTCTCGGTTTAGGTGGTCTTAGTCTTGTCTGGGTCTCGGTTTAGGTGGTCATGGTCTCGGTTTAGGTGGTCTTGGTCTTGGTCTAGGTGGTCTTGGTCTTGTCTTGGTCTCGGTTTATGTGGTCTTGGTCTTGTCTTGGTCTCGGTTTAGGTGGTCTTGTCTTGGTCTCGGTTTAGGTGGTCTTGGTCTTGTCTTGGTCTCGGATTAGGTGGTCTTGTCTTGGTCTCGGTTTAGGTGGTCTTGGTCTTGTCTTGTTCTCGGTTTAGGTGGTCTTGGTCTGGTCTGGGTCTCGGTTTAGGTGGTCTTGGTCTTGTCTGGGTCTCGGTTTAGGTGGTCTTGGTCTCGGTCTAGGTGGTCTTGTCTTGGTCTCGGTTTAGGTGGTCTTGTCTCAGTCTCGGTTTAGGTGGTCTTGGTCTTGTCTTGGTCTCGGTTTAGGTGGTCTTGGTCTTGTCTTGGTCTCGGTTTAGGTGGTCTTGGTCTTGTCTTGGTCTCGGTTTAGGTGGTCTTGTCTCAGTCTCGGTTTAGGTGGTCTTGGTCTTGTCTTGGTCTCGGTTTAGGTGGTCTTGTCTTGGTCTTGGTTTAGGTGGTCTTGGTCTTGTCTTGGTCTCGGTTTAGGTGGTCTTGTCTTGGTCTCGGTTTAGGTGGTCTTGTCTCGGTCTCGGTTTAGGTGGTCTTGTCTCGGTCTCGGTTTAGGTGGTCTTGGTCTTGTCTTGTTCTTGGTTTAGGTGGTCTTGGTCTTGTCTTGGTCTCGGTTTAGGTGGTCTTGGTCTTGTCTTGTTCTTGGTTTAGGTGGTCTTGGTCTTATCTTGGTCTTGGTTTAGGTGGTCTTTTCTTGGTCTCGGTTTAGGTGGTCTTGTCTCGGTCTCGGTTTAGGTGGTCTTGGTCTCGGTCTCGGTTTAGGTGGTCTTGGTCTTGTCTGGGTCTCGGTTTAGGTGGTCTTGTCTTGGTCTCGGTTTAGGTGGTCTTGTCTTGGTCTCGGTTTAGGTGGTCTTGGTCTTGTCTGGGTCTCGGTGGTCTTGGTCTCGGTCTCGGTTTAGGTGGTCTTGGTCTTGTCTGGGTCTCGGTTTAGGTGGTCTTGTCTTGGTCTCGGTTTAGGTGGTCTTGTCTTGGTCTCAGTTTAGGTGGTCTTGGTCTCGGTGGTCTTGGTCTTGTCCGGGTCTCGGTTTAGGTGGTCTTGTCTTGGTCTCGGTTTAGGTGGTCTTAGTCTTGTCTTGGTCTCGGTTTGGGTGGTCTTGTCTTGGTCTCGGTTTAGGTGGTCTTGTCTCGGTCTAGGCTTAGGTGGTCTTGGTCTTGTCTTGGTCTCGGTTTAGGTGGTCTTTTCTTGGTCTCGGTTTAGGTGGTCTTGTCTTGGCCTCGGTTTAGGTGGTCTTGTCTCGGTCTCGGTTTAGGTGGTCTTGGTCTTCTCTCAATCTCGGTTTAGGTGGTCTTGGTCTTGGTCTCGGTCTCGGTTGAGGTGGTCTTGGTCTTGGTCTCGATGTCGGTTTAGGTGGTCTTGGTCTTGGTCTCGGTCTCGGTTTAGGTGGTCTTGGTCTTCTCTCAGTCTCGGTTTAGGTGGTCTTGGTCTTAGTCTCGGTCTCGGTTTAGGTGGTCTTGGTCTTGGTCTCGGTGGTCTTGTCTTGGTCTCGGTTTAGGTGGTCTTGTCTCGGTCTCGGTTTAGGTGGTCTTGGTCTTCTCTCAGTCTCGGTTTAGGTGGTCTTGGTCTTGGTCTCGATGTCGGTTTAGGTGGTCTTGGTCTTGGTCTCGGTTTGGGTGGTCTTGTCTTGGTCTCGGTTTAGGTGGTCTTGTCTCGGTCTAGGCTTAGGTGGTCTTGGTCTTGTCTTGGTCTCGGTTTAGGTGGTCTTGGTCTTGATCTCGGTTTAGGTGGTCTTGTCTTGGTCTCGGTTTAGGTGGTCTTGTCTCAGTCTCGGTTTAGGTGGTCTTGGTCTTGTCTGGGTCTCGGTTTAGGTAGTCTTGGTCTTGTCTGGGTCTCGTTTTAGGTGGTCTTGGTCTTGTCTGGGTCTCGGTTTAGGTGGTCTTGGTCTTGTCTCAGTCTCGGTTTAGGTGGTCTTGGTCTTGGTTTAGGTGGTCTTGTCTTAGTCTCGGTTTAGGTGGTCTTGGTCTTGTCTTGGTCTCGGTTTAGGTGGTCTTGGTCTTGGTCTCGGTCTAAGTGGTCTTGGTCTTGTCTGGGTCTCGGTTTAGGTGGTCTTGTCTTGGTCTCGGTTTAGGTGGTCTTGGTCTTGTGTTGTTCTCGGTTTAGGTGGTCTTGGTGTCGGTCTCGGTTTAGGTGGTCTTGGTCTTGTCTGGGTCTCGGTTTAGGTGGTCTTGGTCTTGGTCTCGGTCTCGGTTTAGGTGGTCTTGGTCTTGTCTGGGTCTCGGTTTAGGTGGTCTTGGTCTTGGTCTCGGTTTAGGTGGTCTTGGTCTTGTCTGGGTCTCGGTCTAGGTGGTCTTGGTCTTGTCTCAGTCTCGGTTTATGTGGTCTTGTCTTGGTCTCGGTTTAGGTGGTCTTGTCTCGGTCTAGGCTTAGGTGGTCTTGGTCTTGTCTTGTTCTCGGTTTAGGTGGTCTTGGTCTTGTCTTGTTCTCAGTTTAGGTGGTCTTGGTCTTGTCTTGATCTCAGTTTAGGTGGTCTTGGTCTCGGTTTAGGTGGTCTTGTCTCGGTCTAGGCTTAGGTGGTCTTGGTCTTGTCTTGTTCTCGGTTTAGGTGGTCTTGGTCTTGTCTTGTTCTCAGTTTAGGTGGTCTTGGTCTTGTCTTGATCTCAGTTTAGGTGGTATTGGTCTCGGTCTCGGTTTAGGTGGTCTTGGTCTTGTCTGGGTCTCGGTTTAGGTGGTCTTGTCTCGGTCTAGGCTTAGTTGGTCTTGGTCTTGTCTTGTTCTCGGTTTAGGTGGTCTTGGTCTTGTCTTGTTCTCAGTTTAGGTGGTCTTGGTCTTGTCTTGTTCTAAGTTTAGGTGGTCTTGGTCTTGGTCTCTGTCTCGGTTTAGGTGGTCTTGGTCTTGTCTGGGTCTCGGTTTAGGTTGTCTTGGTCTTGGTTTCGGTTTAGGTTGTCTTGGTCTTCTCTGGGTCTCGGTTTAGGTGGTTTTGGTCTCGGTCTCGGTTTAGGTGGTCTTGGTCTTGTCTGGGTCTCGGTTTAGGTGGTCTTGGTCTTGGTCTCGGTTTAGGTGGTCTTGTCTTGTTCTCGGTTTAGGTGGTCTTGGTCTTGGTTTAGGTGGTCTTTTCTCGGTCTAGGCTTAGGTGGTCTTGGTCTTGTCTTGGTCTCGGTTTAGGTGGTCTTGGTCTTGATCTCGGTTTAGGTGGTCTTGTCTTGGTCTCGGTTTAGGTGGTCTTGGTCTTGTCTGGGTCTCGGTTTAGGTGGTCTTGGTCTTGTCTGAATCTCGGTTTAGGTGGTCTTGGTCTCGGTTTAGGTGGTCTTGGTCTTCGTCTCGGTTTAGGTAGTCTTGGTCTTGGTGTTCGTCTCGGTTTAGGTGGTCTTGGTCTTGTCTGAATCTCGGTTTAGGTGGTCTTGGTCTTGGTCTTGGTCTCGGTTTAGGTGGTCTTGGTCTTGTTCTCGGTTTAGGTGGTCTTGGTCTCGGTTTAGGTGGTCTTTTCTCAGTCTCGGTTTAGGTGGTCTTGGTCTTGTCTCGGTCTCGGTTTAGGTGGTCTTGGTCTTGTCTTGGTCTCGGTTTAGGTGGTCTTGGTCTTGTCTTGGTCTCGGTTTAGGTGGTCTTGGTCTTGTCTTGTTCTCGGTTTAGGTGGTCTTGTCTCAGTCTCGGTTTAGGTGGTCTTGGTCTTGTCTTGGTCTCGGTTTAGGTGGTCTTGTCTTGGTCTTGGTTTAGGTGGTCTTGGTCTTGTCTTGGTCTCGGTTTAGGTGGTCTTGTCTTGGTCTCGGTTTAGGTGGTCTTGTCTCTGTCTCGGTTTAGGTGGTCTTGGTCTTGTCTTGTTCTTGGTTTAGGTGGTCTTGGTCTTGTCTTGGTCTCGGTTTAGGTGGTCTTGGTCTTGTCTTGTTCTTGGTTTAGGTGGTCTTGGTCTTGTCTTGGTCTTGGTTTAGGTGGTCTTTTCTTGGTCTCGGTTTAGGTGGTCTTGTCTCGGTCTCGGTTTAGGTGGTCTTGGTCTCGGTCTCGGTTTAGGTGGTCTTGGTCTTGTCTGGGTCTCGGTTTAGGTGGTCTTGTCTTGGTCTCGGTTTAGGTGGTCTTGTCTTGGTCTCGGTTTAGGTGGTCTTGGTCTTGTCTGGGTCTCGGTGGTCTTGGTCTCGGTCTCGGTTTAGGTGGTCTTGGTCTTGTCTGGGTCTCGGTTTAGGTGGTCTTGTCTTGGTCTCGGTTTAGGTGGTCTTGTCTTGGTCTCAGTTTAGGTGGTCTTGGTCTCGGTGGTCTTGGTCTTGTCCGGGTCTCGGTTTAGGTGGTCTTAGTCTTGTCTTGGTCTCGGTTTGGGTGGTCTTGTCTTGGTCTCGGTTTAGGTGGTCTTGTCTCGGTCTAGGCTTAGGTGGTCTTGGTCTTGTCTTGGTCTCGGTTTAGGTGGTCTTGGTCTTGGTCTCGGTGGTCTTGTCTTGGTCTCGGTTTAGGTGGTCTTGTCTAGGTCTCGGTTTAGGTGGTCTTGGTCTTCTCTCAGTCTCGGTTTAGGTGGTCTTGGTCTTGGTCTCGATGTCGGTTTAGGTGGTCTTGGTCTTGGTCTCGGTTTGGGTGGTCTTGTCTTGGTCTCGGTTTAGGTGGTCTTGTCTCGGTCTAGGCTTAGGTGGTCTTGGTCTTGTCTTGGTCTCGGTTTAGGTGGTCTTGGTCTTGGTCTCGGTTTAGGTGGTCTTGGTCTTGTCTTGTTCTTGGTTTAGGTGGTCTTGGTCTTGTCTTGGTCTTGGTTTAGGTGGTCTTTTCTTGGTCTCGGTTTAGGTGGTCTTGTCTCGGTCTCGGTGTAGGTGGTCTTGGTCTTGGTCTCGGTCTCGGTTTAGGTGGTCTTGGTCTTGTCTGGGTCTCGGTTTAGGTGGTCTTGTCTTTGTCTCGGTTTAGGTGGTCTTGTCTTGGTCTCGGTTTAGGTGGTCTTGGTCTTGTCTGGGTCTCGGTGGTCTTGGTCTTGGTCTTGGTCTTGGTCTCGGTTTAGGTGGTCTTGGTCTTGTCTGGGTCTCGGTTTAGGTGGTCTTGTCTTGGTCTCGGTTTAGGTGGTCTTGGTCTTCTCTCAGTCTCGGTTTAGGTGGTCTTGGTCTTGGTCTCGGTCTCGGTTTAGGTGGTCTTGGTCTCGGTCTCGGTTTAGGTGGTCTTGGTCTTGGTCTCGGTCTCGGTTTAGATGGTCTTAGTCTTGTCTGGGTCTCGGTTTAGGTGGTCATGGTCTCGGTTTAGGTGGTCTTGGTCTTGGTCTAGGTGGTCTTGGTCTTGTCTTGGTCTCGGTTTATGTGGTCTTGGTCTTGTCTTGGTCTCGGTTTAGGTGGTCTTGGTCTTGTCTTGGTCTCGGTTTAGGTGGTCTTGTCTTGGTCTCGGTTTAGGTGGTCTTGGTCTTGTCTTGTTCTCGGTTTAGGTGGTCTTGGTCTGGTCTGGGTCTCGGTTTAGGTGGTCTTGGTCTTGTCTGGGTCTCGGTTTAGGTGGTCTTGGTCTCGGTCTAGGTGGTCTTGTCTTGGTCTCGGTTTAGGTGGTCTTGTCTCAGTCTCGGTTTAGGTGGTCTTGGTCTTGTCTTGGTCTCGGTTTAGGTGGTCTTGGTCTTGTCTTGGTCTCGGTTTAGGTGGTCTTGGTCTTGTCTTGGTCTCGGTTTAGGTGGTCTTGTCTCAGTCTCGGTTTAGGTGGTCTTGGTCTTGTCTTGGTCTCGGTTTAGGTGGTCTTGTCTTGGTCTTGGTTTAGGTGGTCTTGGTCTTGTCTTGGTCTCGGTTTAGGTGGTCTTGTCTTGGTCTCGGTTTAGGTGGTCTTGTCTCGGTCTCGGTTTAGGTGGTCTTGTCTCGGTCTCGGTTTAGGTGGTCTTGGTCTTGTCTTGTTCTTGGTTTAGGTGGTCTTGGTCTTGTCTTGGTCTCGGTTTAGGTGGTCTTGGTCTTGTCTTGTTCTTGGTTTAGGTGGTCTTGGTCTTGTCTTGGTCTTTGTTTAGGTTGTCTTTTCTTGGTCTCGGTTTAGGTGGTCTTGTCTCGGTCTCGGTTTAGGTGGTCTTGGTCTCGGTCTCGGTTTAGGTGGTCTTGGTCTTGTCTGGGTCTCGGTTTAGGTGGTCTTGTCTTGGTCTCGGTTTAGGTGGTCTTGTCTTGGTCTCGGTTTAGGTGGTCTTGGTCTTGTCTGGGTCTCGGTGGTCTTGGTCTCGGTCTCGGTTTAGGTGGTCTTGGTCTTGTCTGGGTCTCGGTTTAGGTGGTCTTGTCTTGGTCTCGGTTTAGGTGGTCTTGTCTTGGTCTCAGTTTAGGTGGTCTTGGTCTCGGTGGTCTTGGTCTTGTCCGGGTCTCGGTTTAGGTGGTCTTGTCTTGGTCTCGGTTTAGGTGGTCTTAGTCTTGTCTTGGTCTCGGTTTGGGTGGTCTTGTCTTGGTCTCGGTTTAGGTGGTCTTGTCTCGGTCTAGGCTTAGGTGGTCTTGGTCTTGTCTTGGTCTCGGTTTAGGTGGTCTTTTCTTGGTCTCGGTTTAGGTGGTCTTGTCTTGGCCTCGGTTTAGGTGGTCTTGTCTCGGTCTCGGTTTAGGTGGTCTTGGTCTTCTCTCAGTCTCGGTTTAGGTGGTCTTGGTCTTGGTCTCGGTCTCGGTTGAGGTGGTCTTGGTCTTGGTCTCGATGTCGGTTTAGGTGGTCTTGGTCTTGGTCTCGGTCTCGGTTTAGGTGGTCTTGGTCTTCTCTCAGTCTCGGTTTAGGTGGTCTTGGTCTTGGTCTCGGTCTCGGTTTAGGTGGTCTTGGTCTTGGTCTCGGTGGTCTTGTCTTGGTCTCGGTTTAGGTGGTCTTGTCTCGGTCTCGGTTTAGGTGGTCTTGGTCTTCTCTCAGTCTCGGTTTAGGTGGTCTTGGTCTTGGTCTCGATGTCGGTTTAGGTGGTCTTGGTCTTGGTCTCGGTTTGGGTGGTCTTGTCTTGGTCTCGGTTTAGGTGGTCTTGTCTCGGTCTAGGCTTAGGTGGTCTTGGTCTTGTCTTGGTCTCGGTTTAGGTGGTCTTGGTCTTGATCTCGGTTTAGGTGGTCTTGTCTTGGTCTCGGTTTAGGTGGTCTTGTCTCAGTCTCGGTTTAGGTGGTCTTGGTCTTGTCTGGGTCTCGGTTTAGGTAGTCTTGGTCTTGTCTGGGTCTCGTTTTAGGTGGTCTTGGTCTTGTCTGGGTCTCGGTTTAGGTGGTCTTGGTCTTGTCTCAGTCTCGGTTTAGGTGGTCTTGGTCTTGGTTTAGGTGGTCTTGTCTTAGTCTCGGTTTAGGTGGTCTTGGTCTTGTCTTGGTCTCGGTTTAGGTGGTCTTGGTCTTGGTCTCGGTCTAAGTGGTCTTGGTCTTGTCTGGGTCTCGGTTTAGGTGGTCTTGTCTTGGTCTCGGTTTAGGTGGTCTTGGTCTTGTGTTGTTCTCGGTTTAGGTGGTCTTGGTGTCGGTCTCGGTTTAGGTGGTCTTGGTCTTGTCTGGGTCTCGGTTTAGGTGGTCTTGGTCTTGGTCTCGGTCTCGGTTTAGGTGGTCTTGGTCTTGTCTGGGTCTCGGTTTAGGTGGTCTTGGTCTTGGTCTCGGTTTAGGTGGTCTTGGTCTTGTCTGGGTCTCGGTCTAGGTGGTCTTGGTCTTGTCTCAGTCTCGGTTTATGTGGTCTTGTCTTGGTCTCGGTTTAGGTGGTCTTGTCTCGGTCTAGGCTTAGGTGGTCTTGGTCTTGTCTTGTTCTCGGTTTAGGTGGTCTTGGTCTTGTCTTGTTCTCAGTTTAGGTGGTCTTGGTCTTGTCTTGATCTCAGTTTAGGTGGTCTTGGTCTCGGTTTAGGTGGTCTTGTCTCGGTCTAGGCTTAGGTGGTCTTGGTCTTGTCTTGTTCTCGGTTTAGGTGGTCTTGGTCTTGTCTTGTTCTCAGTTTAGGTGGTCTTGGTCTTGTCTTGATCTCAGTTTAGGTGGTATTGGTCTCGGTCTCGGTTTAGGTGGTCTTGGTCTTGTCTGGGTCTCGGTTTAGGTGGTCTTGGTCTTGTCTTGTTCTCAGTTTAGGTGGTCTTGGTCTTGTCTTGTTCTAAGTTTAGGTGGTCTTGGTCTTGGTCTCTGTCTCGGTTTAGGTGGTCTTGGTCTTGTCTGGGTCTCGGTTTAGGTTGTCTTGGTCTTGGTTTCGGTTTAGGTTGTCTTGTTCTTCTCTGGGTCTCGGTTTAGGTGGTTTTGGTCTCGGTCTCGGTTTAGGTGGTCTTGGTCTTGTCTGGGTCTCGGTTTAGGTGGTCTTGGTCTTGGTCTCGGTTTAGGTGGTCTTGTCTTGTTCTCGGTTTAGGTGGTCTTGGTCTTGGTTTAGGTGGTCTTTTCTCGGTCTAGGCTTAGGTGGTCTTGGTCTTGTCTTGGTCTCGGTTTAGGTGGTCTTGGTCTTGATCTCGGTTTAGGTGGTCTTGTCTTGGTCTCGGTTTAGGTGGTCTTGGTCTTGTCTGGGTCTCGGTTTAGGTGGTCTTGGTCTTGTCTGAATCTCGGTTTAGGTGGTCTTGGTCTCGATTTAGGTGGTCTTGGTCTTCGTCTCGGTTTAGGTAGTCTTGGTCTTGGTGTTCGTCTCGGTTTAGGTGGTCTTGGTCTTGTCTGAATCTCGGTTTAGGTGGTCTTGGTCTTGGTCTCGGTCTCGGTTTAGGTGGTCTTGGTCTTGTTCTCGGTTTAGGTGGTCTTGGTCTCGGTTTAGGTGGTCTTTTCTCAGTCTCGGTTTAGGTGGTCTTGGTCTTGTCTCGGTCTCGGTTTAGGTGGTCTTGGTCTTGTCTTGGTCTCGGTTTAGGTGGTCTTGGTCTTGTCTTGGTCTCGGTTTAGGTGGTCTTGGTCTTGTCTTGTTCTCGGTTTAGGTGGTCTTGTCTCAGTCTCGGTTTAGGTGGTCTTGGTCTTGTCTTGGTCTCGGTTTAGGTGGTCTTGTCTTGGTCTTGGTTTAGGTGGTCTTGGTCTTGTCTTGGTCTCGGTTTAGGTGGTCTTGTCTTGGTCTCGGTTTAGGTGGTCTTGTCTCTGTCTCGGTTTAGGTGGTCTTGGTCTTGTCTTGTTCTTGGTTTAGGTGGTCTTGGTCTTGTCTTGGTCTCGGTTTAGGTGGTCTTGGTCTTGTCTTGTTCTTGGTTTAGGTGGTCTTGGTCTTGTCTTGGTCTTGGTTTAGGTGGTCTTTTCTTGGTCTCGGTTTAGGTGGTCTTGTCTCGGTCTCGGTTTAGGTGGTCTTGGTCTCGGTCTCGGTTTAGGTGGTCTTGGTCATGTCTGGGTCTCGGTTTAGATGGTCTTGTCTTGGTCTCGGTTTAGGTGGTCTTGTCTTGGTCTCGGTTTACGTGGTCTTGGTCTTGTCTGGGTCTCGGTGGTCTTGGTCTCGGTCTCGGTTTAGGTGGTCTTGGTCTTGTCTGGGTCTCGGTTTAGGTGGTCTTGTCTTGGTCTCGGTTTAGGTGGTCTTGTCTTGGTCTCAGTTTAGGTGGTCTTGGTCTCGGTGGTCTTGGTCTTGTCCGGGTCTCGGTTTAGGTGGTCTTAGTCTTGTCTTGGTCTCGGTTTGGGTGGTCTTGTCTTGGTCTCGGTTTAGGTGGTCTTGTCTCGGTCTAGGCTTAGGTGGTCTTGGTCTTGTCTTGGTCTCGGTTTAGGTGGTCTTTTCTTGGTCTCGGTTTAGGTGGTCTTGTCTTGGCCTCGGTTTAGGTGGTCTTGTCTCGGTCTCGGTTTAGGTGGTCTTGGTCTTCTCTCAGTCTCGGTTTAGGTGGTCTTGGTCTTGGTCTCGGTCTCGGTTTAGGTGGTCTTGGTCTTGGTCTCGATGTCGGTTTAGGTGGTCTTGGTCTTGGTCTCGGTCTCGGTTTAGGTGGTCTTGGTCTTCTCTCAGTCTCGGTTTAGGTGGTCTTGGTCTTGGTCTCGGTCTCGGTTTAGGTGGTCTTGGTCTTGGTCTCGGTGGTCTTGTCTTGGTCTCGGTTTAGGTGGTCTTGTCTCGGTCTCGGTTTAGGTGGTCTTGGTCTTCTCTCAGTCTCGGTTTAGGTGGTCTTGGTCTTGGTCTCGATGTCGGTTTAGGTGGTCTTGGTCTTGGTCTCGGTTTGGGTGGTCTTGTCTTGGTCTCGGTTTAGGTGGTCTTGTCTCGGTCTAGGCTTAGGTGGTCTTGGTCTTGTCTTGGTCTCGGTTTAGGTGGTCTTGGTCTTGATCTCGGTTTAGGTGGTCTTGTCTTGGTCTCGGTTTAGGTGGTCTTGTCTCAGTCTCGGTTTAGGTGGTCTTGGTCTTGTCTGGGTCTCGGTTTAGGTAGTCTTGGTCTTGTCTGGGTCTCGTTTTAGGTGGTCTTGGTCTTGTCTGGGTCTCGGTTTAGGTGGTCTTGGTCTTGTCTCAGTCTCGGTTTAGGTGGTCTTGGTCTTGGTTTAGGTGGTCTTGTCTTAGTCTCGGTTTAGGTGGTCTTGGTCTTGGTCTCGGTCTAAGTGGTCTTGGTCTTGTCTGGGTCTCGGTTTAGGTGGTCTTGTCTGGGTCTCGGTTTAGGTGGTCTTGGTCTTGTGTTGTTCTCGGTTTAGGTGGTCTTGGTGTCGGTCTCGGTTTAGGTGGTCTTGGTCTTGTCTGGGTCTCGGTTTAGGTGGTCTTGGTCTTGGTCTCGGTCTCGGTTTAGGTGGTCTTGGTCTTGTCTGGGTCTTGGTTTAGGTGGTCTTGGTCTTGGTCTCGGTTTAGGTGGTCTTGGTCTTGTCTGGGTCTCGGTTGAGGTGGTCTTGGTCTTGTCTCAGTCTCGGTTTATGTGGTCTTGTCTTGGTTTCGGTTTAGGTGGTCTTGTCTCGGTCTAGGCTTAGGTGGTCTTGGTCTTGTCTTGTTCTCGGTTTAGGTGGTCTTGGTCTTGTCTTGTTCTCAGTTTAGGTGGTCTTGGTCTTGTCTTGATCTCAGTTTAGGTGGTCTGGGTCTCGGTTTAGGTGGTCTTGTCTCGGTCTAGGCTTAGGTGGTCTTGGTCTTGTCTTGTTCTCGGTTTAGGTGGTCTTGGTCTTGTCTTGTTCTCAGTTTAGGTGGTCTTGGTCTTGTCTTGATCTCAGTTTAGGTGGTATTGGTCTCGGTCTCGGTTTAGGTGGTCTTGGTCTTGGTCTCGGTTTAGGTGGTCTTGGTCTTGTCTGGGTCTCGGTTGAGGTGGTCTTGGTCTTGTCTCAGTCTCGGTTTATGTGGTCTTGTCTTGGTCTCGGTTTAGGTGGTCTTGTCTCGGTCTAGGCTTAGGTGGTCTTGGTCTTGTCTTGTTCTCGGTTTAGGTGGTCTTGGTCTTGTCTTGTTCTCAGTTTAGGTGGTCTTGGTCTTGTCTTGTTCTCAGTTTAGGTGGTCTTGGTCTTGTCTTGATCTCAGTTTAGGTGGTATTGGTCTCGGTCTCGGTTTAGGTGGTCTTGGTCTTGTCTGGGTCTCGGTTTAGGTGGTCTTGTCTTTGTCTCGGTTTAGGTGGTCTTGTCTTGGTCTCGGTTTAGGTGGTCTTGGTCTTGTCTGGGTCTCGGTGGTCTTGGTCTTGGTCTTGGTCTCGGTCTTGGTCTCGGTTTAGGTGGTCTTGGTCTTGTCTGGGTCTCGGTTTAGGTGGTCTTGTCTTGGTCTCGGTTTAGGTGGTCTTGGTCTTCTCTCAGTCTCGGTTTAGGTGGTCTTGGTCTTGGTCTCGGTCTCGGTTTAGTTGGTCTTGGTCTCGGTCTCGGTTTAGGTGGTCTTGGTCTTGTCTGGGTCTCGGTTTAGGTGGTCTTGGTCTTGGTCTCGGTCTCGGTTTAGGTGGTCTTAGTCTTGTCTGGGTCTCGGTTTAGGTGGTCATGGTCTCGGTTTAGGTGGTCTTGGTCTTGGTCTAGGTGGTCTTGGTCTTGTCTTGGTCTCGGTTTATGTGGTCTTGGTCTTGTCTTGGTCTCGGTTTAGGTGGTCTTGTCTTGGTCTCGGTTTAGGTGGTCTTGGTCTTGTCTTGGTCTCGGTTTAGGTGGTCTTGTCTTGGTCTCGGTTTAGGTGGTCTTGGTCTTGTCTTGTTCTCGGTTTAGGTGGTCTTGGTCTGGTCTGGGTCTCGGTTTAGGTGGTCTTGGTCTTGTCTGGGTCTCGGTTTAGGTGGTCTTGGTCTCGGTCTAGGTGGTCTTGTCTTGGTCTCGGTTTAGGTGGTCTTGTCTCAGTCTCGGTTTAGGTGGTCTTGGTCTTGTCTCGGTCTCGGTTTAGGTGGTCTTGGTCTTGTCTTGGTCTCGGTTTAGGTGGTCTTGGTCTTGTCTTGGTCTCGGTTTAGGTGGTCTTGGTCTTGTCTTGGTATCGGTTTAGGTGGTCTTGTCTCAGTCTCGGTTTAGGTGGTCTTGGTCTTGTCTTGGTCTCGGTTTAGGTGGTCTTGTCTTGGTCTTGGTTTAGGTGGTCTTGGTCTTGTCTTGGTCTCGGTTTAGGTGGTCTTGTCTTGGTCTCGGTTTAGGTGGTCTTGTCTCGGTCTCGGTTTAGGTGGTCTTGGTCTTGTCTTGTTCTTGGTTTAGGTGGTCTTGGTCTTGTCTTGGTCTCGGTTTAGGTGGTCTTGGTCTTGTCTTGTTCTTGGTTTAGGTGGTCTTGGTCTTGTCTTGGTCTTGGTTTAGGTGGTCTTTTCTTGGTCTCGGTTTAGGTGGTCTTGTCTCGGTCTCGGTTTAGGTGGTCTTGGTCTCGGTCTCGGTTTAGGTGGTCTTGGTCTTGTCTGGGTCTCGGTTTAGGTGGTCTTGTCTTGGTCTCGGTTTAGGTGGTCTTGTCTTGGTCTCGGTTTAGGTGGTCTTGGTCTTGTCTGGGTCTCGGTGGTCTTGGTCTCGGTCTCGGTTTAGGTGGTCTTGGTCTTGTCTGGGTCTCGGTTTAGGTGGTCTTGTCTTGGTCTCGGTTTAGGTGGTCTTGTCTTGGTCTCAGTTTAGGTGGTCTTGGTCTCGGTGGTCTTGGTCTTGTCCGGGTCTCGGTTTAGGTGGTCTTGTCTTGGTCTCGGTTTAGGTGGTCTTAGTCTTGTCTTGGTCTCGGTTTGGGTGGTCTTGTCTTGGTCTCGGTTTAGGTGGTCTTGTCTCGGTCTAGGCTTAGGTGGTCTTGGTCTTGTCTTGGTCTCGGTTTAGGTGGTCTTTTCTTGGTCTCGGTTTAGGTGGTCTTGTCTTGGCCTCGGTTTAGGTGGTCTTGTCTCGGTCTCGGTTTAGGTGGTCTTGGTCTTCTCTCAGTCTCGGTTTAGGTGGTCTTGGTCTTGGTCTCGGTTTAGGTGGTCTTGGTCTTGGTCTCGGTCTCGGTTTAGGTGGTCTTGGTCTTGGTCTCGATGTCGGTTTAGGTGGTCTTGGTCTTGGTCTCGGTCTCGGTTTAGGTGGTCTTGGTCTTGGTCTCGGTGGTCTTGTCTTGGTCTCGGTTTAGGTGGTCTTGGTCTTGTGTTGTTCTCGGTTTAGGTGGTCTTGGTGTCGGTCTCGGTTTAGGTGGTCTTGGTCTTGTCTGGGTCTCGGTTTAGGTGGTCTTGGTCTTGGTCTCGGTCTCGGTTTAGGTGGTCTTGGTCTTGTCTGGGTCTCGGTTTAGGTGGTCTTGGTGTCGGTCTCGGTTTAGGTGGTCTTGGTCTTGTCTGGGTCTCGGTTTAGGTGGTCTTGGTCTTGGTCTCGGTCTCGGTTTAGGTGGTCTTGGTCTTGTCTGGGTCTCGGTCTAGGTGGTCTTGGTCTTGTCTCAGTCTCGGTTTATGTGGTCTTGTCTTGGTCTCGGTTTAGGTGGTCTTGTCTCGGTCTAGGCTTAGGTGGTCTTGGTCTTGTCTTGTTCTCGGTTTAGGTGGTCTTGGTCTTGTCTTGTTCTCAGTTTAGGTGGTCTTGGTCTTGTCTTGATCTCAGTTTAGGTGGTCTTGGTCTCGGTTTAGGTGGTCTTGTCTCGGTCTAGGCTTAGGTGGTCTTGGTCTTGTCTTGTTCTCGGTTTAGGTGGTCTTGGTCTTGTCTTGTTCTCAGTTTAGGTGGTCTTGGTCTTGTCTTGATCTCAGTTTAGGTGGTATTGGTCTCGGTCTCGGTTTAGGTGGTCTTGGTCTTGTCTGGGTCTCGGTTTAGGTGGTCTTGTCTCGGTCTAGGCTTAGTTGGTCTTGGTCTTGTCTTGTTCTCGGTTTAGGTGGTCTTGGTCTTGTCTTGTTCTAAGTTTAGGTGGTCTTGGTCTTGGTCTCTGTCTCGGTTTAGGTGGTCTTGGTCTTGTCTGGGTCTCGGTTTAGGTTGTCTTGGTCTTGGTTTCGGTTTAGGTTGTCTTGGTCTTCTCTGGGTCTCGGTTTAGGTGGTTTTGGTCTCGGTCTCGGTTTAGGTGGTCTTGGTCTTGTCTGGGTCTCGGTTTAGGTGGTCTTGGTCTTGGTCTCGGTTTAGGTGGTCTTGTCTTGTTCTCGGTTTAGGTGGTCTTGGTCTTGGTTTAGGTGGTCTTTTCTCGGTCTAGGCTTAGGTGGTCTTGGTCTTGTCTTGGTCTCGGTTTAGGTGGTCTTGGTCTTGATCTCGGTTTAGGTGGTCTTGTCTTGGTCTCGGTTTAGGTGGTCTTGGTCTTGTCTGGGTCTCGGTTTAGGTGGTCTTGGTCTTGTCTGAATCTCGGTTTAGGTGGTCTTGGTCTCGGTTTAGGTGGTCTTGGTCTTCGTCTCGGTTTAGGTAGTCTTGGTCTTGGTGTTCGTCTCGGTTTAGGTGGTCTTGGTCTTGTCTGAATCTCGGTTTAGGTGGTCTTGGTCTTGGTCTCGGTCTCGGTTTAGGTGGTCTTGGTCTTGTTCTCGGTTTAGGTGGTCTTGGTCTCGGTTTAGGTGGTCTTTTCTCAGTCTCGGTTTAGGTGGTCTTGGTCTTGTCTCGGTCTCGGTTTAGGTGGTCTTGGTCTTGTCTTGGTCTCGGTTTAGGTGGTCTTGGTCTTGTCTTGGTCTCGGTTTAGGTGGTCTTGGTCTTGTCTTGTTCTCGGTTTAGGTGGTCTTGTCTCAGTCTCGGTTTAGGTGGTCTTGGTCTTGTCTTGGTCTCGGTTTAGGTGGTCTTGTCTTGGTCTTGGTTTAGGTGGTCTTGGTCTTGTCTTGGTCTCGGTTTAGGTGGTCTTGTCTTGGTCTCGGTTTAGGTGGTCTTGTCTCGGTCTCGGTTTAGGTGGTCTTGGTCTTGTCTTGTTCTTGGTTTAGGTGGTCTTGGTCTTGTCTTGGTCTCGGTTTAGGTGGTCTTGGTCTTGTCTTGTTCTTGGTTTAGGTGGTCTTGGTCTTGTCTTGGTCTTGGTTTAGGTGGTCTTTTCTTGGTCTCGGTTTAGGTGGTCTTGTCTCGGTCTCGGTTTAGGTGGTCTTGGTCTCGGTCTCGGTTTAGGTGGTCTTGGTCTTGTCTGGGTCTCGGTTTAGGTGGTCTTGTCTTGGTCTCGGTTTAGGTGGTCTTGTCTTGGTCTCGGTTTAGGTGGTCTTGGTCTTGTCTGGGTCTCGGTGGTCTTGGTCTCGGTCTCGGTTTAGGTGGTCTTGGTCTTGTCTGGGTCTCGGTTTAGGTGGTCTTGTCTTGGTCTCGGTTTAGGTGGTCTTGTCTTGGTCTCAGTTTAGGTGGTCTTGGTCTCGGTGGTCTTGGTCTTGTCCGGGTCTCGGTTTAGGTGGTCTTAGTCTTGTCTTGGTCTCGGTTTGGGTGGTCTTGTCTTGGTCTCGGTTTAGGTGGTCTTGTCTCGGTCTAGGCTTAGGTGGTCTTGGTCTTGTCTTGGTCTCGGTTTAGGTGGTCTTTTCTTGGTCTCGGTTTAGGTGGTCTTGTCTTGGCCTCGGTTTAGGTGGTCTTGTCTCGGTCTCGGTTTAGGTGGTCTTGGTCTTCTCTCAGTCTCGGTTTAGGTGGTCTTGGTCTTGGTCTCGGTCTCGGTTTAGGTGGTCTTGGTCTTGGTCTCGATGTCGGTTTAGGTGGTCTTGGTCTTGGTCTCGGTCTCGGTTTAGGTGGTCTTGGTCTTCTCTCAGTCTCGGTTTAGGTGGTCTTGGTCTTGGTCTCGGTCTCGGTTTAGGTGGTCTTGGTCTTGGTCTCGGTGGTCTTGTCTTGGTCTCGGTTTAGGTGGTCTTGTCTCGGTCTCGGTTTAGGTGGTCTTGGTCTTCTCTCAGTCTCGGTTTAGGTGGTCTTGGTCTTGGTCTCGATGTCGGTTTAGGTGGTCTTGGTCTTGGTCTCGGTTTGGGTGGTCTTGTCTTGGTCTCGGTTTAGGTGGTCTTGTCTCGGTCTAGGCTTAGGTGGTCTTGGTCTTGTCTTGGTCTCGGTTTAGGTGGTCTTGGTCTTGATCTCGGTTTAGGTGGTCTTGTCTTGGTCTCGGTTTAGGTGGTCTTGTCTCAGTCTCGGTTTAGGTGGTCTTGGTCTTGTCTGGGTCTCGGTTTAGGTAGTCTTGGTCTTGTCTGGGTCTCGTTTTAGGTGGTCTTGGTCTTGTCTGGGTCTCGGTTTAGGTGGTCTTGGTCTTGTCTCAGTCTCGGTTTAGGTGGTCTTGGTCTTGGTTTAGGTGGTCTTGTCTTAGTCTCGGTTTAGGTGGTCTTGGTCTTGGTCTCGGTCTAAGTGGTCTTGGTCTTGTCTGGGTCTCGGTTTAGGTGGTCTTGTCTGGGTCTCGGTTTAGGTGGTCTTGGTCTTGTGTTGTTCTCGGTTTAGGTGGTCTTGGTGTCGGTCTGGGTTTAGGTGGTCTTGGTCTTGTCTGGGTCTCGGTTTAGGTGGTCTTGGTCTTGGTCTCGGTCTCGGTTTAGGTGGTCTTGGTCTTGTCTGGGTCTCGGTTTAGGTGGTCTTGGTCTTGGTCTCGGTTTAGGTGGTCTTGGTCTTGTCTGGGTCTCGGTTGAGGTGGTCTTGGTCTTGTCTCAGTCTCGGTTTATGTGGTCTTGTCTTGGTCTCGGTTTAGGTGGTCTTGTCTCGGTCTAGGCTTAGGTGGTCTTGGTCTTGTCTTGTTCTCGGTTTAGGTGGTCTTGGTCTTGTCTTGTTCTCAGTTTAGGTGGTCTTGGTCTTGTCTTGATCTCAGTTTAGGTGGTCTGGGTCTCGGTTTAGGTGGTCTTGTCTCGGTCTAGGCTTAGGTGGTCTTGGTCTTGTCTTGTTCTCGGTTTAGGTGGTCTTGGTCTTGTCTTGTTCTCAGTTTAGGTGGTCTTGGTCTTGTCTTGATCTCAGTTTAGGTGGTATTGGTCTCGGTCTCGGTTTAGGTGGTCTTGGTCTTGGTCTCGGTTTAGGTGGTCTTGGTCTTGTCTGGGTCTCGGTTGAGGTGGTCTTGGTCTTGTCTCAGTCTCGGTTTATGTGGTCTTGTCTTGGTCTCGGTTTAGGTGGTCTTGTCTCGGTCTAGGCTTAGGTGGTCTTGGTCTTGTCTTGTTCTCGGTTTAGGTGGTCTTGGTCTTGTCTTGTTCTCAGTTTAGGTGGTCTTGGTCTTGTCTTGTTCTCAGTTTAGGTGGTCTTGGTCTTGTCTTGATCTCAGTTTAGGTGGTATTGGTCTCGGTCTCGGTTTAGGTGGTCTTGGTCTTGTCTGGGTCTCGGTTTAGGTGGTCTTGTCTTTGTCTCGGTTTAGGTGGTCTTGTCTTGGTCTCGGTTTAGGTGGTCTTGGTCTTGTCTGGGTCTCGGTGGTCTTGGTCTTGGTCTTGGTCTCGGTCTTGGTCTCGGTTTAGGTGGTCTTGGTCTTGTCTGGGTCTCGGTTTAGGTGGTCTTGTCTTGGTCTCGGTTTAGGTGGTCTTGGTCTTCTCTCAGTCTCGGTTTAGGTGGTCTTGGTCTTGGTCTCGGTCTCGGTTTAGTTGGTCTTGGTCTCGGTCTCGGTTTAGGTGGTCTTGGTCTTGTCTGGGTCTCGGTTTAGGTGGTCTTGGTCTTGGTCTCGGTCTCGGTTTAGGTGGTCTTAGTCTTGTCTGGGTCTCGGTTTAGGTGGTCATGGTCTCGGTTTAGGTGGTCTTGGTCTTGGTCTAGGTGGTCTTGGTCTTGTCTTGGTCTCGGTTTATGTGGTCTTGGTCTTGTCTTGGTCTCGGTTTAGGTGGTCTTGTCTTGGTCTCGGTTTAGGTGGTCTTGGTCTTGTCTTGGTCTCGGTTTAGGTGGTCTTGTCTTGGTCTCGGTTTAGGTGGTCTTGGTCTTGTCTTGTTCTCGGTTTAGGTGGTCTTGGTCTGGTCTGGGTCTCGGTTTAGGTGGTCTTGGTCTTGTCTGGGTCTCGGTTTAGGTGGTCTTGGTCTCGGTCTAGGTGGTCTTGTCTTGGTCTCGGTTTAGGTGGTCTTGTCTCAGTCTCGGTTTAGGTGGTCTTGGTCTTGTCTCGGTCTCGGTTTAGGTGGTCTTGGTCTTGTCTTGGTCTCGGTTTAGGTGGTCTTGGTCTTGTCTTGGTCTCGGTTTAGGTGGTCTTGGTCTTGTCTTGGTCTCGGTTTAGGTGGTCTTGTCTCAGTCTCGGTTTAGGTGGTCTTGGTCTTGTCTTGGTCTCGGTTTAGGTGGTCTTGTCTTGGTCTTGGTTTAGGTGGTCTTGGTCTTGTCTTGGTCTCGGTTTAGGTGGTCTTGTCTTGGTCTCGGTTTAGGTGGTCTTGTCTCGGTCTCGGTTTAGGTGGTCTTGGTCTTGTCTTGTTCTTGGTTTAGGTGGTCTTGGTCTTGTCTTGGTCTCGGTTTAGGTGGTCTTGGTCTTGTCTTGTTCTTGGTTTAGGTGGTCTTGGTCTTGTCTTGGTCTTGGTTTAGGTGGTCTTTTCTTGGTCTCGGTTTAGGTGGTCTTGTCTCGGTCTCGGTTTAGGTGGTCTTGGTCTCGGTCTCGGTTTAGGTGGTCTTGGTCTTGTCTGGGTCTCGGTTTAGGTGGTCTTGTCTTGGTCTCGGTTTAGGTGGTCTTGTCTTGGTCTCGGTTTAGGTGGTCTTGGTCTTGTCTGGGTCTCGGTGGTCTTGGTCTCGGTCTCGGTTTAGGTGGTCTTGGTCTTGTCTGGGTCTCGGTTTAGGTGGTCTTGTCTTGGTCTCGGTTTAGGTGGTCTTGTCTTGGTCTCAGTTTAGGTGGTCTTGGTCTCGGTGGTCTTGTTCTTGTCCGTGTCTCGGTTTAGGTGGTCTTGTCTTGGTCTCGGTTTAGGTGGTCTTAGTCTTGTCTTGGTCTCGGTTTGGGTGGTCTTGTCTTGGTCTCGGTTTAGGTGGTCTTGTCTCGGTCTAGGCTTAGGTGGTCTTGGTCTTGTCTTGGTCTCGGTTTAGGTGGTCTTTTCTTGGTCTCGGTTTAGGTGGTCTTGTCTTGGCCTCGGTTTAGGTGGTCTTGTCTCGGTCTCGGTTTAGGTGGTCTTGGTCTTCTCTCAGTCTCGGTTTAGGTGGTCTTGGTCTTGGTCTCGGTCTCGGTTGAGGTGGTCTTGGTCTTGGTCTCGATGTCGGTTTAGGTGGTCTTGGTCTTGGTCTCGGTCTCGGTTTAGGTGGTCTTGGTCTTCTCTCAGTCTCGGTTTAGGTGGTCTTGGTCTTGGTCTCGGTCTCGGTTTAGGTGGTCTTGGTCTTGGTCTCGGTGGTCTTGTCTTGGTCTCGGTTTAGGTGGTCTTGGTCTTGATCTCGGTTTAGGTGGTCTTGTCTTGGTCTCGGTTTAGGTGGTCTTGGTCTTGTCTGGGTCTCGGTTTAGGTGGTCTTGGTCTTGTCTGAATCTCGGTTTAGGTGGTCTTGGTCTCGGTTTAGGTGGTCTTGGTCTTCGTCTCGGTTTAGGTAGTCTTGGTCTTGGTGTTCGTCTCGGTTTAGGTGGTCTTGGTCTTGTCTGAATCTCGGTTTAGGTGGTCTTGGTCTTGGTCTCGGTCTCGGTTTAGGTGGTTTTGGTCTTGTCTTGGTCTTGGTTTAGGTGGTCTTGGCTTGTCTTGTTCTCGGTTTAGGTGGTCTTGGTCTTGTCTTGTTCTCGGTTTAGGTGGTCTTGGTCTCGGTTTAGGTGGTCTTGGTCTTGTTCTCGGTTTAGGTGGTCTTGGTCTCGGTTTAGGTGGTCTTTTCTCAGTCTCGGTTTAGGTGGTCTTGGTCTTGTCTCGGTCTCGGTTTAGGTGGTCTTGGTCTTGTCTTGGTCTCGGTTTAGGTGGTCTTGGTCTTGTCTTGGTCTCGGTTTAGGTGGTCTTGGTCTTGTCTTGTTCTCGGTTTAGGTGGTCTTGTCTCAGTCTCGGTTTAGGTGGTCTTGGTCTTGTCTTGGTCTCGGTTTAGGTGGTCTTGTCTTGGTCTTGGTTTAGGTGGTCTTGGTCTTGTCTTGGTCTCGGTTTAGGTGGTCTTGTCTTGGTCTCGGTTTAGGTGGTCTTGTCTCGGTCTCGGTTTAGGTGGTCTTGGTCTTGTCTTGTTCTTGGTTTAGGTGGTCTTGGTCTTGTCTTGGTCTCGGTTTAGGTGGTCTTGGTCTTGTCTTGTTCTTGGTTTAGGTGGTCTTGGTCTTGTCTTGGTCTTGGTTTAGGTGGTCTTTTCTTGGTCTCGGTTTAGGTGGTCTTGTCTCGGTCTCGGTTTAGGTGGTCTTGGTCTCGGTCTCGGTTTAGGTGGTCTTGGTCTTGTCTGGGTCTCGGTTTAGGTGGTCTTGTCTTGGTCTCGGTTTAGGTGGTCTTGGTCTTGTCTGGGTCTCGGTGGTCTTGGTCTCGGTCTCGGTTTAGGTGGTCTTGGTCTTGTCTGGGTCTCGGTTTAGGTGGTCTTGTCTTGGTCTCGGTTTAGGTGGTCTTGTCTTGGTCTCAGTTTAGGTGGTCTTGGTCTCGGTGGTCTTGGTCTTGTCCGGGTGTCGGTTTAGGTGGTCTTGTCTTGGTCTCGGTTTAGGTGGTCTTAGTCTTGTCTTGGTCTCGGTTTGGGTGGTCTTGTCTTGGTCTCGGTTTAGGTGGTCTTGTCTCGGTCTAGGCTTAGGTGGTCTTGGTCTTGTCTTGGTCTCGGTTTAGGTGGTCTTGTCTTGGCCTCGGTTTAGGTGGTCTTGTCTCGGTCTCGGTTTAGGTGGTCTTGGTCTTCTCTCAGTCTCGGTTTAGGTGGTCTTGGTCTTGGTCTCGGTCTCGGTTTAGGTGGTCTTGGTCTTGGTCTCGATGTCGGTTTAGGTGGTCTTTGTCTTGGTCTCGGTCTCGGTTTAGGTGGTCTTGGTCTTCTCTCAGTCTCGGTTTAGGTGGTCTTGGTCTTGGTCTCGGTCTCGGTTTAGGTGGTCTTGGTCTTGGTCTCGGTGGTCTTGTCTTGGTCTCGGTTTAGGTGGTCTTGTCTCGGTCTCGGTTTAGGTGGTCTTGGTCTTCTCTCAGTCTCGGTTTAGGTGGTCTTGGTCTTGGTCTCGATGTCGGTTTAGGTGGTCTTGGTCTTGGTCTCGGTTTGGGTGGTCTTGTCTTGGTCTCGGTTTAGGTGGTCTTGTCTCGGTCTAGGCTTAGGTGGTCTTGGTCTTGTCTTGGTCTCGGTTTAGGTGGTCTTGGTCTTGATCTCGGTTTAGGTGGTCTTGTCTTGGTCTCGGTTTAGGTGGTCTTGTCTCAGTCTCGGTTTAGGTGGTCTTGGTCTTGTCTGGGTTTCGGTTTAGGTAGTCTTGGTCTTGTCTGGGTCTCGTTTTAGGTGGTCTTGGTCTTGTCTGGGTCTCGGTTTAGGTGGTCTTGGTCTTGTCTCAGTCTCGGTTTAGGTGGTCTTGGTCTTGGTTTAGGTGGTCTTGTCTTAGTCTCGGTTCAGGTGGTCTTGGTCTTGTCTTGGTCTCGGTTTAGGTGGTCTTGGTCTTGGTCTCGGTCTAAGTGGTCTTGGTCTTGTCTGGATCTCGGTTTAGGTGGTCTTGTCTGGGTCTCGGTTTAGGTGGTCTTGGTCTTGTGTTGTTCTCGGTTTAGGTGGTCTTGGTGTCGGTCTCGGTTTAGGTGGTCTTGGTCTTGTCTGGGTCTCGGTTTAGGTGGTCTTGGTCTTGGTCTCGGTCTCGGTTTAGGTGGTCTTGGTCTTGTCTGGGTCTCGGTTTAGGTGGTCTTGGTCTTGGTCTCGGTTTAGGTGGTCTTGGTCTTGTCTGGGTCTCGGTTGAGGTGGTCTTGGTCTTGTCTCAGTCTCGGTTTATGTGGTCTTGTCTTGGTCTCGGTTTAGGTGGTCTTGTCTCGGTCTAGGCTTAGGTGGTCTTGGTCTTGTCTTGTTCTCGGTTTAGGTGGTCTTGGTCTTGTCTTGTTCTCAGTTTAGGTGGTCTTGGTCTTGTCTTGATCTCAGTTTAGGTGGTATTGGTCTCGGTCTCGGTTTAGGTGGTCTTGGTCTTGTCTGGGTCTCGGTTTAGGTGGTCTTGTCTCGGTCTAGGCTTAGTTGGTCTTGGTCTTGTCTTGTTCTCGGTTTAGGTTGTCTTGGTCTTGTCTTGTTCTCAGTTTAGGTGGTCTTGGTCTTGTCTTGTTCTAAGTTTAGGTGGTCTTGGTCTTGGTCTCGGTCTCGGTGGTCTTGGTCTTGTCTGGGTCTCGGTTTAGGTTGTCTTGGTCTTGGTTTCGGTTTAGGTTGTCTTGGTCTTCTCTGGGTCTCGGTTTAGGTGGTTTTGGTCTCGGTCTCGGTTTAGGTGGTCTTGGTCTTGTCTGGGTCTCGGTTTAGGTGGTCTTGGTCTTGGTCTCGGTTTAGGTGGTCTTGTCTTGTTCTCGGTTTAGGTGGTCTTGGTCTTGGTTTAGGTGGTCTTTTCTCGGTCTAGGCTTAGGTGGTCTTGGTCTTGTCTTGGTCTCGGTTTAGGTGGTCTTGGTCTTGATCTCGGTTTAGGTGGTCTTGTCTTGGTCTCGGTTTAGGTGGTCTTGGTCTTGTCTGGGTCTCGGTTTAGGTGGTCTTGGTCTTGTCTGAATCTCGGTTTAGGTGGTCTTGGTCTTCGTCTCGGTTTAGGTAGTCTTGGTCTTGGTGTTCGTCTCGGTTTAGGTGGTCTTGGTCTTGTCTGAATCTCGGTTTAGGTGGTCTTGGTCTTGGTCTCGGTCTCGGTTTAGGTGGTTTTGGTCTTGTCTTGGTCTTGGTTTAGGTGGTCTTGGCTTGTCTTGTTCTCGGTTTAGGTGGTCTTGGTCTTGTTCTCGGTTTAGGTGGTCTTGGTCTCGGTTTAGGTGGTCTTTTCTCAGTCTCGGTTTAGGTGGTCTTGTCTGGGTCTCGGTTTAGGTGGTCTTGGTCTCGGTCTCGGTCTCGGTTTAGGTGGTCTTAGTCTTGTCTGGGTCTCTGTTTAGGTGGTCTTGGTCTCGGTCTCGGTTTAGGTGGTCTTGGTCTTGTCTGGGTCTCGGTTTAGGTGGTCTTGGTCTCGTTCTCGGTTTAGGTGGTCTTGGTCTTGTCTGGGTCTCGGTTTAGGTGGTCTTGGTCTTGTCTTGTTCTCGGTTTAGGTGGTCTTGGTCTTGGTCTAGGTTTAGGTGGTCTTGGTCTTGTCTTGAACTCGGTTTAGGTGGTCTTGGTCTTGGTCTCGGTTTAGGTGGTCTTGGTTTTGGTCTCGGTTTAGGTGGTCTTGGTCTTGTCTTGGTCTCGGTTTAGGTGGTCTTGGTCTTGTCTTGGTCTCGGTTTAGGTGGTCTTGGTCTTGTCTTGGTCTCGGTTTAGGTGGTTTAGGTGGTCTTGGTCTTGTCTTGGTCTCGGTTTAGGTGGTCTTGTCTTGGTCTTGGTTTAGGTGGTCTTGGTCTTGTCTTGGTCTCGGTTTAGGTGATCTTGTCTTGGTCTCGGTTTAGGTGGTCTTGTCTTGTTCTTGGTTTAGGTGGTCTTGTCTTGTTCTTGGTTTAGGTGGTCTTGGTCTTGTCTTGGTCTTGGTTTAGGTGGTCTTGGTCTTGTCTTGTTCTTGGTTTAGGTGGTCTTGGTCTTGTCTTGGTCTTGGTTTAGGTGGTCTTTTCTTGGTCTCGGTTTAGGTGGTCTTGTCTCGTGCTCGGTTTAGGTGGTCTTGGTCTCGGTCTCGGTTTAGGTGGTCTTGGTCTTGTCTGGGTCTCGGTGGTCTTGGTCTCGGTCTCGGTTTAGGTGGTCTTGTCTTGGTCTCGGTTTAGGTGGTCTTGTCTTGGTCTCAGTTTAGGTGGTCTTGGTCTCGGTGGTCTTGGTCTTGTCCGGGTCTCGGTTTAGGTGGTCTTGTCTTGGTCTCGGTTTAGGTGGTCTTAGTCTTGTCTTGGTCTCGGTTTGGGTGGTCTTGTCTTGGTCTCGGTTTAGGTGGTCTTGTCTCGGTCTAGGCTTAGGTGGTCTTGGTCTTGTCTTGGTCTCGGTTTAGGTGGTCTTTTCTTGGTCTCGGTTTAGGTGGTCTTGTCTTGGCCTCGGTTTAGGTGGTCTTGTCTCGGTCTCGGTTTAGGTGGTCTTGGTCTTCTCTCAGTCTCGGTTTAGGTGGTCTTAGTCTTGGTCTCGGTTTAGGTGGTCTTGGTCTTGGTCTCGATGTCGGTTTAGGTGGTCTTGGTCTTGGTCTCGGTCTCGGTTTAGGTGGTCTTGGTCTTCTCTCAGTCTCGGTTTAGGTGGTCTTGGTCTTGGTCTCGGTCTCGGTTTAGGTGGTCTTGTCTCGGTCTCGGTTTAGGTGGTCTTGGTCTTGATCTCGGTTTAGGTGGTCTTGTCTTGGTCTCGGTTTAGGTGGTCTTGGTCTTGTCTGGGTCTCGGTTTAGGTGGTCTTGGTCTTGTCTGAATCTCGGTTTAGGTGGTCTTGGTCTCGGTTTAGGTGGTCTTGGTCTTCGTCTCGGTTTAGGTAGTCTTGGTCTTGGTGTTCGTCTCGGTTTAGGTGGTCTTGGTCTTTTCTGAATCTCGGTTTAGGTGGTCTTGGTCTTGGTCTCGGTCTCGGTTTAGGTGGTTTTGGTCTTGTCTTGGTCTTGGTTTAGGTGGTCTTGGCTTGTCTTGTTCTCGGTTTAGGTGGTCTTGGTCTTGTCTTGTTCTCGGTTTAGGTGGTCTTGGTCTCGGTTTAGGTGGTCTTGGTCTTGTTCTCGGTTTAGGTGGTCTTGGTCTCGGTTTAGGTTGTCTTTTCTCAGTCTCGGTTTAGGTGGTCTTGGTCTTGTCTCGGTCTCGGTTTAGGTGGTCTTGGTCTTGTCTTGGTCTCGGTTTAGGTGGTCTTGGTCTTGTCTTGGTCTCGGTTTAGGTGGTCTTGGTCTTGTCTTGTTCTCGGTTTAGGTGGTCTTGTCTCAGTCTCGGTTTAGGTGGTCTTGGTCTTGTCTTGGTCTCGGTTTAGGTGGTCTTGTCTTGGTCTTGGTTTAGGTGGTCTTGGTCTTGTCTTGGTCTCGGTTTAGGTGGTCTTGTCTTGGTCTCGGTTTAGGTGGTCTTGTCTCGGTCTCGGTTTAGGTGGTCTTGGTCTTGTCTTGTTCTTGGTTTAGGTGGTCTTGGTCTTGTCTTGGTCTCGGTTTAGGTGGTCTTGGTCTTGTCTTGTTCTTGGTTTAGGTGGTCTTGGTCTTGTCTTGGTCTTGGTTTAGGTGGTCTTTTCTTGGTCTCGGTTTAGGTGGTCTTGTCTCGGTCTCGGTTTAGGTGGTCTTGGTCTCGGTCTCGGTTTAGGTGGTCTTGGTCTTGTCTGGGTCTCGGTTTAGGTGGTCTTGTCTTGGTCTCGGTTTAGGTGGTCTTGGTCTTGTCTGGGTCTCGGTGGTCTTGGTCTCGGTCTCGGTTTAGGTGGTCTTGGTCTTGTCTGGGTCTCGGTTTAGGTGGTCTTGTCTTGGTCTCGGTTTAGGTGGTCTTGTCTTGGTCTCAGTTTAGGTGGTCTTGGTCTCGGTGGTCTTGGTCTTGTCCGGGTCTCGGTTTAGGTGGTCTTGTCTTGGTCTCGGTTTAGGTGGTCTTAGTCTTGTCTTGGTCTCGGTTTGGGTGGTCTTGTCTTGGTCTCGGTTTAGGTGGTCTTGTCTCGGTCTAGGCTTAGGTGGTCTTGGTCTTGTCTTGGTCTCGGTTTAGGTGGTCTTGTCTTGGCCTCGGTTTAGGTGGTCTTGTCTCGGTCTCGGTTTAGGTGGTCTTGGTCTTCTCTCAGTCTCGGTTTAGGTGGTCTTGGTCTTGGTCTCGGTCTCGGTTTAGGTGGTCTTGGTCTTGGTCTCGATGTCGGTTTAGGTGGTCTTTGTCTTGGTCTCGGTCTCGGTTTAGGTGGTCTTGGTCTTCTCTCAGTCTCGGTTTAGGTGGTCTTGGTCTTGGTCTCGGTCTCGGTTTAGGTGGTCTTGGTCTTGGTCTCGGTGGTCTTGTCTTGGTCTCGGTTTAGGTGGTCTTGTCTCGGTCTCGGTTTAGGTGGTCTTGGTCTTCTCTCAGTCTCGGTTTAGGTGGTCTTGGTCTTGGTCTCGATGTCGGTTTAGGTGGTCTTGGTCTTGGTCTCGGTTTGGGTGGTCTTGTCTTGGTCTCGGTTTAGGTGGTCTTGTCTCGGTCTAGGCTTAGGTGGTCTTGGTCTTGTCTTGGTCTCGGTTTAGGTGGTCTTGGTCTTGATCTCGGTTTAGGTGGTCTTGTCTTGGTCTCGGTTTAGGTGGTCTTGTCTCAGTCTCGGTTTAGGTGGTCTTGGTCTTGTCTGGGTTTCGGTTTAGGTAGTCTTGGTCTTGTCTGGGTCTCGTTTTAGGTGGTCTTGGTCTTGTCTGGGTCTCGGTTTAGGTGGTCTTGGTCTTGTCTCAGTCTCGGTTTAGGTGGTCTTGGTCTTGGTTTAGGTGGTCTTGTCTTAGTCTCGGTTTAGGTGGTCTTGGTCTTGTCTTGGTCTCGGTTTAGGTGGTCTTGGTCTTGGTCTCGGTCTAAGTGGTCTTGGTCTTGTCTGGATCTCGGTTTAGGTGGTCTTGGTCTTGTGTTGTTCTCGGTTTAGGTGGTCTTGGTGTCGGTCTCGGTTTAGGTGGTCTTGGTCTTGTCTGGGTCTCGGTTTAGGTGGTCTTGGTCTTGGTCTCGGTCTCGGTTTAGGTGGTCTTGGTCTTGTCTGGGTCTCGGTTTAGGTGGTCTTGGTCTTGGTCTCGGTTTAGGTGGTCTTGGTCTTGTCTGGGTCTCGGTTGAGGTGGTCTTGGTCTTGTCTCAGTCTCGGTTTATGTGGTCTTGTCTTGGTCTCGGTTTAGGTGGTCTTTTCTCGGTCTAGGCTTAGGTGGTCTTGGTCTTGTCTTGTTCTCGGTTTAGGTGGTCTTGGTCTTGTCTTGTTCTCAGTTTAGGTGGTCTTGGTCTTGTCTTGATCTCAGTTTAGGTGGTATTGGTCTCGGTCTCGGTTTAGGTGGTCTTGGTCTTGTCTGGGTCTCGGTTTAGGTGGTCTTGTCTCGGTCTAGGCTTAGTTGGTCTTGGTCTTGTCTTGTTCTCGGTTTAGGTTGTCTTGGTCTTGGTCTCGGTCTCGGTGGTCTTGGTCTTGTCTGGGTCTCGGTTTAGGTTGTCTTGGTCTTGGTTTCGGTTTAGGTTGTCTTGGTCTTCTCTGGGTCTCGGTTTAGGTGGTTTTGGTCTCGGTCTCGGTTTAGGTGGTCTTGGTCTTGTCTGGGTCTCGGTTTAGGTGGTCTTGGTCTTGGTCTCGGTTTAGGTGGTCTTGTCTTGTTCTCGGTTTAGGTGGTCTTGGTCTTGGTTTAGGTGGTCTTTTCTCGGTCTAGGCTTAGGTGGTCTTGGTCTTGTCTTGGTCTCGGTTTAGGTGGTCTTGGTCTTGATCTCGGTTTAGGTGGTCTTGTCTTGGTCTCGGTTTAGGTGGTCTTGGTCTTGTCTGGGTCTCGGTTTAGGTGGTCTTGGTCTTGTCTGAATCTCGGTTTAGGTGGTCTTGGTCTTCGTCTCGGTTTAGGTAGTCTTGGTCTTGGTGTTCGTCTCGGTTTAGGTGGTCTTGGTCTTGTCTGAATCTCGGTTTAGGTGGTCTTGGTCTTGGTCTCGGTCTCGGTTTAGGTGGTTTTGGTCTTGTCTTGGTCTTGGTTTAGGTGGTCTTGGCTTGTCTTGTTCTCGGTTTAGGTGGTCTTGGTCTTGTTCTCGGTTTAGGTGGTCTTGGTCTCGGTTTAGGTGGTCTTTTCTCAGTCTCGGTTTAGGTGGTCTTGTCTGGGTCTCGGTTTAGGTGGTCTTGGTCTCGGTCTCGGTCTCGGTTTAGGTGGTCTTAGTCTTGTCTGGGTCTCTGTTTAGGTGGTCTTGGTCTCGGTCTCGGTTTAGGTGGTCTTGGTCTTGTCTGGGTCTCGGTTTAGGTGGTCTTGGTCTCGTTCTCGGTTTAGGTGGTCTTGGTCTTGTCTGGGTCTCGGTTTAGGTGGTCTTGGTCTTGTCTTGTTCTCGGTTTAGGTGGTCTTGGTCTTGTCTTGAACTCGGTTTAGGTGGTCTTGGTCTTGGTCTCGGTTTAGGTGGTCTTGGTTTTGGTCTCGGTTTAGGTGGTCTTGTCTTGGTCTCGGTTTAGGTTGTCTTGTCTCGGTCTCGGTTTAGGTGGTCTTGGTCTTGTCTTGTTCTTGGTTTAGGTGGTCTTGGTCTTGTCTGGGTCTCGGTTTAGGTGGTCTTGGTCTTGTCTTTTTCTTGGTTTAGGTGGTCTTGGTCTTGTCTTGGTCTTGGTTTAGGTGGTCTTTTCTTGGTCTCGGTTTAGGTGGTCTTGTCTCGGTCTTGGTTTAGGTGGTCTTGGTCTTGGTCTTGGTCTCGGTCTCGGTTTAGGTGGTCTTGGTCTCTTCTGGGTCTCGGATTAGGTGGTCTTGTCTTGGTCTCGGTTTAGGTGGTCTTGTCTTGGTCTCGGTCTCGGTTTAGGTGGTCTTGGTCTTGTCTGGGTCTCGGTTTAGGTGGTCTTGTCTTGGTCTCGGTTTAGGTGGTCTTGTCTTGGTCTCAGTTTAGGTGGTCTTGTCTTGGTCTCGGTTTAGGTGGTCTTGGTCTTGGTCTTGGTCTTGGTCTAGGTGGTCTTGGTCTTGTCTGGGTCTCGGTTCAGGTGGTCTTGTCTTGGTCTCGGTTTAGGTGGTCTTAGTCTTGTCTTGGTCTTGGTTTGGGTGGTCTTGTCTTGGTCTCGGTTTAGGTGGTCTTGTCTCGGTCTAGGCTTAGGTGGTCTTGGTCTTGTCTTTGTCTCGGTTTAGGTGGTCTTGTCTTGGTCTCGGTTTAGGTGGTCTTGTCTCGGTCTCGGTTTAGGTGGTCTTGGTCTTCTCTCAGTCTCGGTTTAGGTGGTCTTGGTCTTGGTCTCGGTCTCGGTTTAGGGGGTCTTGGTCTTGGTCTCGGTCTTGGTTTAGGTGGTCTTGGTCTTGGTCTCGATGCCGGTTTAGGTGGTCTTGGTCTTGGTCTCGATCTCGGTTTAGGTGGTCTTGTCTTGGTCTCGGTTTAGGTGGTCTTGTCTCGGTCTAGGCTTAGGTGGTCTTGGTCTTGTCTGGGTCTCGGTTTAGGTGGTCTTTTCTTGGTCTCGGTTTAGGTGGTCTTGTCTTGGTCTCAGTTTAGGTGGTCTTGGTCTCGGTGGTCTTGGTCTTGTCCGGGTCTCGGTTTAGGTGGTCTTAGTCTTGTCTTGGTCTCGGTTTGGGTGGTCTTGTCTTGGTCTCGGTTTAGGTGGTCTTGTCTCGGTCTAGGCTTAGGTGGTGTTGGTCTTGTCTTGGTCTCGGTTTAGGTGGTCTTTTCTTGGTCTCGGTTTAGGTGGTCTTGTCTTGGCCTCGGTTTAGGTGGTCTTGTCTCGGTCTCGGTTTAGGTGGTCTTGGTCTTCTCTCAGTCTCGGTTTAGGTGGTCTTGGTCTTGGTCTCGGTTTAGGTTTAGGTGGTCTTGGTCTTGGTCTCGATGTCGGTTTAGGTGGTCTTGGTCTTGGTCTCGGTCTCGGTTTAGGTGGTCTTGGTCTTCTCTCAGTCTCGGTTTAGGTGGTCTTGGTCTTGGTCTCGGTCTCGGTTTAGGTGGTCTTGGTCTTGGTCTTTGTCTCGGTTTCGGTGGTCTTGTCTTGGTCTCGGTTTAGGTGGTCTTGTCTCGGTTTAGGTGGTCTTGGTCTTCTCTCAGTCTCGGTTTAGGTGGTCTTGGTCTTGGTCTAGGTTTAGGTGGTCTTGGTCTTGTCTTGAACTCGGTTTGGGTGGTCTTGGTCTTGGTCTCGGTTTAGGTGGTCTTGGTTTTGGTCTCGGTTTAGGTGGTCTTGTCTTGGTCTCGGTTTAGGTGGTCTTGGTCTTGTCTTTTTCTTGGTTTAGGTGGTCTTGGTCTTGTCTTGGTCTTGGTTTAGGTGGTCTTTTCTTGGTCTCGGTTTAGGTGGTCTTGTCTCGGTCTCGGTTTAGGTGGTCTTGGTCTTGGTCTCGGTCTCGGTTTAAGTGGTCTTGGTCTCTTCTGGGTCGGTTTAGGTGGTCTTGTCTTGGTCTCGGTTTAGGTGGTCTTGTCTTGGTCTCGGTTTAGGTGGTCTTGGTCTTGTCTGGGTGTCGGTGGTCTTGGTCTTGGTCTCGGTCTCGGTTTAGGTGGTCTTGGTCTTGTCTGGGTCTCGGTTTAGGTGGTCTTGTCTCGGTCTCGGCTCAGGTGGTCTTGGTCTCGGCTCAGGTGGTCTTGGTCTTGTCTTGGTCTCGGTTTAGGTGGTCTTGGTCTCGGTTTAGGTGGTCTTGGTCTTGTCTGGGTCTCGGTTTAGGTGGTCTTTGTCTTGGTCTCGGTTTAGGTGGTCTTGGTCTTGGTCTCGGTCTCGGTTTATGTGGTCTTGGTCTTGTCTGGGTCTCGGTTTAGGTTGTCTTGGTCTTGGTCTCGGTTTAGGTGGTCTTGGTCTTGTCTTGTTCTCGGTTTAGGTGGTCTTTGTCTTGTCTTGGTCTCGGTTTTGGTGGTTTTGGTCTCGGTCTCGGCTTAGGTGGTCTTGGTCTTGTCTTGGTCTCGGTTTAGGTGGTCTTGGTCTTTGTCTTGGTTTAGGTGGTCTTGTCTCGGTCTCGGCTTAGGTGGTCTTGTCTCGGTTTAGGTGGTCTTGGTCTTGTCTGGGTCTCGGTTTAGGTGGTCTTGGTCTTGGTCTCGGTTTAAGTGGTCTTGGTCTTGTCTTTGTATCGGTTTAGGTGTTCTTGTCTTGGTCTCGGTTTAGGTGGTCTTGACTCGGTCTCGGTTTAGGTGGTCTTGGTCTTGTCTCGGTTTAGGTGGTCTTGGTCTTGTCTGGGTCTCGGTTTAGGTGGTCTTGGTCTTGTCTTGGTCTCGGTTTAGGTGGTCTTGGTCTTGGCTCGGTTTAGGTGGTCTTTGTCTTGTCTCGTTCTCGGTTTAGGTGGTCTTTGTCTTGTCTCGGTCTCGGTTTAGGTGGTCTTTGTCTTGTCTCGGTCTCGGTTTAGGTGGTCTTTGTCTTGTCTCGGTCTCGGTTTAGGTGGTCTTTGTCTTGTCTCGGTCTCGGTTTAGGTGGTCTTTGTCTTGTCTTGGTCTCGGTTTAGGTGGTCTTGTCTTGGTCTCGGTTTAGGTGGTCTTGTCTCGGTCTCGGCTTAGGTGGTCTTGGTCTTGTCTTGGTCTCGGTTTAGGTGGTCTTGGTCTTGGTCTCGGTTTAGGTGGTCTTGGTCTTGGTCTCGGTTTAGGTGGTCTTGTCTTGGTCTCGGTTTAGGTGGTCTTGTCTTGTCTGGGTCTCGGTTTAGGTGGTCTTGGTCTTGGTTTAGGTGGTCTTGGTCTTGTCTGGGTCTTGGTTTAGGTTGTCTTGGTCTTGTCTTGGTCTCGGTTTAGGTGGTCTTGGTCTCGGTCTTGGCTTAGGTGGTCTTTGTCTTGGTCTCGGTCTCGGTTTAGGTGGTCTTGGTCTTGTCTGGGTCTCGGTTTAGTTTGTGTTGGTCTTGGTCTCGGTTTAGGTGGTCTTGACTCGGTCTCGGTTTAGGTGGTCTTGGTCTTGTCTCGGTTTAGGTGGTCTTGGTCTTGTCTGGGTCTCGGTTTAGGTGGTCTTGGTCTTGTCTTGGTCTCGGTTTAGGTGGTCTTGGTCTTGTCTCGGTCTCGGTTTAGTTGGTCTTTGTCTTGTCTCGGTCTCGGTTTAGGTGGTCTTTGTCTTGTCTCGGTCTCGGTTTAGGTGGTCTTTGTCTTGTCTTGGTCTCGGTTTAGGTGGTCTTGTCTCGGTCTCGGCTTAGGTGGTCTTGGTCTTGTCTTGGTCTCGGTTTAGGTGGTCTTGGTCTTGGTCTCAGTTTAGGTGGTCTTGGTCTTGTCTGGGTCTCGGTTTAGGTGGTCTTGGTCTTGGTCTCGGTTTATGTGGTCTTGTCTGGGTCTCGGTTTAGGTGGTCTTGGTCTTGTCTGGGTCTTGGTTTAGGTTGTCTTGGTCTTGTCTTCGTCTCGGTTTAGGTGGTCTTGGTCTCAGTCTCAGCTTAGGTGGTCTTTGTCTTGGTCTCGGTCTCGGTTTAGGTGGTCTTGGTCTTGTCTGGGTCTCAGTTTAGTTTGTGTTGGTCTTGGTCTCGGTTTAGGTGATCTTGTCTCGGTTTCGGCTTAGGTGGTCTTGGTCTTGTCTTGGTCTCGGTTTAGGTGGTCTTGGTCTTTGTCTTGGTTTAGGTGGTCTTGTCTCGGTCTCGGCTTAGGTGGTCTTGTCTCGGTCTCGGTTTATGTGGTCTTGGTCTTGTCTGGGTCTCGGTTTAGGTGGTCTTGGTCTTGGTTTCGGTTTAAGTGGTCTTGGTCTTGTCTTTGTCTCGGTTTAGGTTTTCTTGTCTTGGTCTCGGTTTAGGTGGTCTTGACTCGGTCTCGGTTTAGGTGGTCTAGACTACAACACTGCTTTTAGCTATGGTGACAAGAGCAAAAATGCGATATCCATCCCCCAATATAGGTGATCATGTGCAGTATCTGTCTTTTCTTAAGTGCAATACTACTGTTTTCCAGTTTTTAACTATTGTTTTACTTCCTTCATAACTTTTCATTATCACCTCATGCATTGTTCTGGCACGTTAAATACAGGAATACTAGGTTCTATATTTTTTGTTGAGTTTGACATATTTTATGTATTGTATATTTGTATATTTTTTTCCATTTTTTCAACTCTTTATTTTTATTGAAATTCTTTTTATCTTTTTATTTTCATTGTCATTTGTGTCTCGCAGATTGTCCTTCGTATGTACATCTAGTTGTGCAGTTGTAATTTGAGGGATTTCCTCCTGAATCAATCCCTTTGTCTGAGTCTGATTCTTAGGCATTAGGTGGCGGTGCAGAGCGGTGATTTCCACTCATTGCTGACTGAATGTGTCCTTGAAAGTAACGCAGCTGGACTGCTCAAAGCTTGATGAGGTAATCCAAAAACAAGAGTCACAGATCCAAGGCGAAGGTACTTAATCCTGGGGAATAGGCGGAGGAAGAAACGGGTTAAAAGACAGGTAAACGCTTGTTAGAACACAAGACTTGGAGTAGGACTGGTTCTTATTGTGTGTACATGAATGCACGTGAGCCAGAGATTCTGATCATCGGGTGTGCTTTTTAACATTTCCTAGAGTGTGTGAAGACCTGTGTTAATATGTGTCCAAATTGTTTTTATGTAAAGCACTTTGTGTTACTTTTGGTATGAAAGGTGCTTTATAAATAAATAAATTGAATTGAACTGAAATAATCAATGCAGCCCCAGGTGAGTCGGATGAGCAGTTAACCAACTCCAGTCGCCATGCCAATGGGAAGGCAGGAACAGGAACAACAAGGAATCAGGAGAAGTAAAAGAAAAATGGAGAGAAAAACAGAAAAACCTACAGATCCTAACATTAACCTGTATTTGTGGATGGCATGGTAAATTGTGTTCACAGACAATGTTGTCAATGGATCAGTACTGGATCAGACGGCCAACGCCTGCCTTTGCTCACATGTATCAGTGAGCTTTGATTGCCCATGACCCTGCCTGTGCTGCACCAGTCCCGTCCCGGACCACCTTTAGTAGGTCCTGACACCTGCAGACTGGGAACGTCCCACAGAAGCGGCAGATTTGGACATACTGTGACCCTACCACTCATCCAAATCTGTTCTGCTTCCAACATCCCTTTCAGGACAGAATGTTGAGTTGTTGCCTGGTGTAACCCACCCACTGCCAGGTGCCATTGTATCAAAACAATATTTTTCATTTCCACTTGTCAGTGGTTATAACGTTTTGGCTGATCAATGTACCATTCTTTGTCTGATGAGACTTAAAGTGAATGGACTGTGTGCAGTAAAGAAGAACCCAGTGATGTACCATTGTGGTGTGCTATGCCCACTGAGGACACATGAGGCCATGCAGTGGAGGTCCCACCAACTGAGGACAAAAGAGATTAGATCAAAGCCTCCAAAATATTGGGGGCTCA
The DNA here is from genome assembly GCF_027942865.1 of Odontesthes bonariensis. NCBI lineage: Eukaryota > Metazoa > Chordata > Actinopteri > Atheriniformes > Atherinopsidae > Odontesthes > Odontesthes bonariensis. The sequence goes on from NC_134506.1 coordinate 798,346, forward strand.
TCACAGGACTCAACACAGAATAAGTCATAACCCTTTCACATCTTGGTGACTGCATCCAGACTCTACTGAAACCTTTTGTGGGCATCTGCTTCTAGTCTTGCACCATAAGGCTACATTGCTAACGTCTCTACTGATGTCTGATGTCTCTACTAAGTAATAACCACTATAACAGTCTTGTGTCATCAAAAGTTGAGATGACTTGAAAAGTGAAGACATGAAAGAATCCCAACTATAACTGAAGAGTAGTCACATCAGTCACCAAAATGAACTGAAATCATTAATTAGTATTTTCACTGCTGCATGCCTCTTTTTACCACATAAAAAACATTAATAATTATCAGCTATTGGTCAATAGTTCATCCAAAAAGGTAGTTGTGTAGTTATTGCTGCTGGGAAGAAGGAGCTGCTGAGACAGAACTCACTGACAGTGTGTAAGTCCAGGCTGGAAACACTTCTGTTGAGCTGTGCATATGACACCTGGAAGTATTTGATCTGCACTCTCCACTTTTAAATGAATGAATGAATGGTTATTTTTTATGGGGTTTTTTGGAATGATTTTATTGCCTTCTTGTGATGTTATGTAGCTGTAAAGCACTTTGAATCGCCTTTTGTACGAACTGTGCTCTACAAATAAACTGGCCTTTCCTGAAGAAGCTCGGAGCCGCTTCGGAGCCGCCTCGGAGCCGCCTCGGAGCCGTTTCGGAGCCGTTTCGGAGCCGCCTCGGAGCCGCCTCGGAGCCGCCTCGGAGCCGCTTCGGAGCCGCCTCGGAGCCGCCTCGGAGCCGCCTCGGAGTCGCTTCGGAGCCGCCTCGGAGCTGCCTGAAGGTCACACCCATCCAGCACTAATGTTCAGCTGTGTCCCTGTTCACAGAGATGTCTCCACATTGTCTGAATATTTTGATGATATTATGTTTGTTAGATGATGAGATATTCAAAGTCCTCTCAGTTTTACATAGAGGAACAATTTTTGCAGATTGTTAAACCACTGCCCATCCTTAGAGACTCTTCCTCTCTAAGGTGCTCTTTTGATGCCCATAACATGTTCCCATTTAACCTCATTAGTTGCAACATGTTCTATGTTCACTTACTTTTAAGCCTTTTGTTGCCCCTTGGCCAACTGCTTTTAGATATGTTGCTGCCATCAAATTCAGGATGAGCTGATGTGTTTAATGAAACAGTTCAACATTTAAAATGTTTTCCATGCTCTACTGTTCTATTGAATAAAATATTGCTTTATGTGATTGACAAATGATTGCCATTCTGTTTTATGTACATTTCACACAGCGTTCCATCTTTGTTGGAATGTCCTTCTGAATTCTTTAATGGCTACAAACCCAGGATTCTTGTGACAATCTTGTGATTGCTGTTTTGATATGGTGTCACTTTATAGGTGATGAATGTCTGTAAGATGTCTTTGAGTGTCTTGACAGATGCCCATAAATAAAATGCATCATAGCCGTACGCAGGGCCAAAACAAGACTGAGGTCATGAGGGTTTGGGGGCATTTTTTTAAATTGCATTATTTAAGTCTGGCCATTTTCAGTCTTAAGGAGCAAAAACAAAATCCTAATGACTTTTGAATAGGCTTATTTGTTTTGTTTGTTATCAGAGAACATCACCCTCATACTAACTGTTTCTATCAGAGAGAAGATTGATGGAGTCCTTCCCACTATTATCAGTGATGTATCATCAAGTACAGCAGCTTTAGAAGTATCTTTAGAACCTGATTTGTATTCAGACGGCTTCTGTCCAGTTGATCTCTCTGAACTAACAACAGCAATAGTCTCTTCTAAACCATCAACTTGTGTTTTAGACCCTTCCTTCGTAATATTGTTAAAATCAGGAACATCTTGTCTCAGAGTGATGCAGAAAAACTGCTCCATGCATTTGTTACTTCAGGATTGGACTACTGTAATTCTTTATTATTGGGCTGTCCCACATATTCTCTGAAAAGCCTTCAGTTGATCCAAAATGCTGCAGCCAGAGTTCTGATGAGAACTAACAAGAGAGATCATATTTCTCCAGTTTTAGCTTCTCTTCATTGGCTCCCTGTTAAATTCAGAATAGAATTTAAGATTCTTCTCCTTCAGTTATCAGGCCCCTCTCTGTGGAACCAGCTGCCAGTTTGGGAGGCAGAGCCTTCAGTTATTTTATGAATTATGATTATTATTAATTAATTGAATTCCAATTGGCTTGAATTGGACTTACTATCTAAGTGCCTTGAGATGACATTTGTTGTACATATAAAGCTCTTAATGACCGAGCTCCATCATATCTTAAAGATCTCATTATAAGATATTTTCCTAACAGAGCACTTAGTTCCCAAACTGCAGGTTTACTTGAGGTTCCCAGAGTTTCTAAAAGTAGAATGGGAGGCAGAGCCTTCAGTTATCAGGCCCCTCTATTGTGGAATAAGCTGCCAGTAAATGTCCGGGAAGCAGACACCCTTTCCACTTAGGAACATATCTGAGGTACATATCCTGTCAACAAAGACAGATTGATCAAATCCAATATGGAAGTGTCAATTAATGGGAAAACCTCCTTGAACAGTCTGGTTTGGATTGGGTCTAAAACACAAGTTGATGGTTTAGAAGAGACTATTGCTGTTGTTAGCTCAGAGAGATCAACTGGGCAGAAGCCGTCTAAATACAAATCAGGTTCTAAAGATACTTCTAAAGCTGCTGTACTTGATGATACATCACTGATAATAGTGGGAAGGACTCCATCAATCTTCTCTCTGATAGAAACAATTTTATTAATAAAGAAGCTCATGAAATCATCACTGCTGAGAGTTAAAGGAATACCTGGCTCAGCAGAGCTCGGACTCTTAGTCAGACTGGCTACAGCGCTGAAGAGAAACCTGGGATTGTTCTTATTCTCTTCTATCAATGATGAATAATAAGCAGTTCTAGCTTTACGAAGGGCTTTCTTATACGTTATTACACTATCTTTCCAGACTAACTGAGACTCTTCTAAATTAGAGGAACACCACTGTCTCTCCAGCTTTCTTGCAGTCTGCTTTAAAGCACGCAGCTGTGAATTATACCAAGGAGCCAGCCTCTTCTGGCTGATTACCTTCCTTTTCAGAGGGGCAACATTGTCCAGTGCTGTACGCATTGAAACTATAGTGCTGTCAACAAGAGAGTCAAGTGTTGCTGGAGTAAAGTTTAGGTAGTCGTCCTCTGTCATATCTGCATATGGCAGTGAAGAAAAGGATGATGGAATTAATTCTTTAAATCTGGTTACAGCATCCTCTGATAGACACCTTCTATACGTAAATTTCTTCTCAGAAACTGTATAGTCAAGTAATGTAAACTCAAAGGTTATCAGAAAATGGTCAGATAAGACAGGGTTATGAGGGAACACTGTTAACTGTTCACTCTCAATGCCATAAGTCAGCACAAGATCAAGGGTGTGATTAAGGCAGATTCAATATAAACACAAGAAACTTGTGCTAAAGAAAATTTAAAAAAAATAAAATAAAATAAAGGACCAGACTCAGTGAATAATTCCCTACACTCCCTATTATATAGATCAGTGAGCAGTGCTGACCAACATATCATTGGGGTCATCAGGTGGGAACCTCCTTTCATCAGTGTTTCGTCTAGTTGGGCCCACGACACCTCCAGGAGGCTAGACAATGACCACTGGCGTCCCAGAGTCACCCCCCTAATGCCAGCCAACACTGCCCCTCACACCACAACCACCATAATCTACCTCAGCCTCTCACCAACTGCACACCAGTCACAGCGGGGTGGGGATGCAAACCCTGGTTCGGGTAGGGGGTAATGAAAATATAGAGGGTGCCAGAGGTGGAGGCAGGACAAGACACACTAGTAGACACACTAGTAGACACACTAGCAGATTCAACAGACGAACTCACCTGAACAGTCCTACAATCACTAAAAATGCCAGCAAAAACAAAGCCATACAACTCACTCCAAGCCAACTCACCCAAAATGGCCGCCTGGTTTCAAAAGAATCACATGTGCCAAACCCTCCACTTAAATATCTTGAACTTCTTCTTTGCTTTTTCAAAAGTCTGTTTACCCTAAGTGCTCCCCCTGCTGGGCCCCCAGCTACTATTGCTTCTTCTTATCCAAATCCACTGATTTTACTGCTTCATCTGACAGCTCTTTCACTATTCTGTGATTTCCACTTTGCGTGGGAAAAACTGAGAATCAGAGATTCAAAAGAGCTCAAACTAATCTTGGGTCTGGGACTGATTAATAACCCTGATCTGGAAATAGCTGCCACTCCTCCTCCTCTGCCTGTGGTTCCAGGAACGTGAACATTTAAACAGTCAGAGGGAGTTGATTCATTAATGCTAACATGAAGCTAACATGATGCTAACATGATCCTCCTGCTGCAGCCAGGTTTCTGTAAGACAAAATATATCAATATGATGATCACAAATCAACTCATTCACTAACAGAGACTTCGAAAGGAGAGATCTGATATTCAGCAAACCACATTTAATAGCTTTATGTTTTTGTTCAGTTAAAGTTTTTGTTTTAATAATTTCTTTTTGCACAAGAGGATTTGCTCCTTTTGTGTTTATTGATTGGGTGGGTAGCAGCAGGTGGGAAGCTGCAGAGAAGTGTGTAAAGCCCCTTTCACACTGCGACCCGCTACCTTAGCGGGTCCAAATTGCACCTTCGACCCGCGTCGAGCAATGTGAACGCTTGGCGTGTCAGGGTGACCCGTGTCGCCTGAAGCCGAGTTCAGGGGGCGTGGCCTAGTGGCAGAGCGTCACACGAAACACAAAATGCTGGGCGTGTACAATGACGTAGGCACAAGCCATGCGTCGGAGGTAGGGTGAAATACACCTGTCTGCATCAAATTTTTCAAACAAACGATGGCGGGACACCTTGAGAACTCATTTTTGCAATGCAGTTCATGGAGATGTTACTTTACGGTGCGTCTTGCTGCATGGGAAACTGCGTTCTCCCATCTTTCTCGCCAGCCCTTCCAGCAGAGGTCCATCTTTCACCGTCCCCGAAATGTGGCGAAAAATAACGTCCTCCATATTTCTAGAAATGAGAGCTGCTCCTTCCAAAGTGGGATGGATGCCGTCTCTCCTCATCAGACCAGGTTTTCTCCAGAAAGATTGCCAATTATCTATGTAGCCCACGTTGTTTGCTGGACACCATCTAGACAACCAGCGATTGTAGGACGACATGCGGCTAAACATGTCATCACTGGTCAGATTTGGCAGGGGTCCAGAGAAAACTACGGAGTCCCACATTGTTTTGGCAAAATCACACACCGATGCAACATTAATTTTAGTGACCTCCGATTGGCGTAACCGGGTGTCATTAACGCCGACGTGAATAACTATTTTACCATATTTACGTTTATCCTTAGCCAGCAGTTTTAAATAGGATTCTATGTCGCCCGCTCTGGCCCCTGGAATGCATTTGACTATGGCCGCTGGTGTCTCTAATGCCACGTTTCTGACTATAGAGCTGCCAGTTACCAGGGTTTTGTCCTCAGCGGGTGTGTCGCTGAGTGGGGAAAATCTGTTTGAAGCGTGGACAGGTCGATGGTGAACAACGGGCTTGACTTTAGAGCTATGCCTCTTCCTGACAGTCACCCAGCCACCTTGTAATCCTGGCTGCTCAGGTTCTGCTAGGGGGAGGGTAATGGAGCTAGCTACGCTAGGTGGCTCCACACTGGCAAAAGGGACCTGGCTCGCTATCGGTTGATTTTCAACAGTGCAGAGCCGAGCTTCCAATTCAGATAACCTCGCCTCCAAAACTACAAAAAGACTACATTTGTTACATGTACCAGTATCGCTAAAGGAGGCAGAGGAGTAACTAAACATCTGACACACGGAGCAGGTGAAAACAGGAGATGGAGGGAGAGAACCGGTAGCCATGCTACGCTAGAGAACCAGACACACCGTTAAAAAGTGAGAATAAAAATCTGTAGGAGTGTGTTAGAACAGAACGGTAAGCTATAGAGTTTAACTATGCAAAATTGTGTAAGTTATAGATAGAAATAAAGTGATTATCAGTAGTCCAAGCGGAGCAAGAAATTCCACAGTGCACGAGCAAGGTAACAGGAAGTGATGCAATACGTCTTACAGCAAAGCAAAGCGTGGCCCCCCTCTCTGTGGAACCAGCTGCCAGTTTGGGAGCCAGAGCCTTCAGTTATCAGTCCCCTCTCTGTGGAATAAGCTGCCAGTTTGGCTTCAGGAAGCAGACACCCTTTCCACTTTTAAGACCAGGCTTAAAACTTTCCTTTTTGATAAAGCTTATAGTTAGGGATGGCTCAGGTGATCCTGAAACATCCCATAGTTAAGCTGCTATAGGCCCAGACTGCTGGGGGGCCTCATCTGTCACATCTTTCCTCACTTTACTCTCTTTATGTATATGTGACATTTTTGTGGTCATTAACTCGTGTTTCCCTGTTCCAACAGATATCCTTTGAATGGTGTTACAGTGTTTGTTGTCCCCTCTTTTCTGTCCTCTCAAACCCCAGCTGGTTGAGGCGGATGGCCACCCTTCCTGGTTCTGGTTCTGATGGCCACCCTTCCTGATTCTGGTTCTGCCAGAGGTTTCTTCCTGTTCAAAGGGAGTCGCTTCTCTCCACAGTCGCCTCAGGCACGCTCAGGACGGGAGATTGGACCGGAAAAGAAGATGAGTTTCAGTGCAATCTGTTGGCTAACTTAGCTAGGAAATAGTTTTTGAATTGGCTCTATATGAATGAATTGGATTATTTTTCAATTAATTAGGATTTAAATGAATTGAACTCCAATTGGCTTGAATTGGACTATAATATCTAAGTGCCTTGAGATGACATCTGTTGTAATATGGCGCTATATAAAAACACAGGCGGGGGAAGTGAAGCTGATGGCAGGGCAGGAGAAAGACTGTGGTGGCATAGCATGGCAAAACTAAAAACAAGACCTTAACCTAAAACTTAACTAAACTAAGACATGAAAAACTAAAACATGGTACAACTAAGAACTTAAACAGAAACTAAAAACGTGGCAAAAAACCCACAGACATGACAACCAGTGGATCCAAATGAAATGCTCTTTAATTGCTTTGTCACAGCAGAGGCATTCACAGAAATTCTTCATCATTCTTTATTTCTGCACACACAAATTGAAAGTAAGTGTAATCACTGAGCAAGCACAAGTGAAATATATACACATCCTTTTTTGTAGAGTTAAAACAAGATAAGTGCACCAGCAGTCACTTCTATGCAATGAACGTGTGATACAAGTGCTTTAAATGGAGCTATAATGCTGTCTGTTTGGTACTTGCAGAATATATACAAGACAGTAGTAACCTTACAATTCCAAACACGTCCCTTGTAGTTTTTGATAAACTGTGCCTGTACAATAAATAAAGTATAAAATATATCTTTGAGTAATCTGAGGATTTTCAGAAACATATTAAACAAAGAAAACACTAAATTACAGCTCTGAAAAAAGACACGTTTTCAGATCAGAACAAAGATTACTACATCATTTTGAGATGGGAAATTGCACTTTTAAATACTCCATTTAATCAATCAGTGTTTGATTTATTCTTTTTAAAAAATGGATTCTTGTTGGCTTATTGTAAAACACAAAGAGATGGATCACAAACACTGACATGAAAATAGCGTCCCAACATGAAGTTATCAGCAAATGAAACAGCAAAGTCTCCAGGTGTTATGGTCAGAAATCTCTATCCAGACACTCGCAATAATAGTGAGTTCAGTTTACTTCTGGTGTCAGATGTCAGTGCAGAGTATGAAGAACAACAGAGCGGGAGAATTATCATACATACTGTGGTGTGTTTGTTTAAAACAATCTTTTAGCTCTGGACCAAATGAAAAAGAAACTGCTAATGGTCAAACTAAAATATTCCTCTTCCTCATGCCCAGAGATGTATTACAACACTCAAGGGGCCAGATGCACAAAGTACGTGCACACAAAGACAGAAATGAGCACACATTTTTCACCAGATTCATAAAACACTTTGATAAATTGAAATAATTGTGAAACTACACATGTGTACAAAGCTGGTTTCCACGTTTTGCCATGAATAGAAGTGAAACACTCCTGTCAGTAATTATTGGCACAGAAAACACACAGCTCAACAGCCATGACAGCAACGCATCCATGAATGTTAAACTCACTCTCCTCAGAGAAGAAGAGAGAATTAGATCGGTTTTATTTGCTGTCTCAGTTCTGGAATCCTTCAGACAATGAGAGAAAATGGTGAAAGAAAGAAGAAACAGAAGCATCAGCTGTTACAGGATCCAGCAGTACAAAAGAAACAGAGAGACAAAGAAGCACTTCTGGCTTATCTGCACCAGTTGAAGACTTTCTCAGGTCGTGCCTCCTTTCAGAGAGAAGATGAGGAGGAAGACGCAGATGCACACATGGATCCTGGCAAAGCCTGAATCAGCACATGAACCAGCTGCCACCCTGCAGTCTGAATACTCTGAATACTCATTCTCCTCTTTGATCTCACTTTGAGGATTAATAATGTATTAATGACTTGAATTATGATTCACAGCAGCAATGTATTATAGAAGCCACTGTTAAATATGAGTGTATTAGAAAAAGTACTCATTTTTGTGAACATTTCTCCTTCAGAACTGCCAATGTGTGCATTGGAGAAGACATCATTTCTGCACCTGGCTCCTGGTTGCAACAGTTTACAATATTTTTCCTTTAGACACCTGCATATTACCTGTCATAGGGGTTCACCCATCTGTCCATGACCATGTACAGAGAGCCATTTTACTGAGAAACTCTGGAATGAAGATGATCAGATTTGATGATTGTACCTTAATCGAGGTGTTTTCTTCACACAGTTGCCTCTTTACACTGAATATTTGCATTTGACTGCAAGTAGAAGGAGGCTGTATCAATTTCTATGTAGTCATATAACAAACTTAACCACATGTTAGTCAAACCCCGCAAGACTGATTTTACATCTCACTTAGGAATCAAGCAGGAGGACCATAGTCCACACACTAAAACCTGCCAGAATAGTTAGAGTCCTGGCACACAAAAAATCCTGTCGACCTTCTTACACTGCTGCTCACTGATAAAACTAACATGTTTCTCAAGAAGCAGCAAGATGCAGCTACGTTGAAATTTGCAGACCACAAACTGGTTTGTCAGCAACATGCTAAGCCCACATTCAGTGGCACGCTAAACTTTGGGTACCCCAGGAAGAAATGCCTTAACTCACTTCACTCAGTGAGTAAAACTTGAACTGATTTCCAGAAGAAACTTAAGATAACATATCTCTACTCTGCGAGTATTACTTTTTTTTACATCCAAAAAGAAAAAGACCCAAAGCAATTGTTTCAGCACCTTGCATGGTCACTATCACAACTTTTTTTTTAACAGCTACACATCATATGTGGGGGGTTTGCCTCCAATTGTACTGTCTTGCTGCACAGCTCTAATCCAAACTGGACTGCTGTAAGTCTTTATTATTGGGCTGTCCCACAGATTCTCTGAAAAGCCTTCAGCTGATCCAACAGCAGAGATCATATTTCTCCAGTTTTAGCTTCTCTTCATTGGCTCCCTGTTAAATTCAGAATAGAATTTAAGATTCTTCTCCTCACATATAAAGCTCTTAATGACCGAGCTCCATCATATCTTAAAGATCTCATTGTAAGATATTTTCCTAACAGAGCACTTCGTTCCCAAACTGCAGGTTTACTTGAGGTTCCCAGAGTTTGTCAGCACAAAGTCAACTTTCTAATATGTGACAATATACTGTATACATATATATATATATATATAGGCTGGAGCCTATCCCAGTTGTCATTGGTTCCCCCTGGACAAGTCGCCAGTCCATCACAGGGCTTTTATCATAATTATCATTAATGTTATTATAATCATGATACCCTTCGGGTTATCATACCTTTTCTAAAGTTTTTTAAAAATAATGTGTCTTGACAATCATTATACCATGACTTTCCAAATAGATGAAAAGGAGTTGAGAGATTGTCTCCTCTCCCCAACACGCTCCCTGCCGCACCTCCTCCTGATTATATATGAGCTGTTATTAATGCAATATAAGACATGATTGTTATTGGCACTAAATAATGGCAGTATCAGTGATTCACTTAAACACTCTCTGCCCCAGACTTTGTGCTTTGAAAGGGAATCTCTCATAAATACAAATGAAATGATTACAATGAATTGAATTCCAATTGGCTTGAATTGGACTTTATTAGCCTTGACATGACATTTGTTGTCTTTGGCGCTATATAAATAAAAATGAATTGAATTGAATTGAAATAAGATACTACCTTACCTCTGCACAACAGTAGTTTTTTTGAAACACAAAAAAGGATTTATGGCAGGAGCAAACCATTTGTAAATCTGGCCCTATGTTCTCCAGAGCCAAGCCTGACCTCCACCGTTCCTGATGATTGACATTTCTAAACTGCACAAAAAACTGAGGAAACACCTCACTGGAAATGTTTTTCTACCATCTTATAGCTTTATCATGCTTTATGGACATCAGTCATTTTAGCAGCTGCTTTAAGGCCACTGATTGTTGGGAGAAGCTTTTAGGAGTCTCTGTAAAGCTTGACATCAGAATGACCTTTTTCTAATGATCACTGTCAACAAGTCATAGCTGGAACAAGCTAAGTAAGGTCTGAGATGGTTTTAAGTTATATTTAACTCAAATCTTTTGGGCTGCCCAAATATTTGCCACCAACGGTGATCAAAAAGGCCTTTTGGAAATCAGTCCATCCTCTACTCACTTAACTATTCACAGCAACAGCGTGTAGTCTGGTGCTCCATTTCCCCCATTCTCACCTCTATGGAGCAAATGATCAGATTGGCCCTAAATGGTTAATAGGGTCAGGAGTGGAAATGGAAATGTTAATGCAGCTCCAAACATTTCTTCTAAGCATAGCCTGACCTTACCTGCAGTATCTACTGGTCATGGTCCAACAACATTATCCAACAGTAAGACCAAGCGAGTTTCATCATTCTTGCTGTGCAGAAGTTTCCGATAAAAAGCCTGTTAGCACATAGGCCAATACTGGTTTCTAGGCTAAAAGTCTTAAAGAGTATCTAGAAATAAGTCAGTTACAATTTTTGATGGTACAGTATTATTAATGACATCAGTAAACAGCCTGTTGATAACATGCCAGTGAATTCATGTTCACGTTAGCTGGTGCATGTAACGCTTCACATCCCAGCAGTCACCTGACCACATCTAAAGTCAGCTTAAGCTAATAATCTAATGTAGCATCCCATTAAAATGTTGTTGGAGATGGAAAAGGGAGTGCTCTGTCACAAACATTTATCTATCACTATCAACCACATTTCTCACCATTGGCTCTTCTCAGCCAAAGTAATAAATATGTCCATCGTGGCCGGCGCATGAGCAGTGCTGGATCTTGCAGAGGTCCAGATCACATGGACCAGATCAGACCTGGACCAACGGAGCAACTGACTTTGCAGTGCTGGAAGTGTGTGTGTGCTTGCATTTTTTCCTGGGTGTGTGCATTAGTATCTTGGGATGACATGGTTACATAGTTCCTTGGCTGCATTCTCCACTCAGCCTTTGATTTATAGCTTCATCTTGTGGACAACAGGGACGGGTAAGACCTGGTGGACCTTGGCTCGGTTGCTGCTCACCTCCAGATTGACCCAATCAGGGTGGAATGTTCCCTTGAATCCTACAAATGCCAACTTATCTGCAGAAAGACCAGATTATATTTAAGAATGACACTTCAGTGTCATAAGGCTGATTCCTGCAAAGGCTGGTGCATTAACCTTTACAGTTTACATTTTGATGAATTAGCTCACATAGATTGACTTTTGTTTAAATACTACCAGCAGGTGCTGCATATTCCACTGGTGGCACTACTGGGGAAGTTTGTACAAAGTACAATGATCAGAAGCAGAAAATAATGAACACTGGTCATTATTTTTGACTGTACCCTGAAATCACCAATACAACAATAATGTCTGTTCTACTGAATCTGTAGACTTATTTTATCTCAGTGAGTAACTGTGTTTAAACGTTTAACTCGTGCGTGTGGTACGTACAATAGATACTAAGGTCTAAATCCCTATGTGTGGCATGTCCTGCTGTTTTCCATTCAATTATTTTTTTATTTTTTATGACACAATAATTATTTCAGTGTAGACAGATTAGGTGGTCAGCTGGCCAGGTTCGCTGTTGTAACATTGGGATGAATGATTGTTGACCCATCTTACAGGAAAAAGTCTTCATTCACACATTGACCAATAAATCAGTTTGTACATAATAATACATGAAACCCCATTATCAGCCAATGATACATTCAAAAGTTGAATGCATCTCTAAAGTATTTCTTGTTAAATCTCTCATTTAATAGTAAAGGATGAGGAGATCATACCATGATACATCTGTGAGCATACTTGTGTCAGACCATAGTAGAGATATCATTTACCTCTTAATTTGATGCTTTTGTTTGCTCCAAGTTTCTCCAGGACTTTGGTCCAGGGTCCTCTGGCAAGCAGACGGCCCTTAGATGTCATAAGGACAATGGAACTAATGAAAAAGTAAGAGACAACCATCACCATTAGTCTTCCAATTAATATGAATTAATATAATAGTTTATATTAATATATAAGCTATAAGTCATTTTAAATGATTGTAAATACATTTGTCTAATCATAAAACTGTCATGTGACAGTGTAATTCAATTTGTGTGAAAGCCTCCAAAAAGGAAAAAAAAATTATATGACCTGAGGAATGTGAGCTGGGCAGCAGGGGAGCAGATTCTTACCCATCCCTCAGTCCATTGACATAATTCCCTAACTGTGCAGGGATGCCCTGTAGGATGGAGCTCCTGAAGCCTTTGGTCTCCACCACTTTCCCATCATGCCCATCAATGACTGTCAGTTGCAACCCATCTTCTGATTGGTATAACTTTCTGCCATTCACCTGACACAACAGAGGCAGCCAATCAGAGGTGTTCAGGGATCTACCTTATGTTAGCACTGTACACTTGATCTTTGAAGAATTAACAATAAATAATGAAGGCAAAAAATGACAGAGATACTGGAAGATTTGTTTTGTCATTTACATTGTAAATGGCAAACTTGATGTCCTGTTATACACAAGGATAAATTAACTGTACTTGCATAGCCCTTTTCTAGTCTAGCTGACCACTCAATGCGCTTTTAACACTACATGCCACATTCAGCCATACAGCACATCATAGTCTATACAGCTACACAGTGCTTCCTACTACATTCATACACATTCATACACATGCATACACCAATGGATGCATCGGTAGGCAACGTGGGGTTCAGTGTCTTGCCCAAGGGCGCTTTGACAAGTGAAGCTGGAGTCAAACCACCAACCATCCGATTGATGGGTGACTGCTCTTCCTTCTGAACTAAACCTGGGTTAGGGGTTTGAAGATGTAACTATATGAATTAGAACCTAGTTTTTACATTAAAGCTGTAATAACATCAATACACTGACCCCTGGATCAATATAAAAGTACATTCATCCGACTGAGTCAACAGGAGATTTCTACATTGATACCAGAGTAGCGCGTAGAAGTATATTTTCTTGTAAGGTAAAACTAAACTAACGTGATCTTGGACACAGACACATTCCATACACTTTTAGGTCTATAACTAAAACTCTGGGGCAAAGAATTGAGAAAAATATGACAATTTTGATGGTTTATGGATTAATGAAATTCAGGGGTGGTATGATGAACCTAAAAACTCACCTACTGAGTAAATATGTTCAAATCTACAATTGTGAAAAAGAAAGTACATGTTCATTCCATTCTATGATTTTATGCGTAAGGATAAAAGATTATCCCTTGGTCACATGCCATATCACACTGTGACATTATAACAAAATTCAGGAGCAGTGTAAAAAACTCCACCCTAAAAAGTCCACCCTTGCTTTCAAAGGAATTATGACAGTATGTAGCAGCAAGGGGCTGCTAATCAAATGCACTTGAATAAGTGATTAACAGCAAGTGTGAGCACCTCTATAAATGCAGAAGTTTTGGCAGTTTGCTGGTCTGGAGCATGCATGCCTCCTTGAGTTAACACAACACGCAAAGGAAAGACATCAGCAATGATCTTTGTGAAGCAATTGTTGCTGCCCATAAATCCGGGAAGGGTTATAAGGCCATTTCCAAACTATCCACAGTCAATTGTCCTTCAGTAAGAAAAATTATTAACAGGTGGAAAATATTCAAGACATTTGCCAATCTTCCCAGGAGTAGACATCCCAGCAAGTTCATCCCAAGAAAGCTGGAGAGACAGTGGCGTTCCTCTAATTTAGAAGTCTCAATTAGTCTGGAAAGATAGTTTAATAACGTATAAGAAAGCCCTTCGTAAAGCTAGAACTGCTTATTATTCATCATTGATAGAAGAGAATAAGAACAATCCCAGGTTTCTCTTCAGTACTGTAGCCAGTCTGACTAAGAGTCCGAACTCTGCTGAGCCAGTTATTCCTTTAACTCTCAGCAGTGATGATTTCATGAGCTTCTTTATTAATAAAATTGTTTCTATCAGAGAGAAGATTGATGGAGTCCTTCCCACTATTATCAGTGATGTATCATCAAGTACAGCAGCTTTAGAAGTATCTTTAGAACAAATTTTGTATTTAGACGGCTTCTGCCCAGTTGATCTCTCTGAACTAACAACAGCAATAGTCTCTTCTAAACCATCAACTTGTGTTTTAGACCCAATCCCAACCAGACTGTTCAAAGAGGTTTTTCCGTCAATCAACACTTGTTGGGTTTGTGTCTGTCTGTTTCCTGTTTGTCAAGCTGGTCAATGTGAGAGCTGCTAGCATTTCCTGTCTCCTCCTACCACCTGCTGCTGATCTCCTTGATTGCCTCTTCTCACCTCCTGTATTTAAGCCCGGTCTGCTCTTCCAGTCTTCGCCAGTTTGTCAGTTATTCACGTTGTAACCTACAACCCGGCCTCTGGTCTTTTGAACAGAATTTTGATGCCTAACAGTTGGACTTTGGTATTACTGTCCAGGATTTAACTTCCTGCCGTCTGTTTCTCCCTCAGCCCCAGTCTGTGTCCTGCTCCTCCGCCTCAGCCAGCTCTTTTTCCTGCCTCACCAGTTCCTGTCCTGTCCTCCAGCATCCAGCCTCCCTATTCTCGACCTCCAAGGACAATATTTCTTCCTATTGTGTTTAAATAAACTTCGGTGCTGAAGTTCAGTCTGCATTGTGGATCCAGTTCTTTGCAAAATCCTAATAATACTTCCATATTGGATTTGATCAATCTGTCTTTGTTGACAGGATATGTACCTCAGACTTTTAAGGTTGCTGTAATTAAACCTTTACTTAAAAAACCTACTCTTGATTCAGAAGTGTTAGCTCATTATAGACCTATATCCAATCTCCCTTTTATGTCTAAAGTTCTTGAAAAAATAGTTGCAGCTCAGCTTTGTGATCATTTACACAGAAATAATCTGTTTGAAGAGTTTCAGTCAGGATTCAGAGTGCATCATAGCACAGAAACTGCACTGCTGAAAGTTACCAATGATCTCCTCTTAGCCTCTGATAGCGGACTTGTGTCTGTGCTTGTCCTGTTGGATCTCAGTGCTGCATTTGATACGGTCGATCACAGTATCTTATTACACAGACTTGAACATGTTATTGGGATTAAAGGAACTGCATTAGGCTGGTTTAAGTCATATTTTAAACTGAAGTTGTTGACTTTAAACCAGAGCGCTTCAGGAAGAAACTGTCTGACTGAGTTACTCGAGATTGTATTTCCTTGGCTTCTAGTACAACAGTGAAGAACCTTGGAGGTATTTTATATTTGTATATATATTAATTTACCGGGATATGTCCTTTGACTCACATATAAAACAGGTTTCAGAGTCTCAGAGTGATGCAGAAAAACTGCTCCATCCAATATACGAGGCAGAGCCTTCAGTTATCAGGCCCCTCTCTGTGGAACCAGCTGCCAGTTTGGGAGGCAGAGCCTTCAGTTATCAGGCCCCTCTATTGTGGAATAAGCTGCCAGTAAATGTCCGGGAAGCAGACACCCTTTCCACTCTTAAGACCAGGCTTAAAACTTTCCTTTCTGATAAAGCTTATAGTTAGGGATGGCTCAGGTGATCCTGAAACATCCCATAGTTATGCTGCTATGTACATATGACATTATTGTTGCCATTAACTTGTATTTCTCTTTCTCAGGAGGTATCTCTGGCCTGGTGTTATTGGTTATATAGTTTTTTTTTCGGGAGATTAATTTGAAGAATTTTGATGTTTCAATGCAATCTGTTGGTTTCCTTAGCTAGGGAACTGAATTGAATTGAGGCTCAGACCGTGCAAAGCTCAGCTTAGGTTTGCAAAGCTGCATCTGAACAAACCACAAGACTTCTGGAACCAAAGTGGAGATGTTTGCTCATAATGCACAGCAGCATGTTTGGAGGAAACCAAACACAGCATATCAGCACAAACACCTCACACCAGCTGTCAAGCACGGTGGTGGAGGGCTGATCTGGGCTCGTTCTGCAGCCACAGGACCTGGGCACCTTGCAGTCATTGAGTCCACCATCAACTCCTCTGGATACCAAAGTGTTCTACAGTCAGATGTGAGGCCATCTGTCTGACAGCTAAAGCTGGGCTGAAACTGGCTCATCAACAGGACAATGATCCCAAACACAGCAGCAGATCTTCATCAGAATGTCTGAAGAAGAGAAGAATCAAGGTGTTGCAACGGTCCAGTCAGAGTCCAGACCTCAGCCTGACTGAGATGCTGTGCTGGGACCTTCAGAGAGCTGTGCAGAAACCCATGCTGCAGACCTCAATGAGCTGAAGGAGCGCTGGAGAGAAGAGTGGGCCGAGATTCCTCCTCAACCAGGAGAGAGACTGATGACGTCCCACAGGAAACCATTACTTCAGCTCACTGCTGCTGAAGATGGTTTTGTATTTTGCATTTGTCTCAGTTTTGGTTCAATAAATAATGTCACAGTGTGATATGTCATGCATTGTTGTTCATTTGATTTTGGATTTACCTTCTGGTCAGAAAATATGATATTTAACTATGTCTGATACTTAAAACTTTATAATTGAAAGAGGGTTGACTTTCCTTTTATAATGATGTATGGTGAATCCCAGAATGCTAATACATCTAACAAAAGAAGAACAATGATACAAGCTAAAGACACTGGGCCTCATGCAAGAACATTTTCGTATTTTTATCCTAAATTTCTCTCACTTTTTTCGTACGAAGGTCTATTTTCTACCCCAGATAGTCGCCAGATAAAGTATTAAAACCCCATTCCATTATCATGCAGTGAAGAAGATTTGCAGAACGGGTTAAATACTTTTTCTACACTGAGTGTTGGGTTGTCCGATGTGGGAGAGTTCCACACATCAAAACCAATTTCTCACATCAGGTAGCAATGGGCTTCTCCACATCAAGTGCAAACTTTGACATCTATTTCATCCCCAATCAGGTTACTGCCTTTCTGCCATCTGTCTGAGACAAAAAATACCTCAGTGAAAGCAAAGTCCTCCTTTATGTGAAAGAAACGAGTATTGTACGACTCCAGTTTGACCTCCAGGAAGTGCTCCGGTGAGTGCTGAGGGGACACAAGCAAAGGAACAATGTAAGCACCAAGTTAGATCTGAGATCCTGCAGGGGTCATGGAGATTCAGCAGAGTGAAGAAGAAACAGGAGCCAAGAGAAAATGGTGTAAATAAGGGCACAGCAGAGCATTACCGTGGTACACTGCATATTTACCAGGTTTAAAGCATTAGTTCAAGTATGCTTACAAGGTATGACAAGTAAAGCACACCAACCCAAGTTCTTACCATATGAAAATACGCCAAAAGGTATGTTTAGCTTTCTTTGTTCTCACTGTTTGTGGAGTGATCTAGATTAGTGCAATTATGATATTGTTAGACGATCTTTTTAATTGTTGTTTTCTGACCTACAAAGTAGGGATGCACATTAGAGGGTGTGCACGTGATGTCATGTGACTGTACTGAGGTCACACCCAATGCTAAAAGGTATATACAGGTTTTAAAGCAATTTATGCCAACATTCAAGTTGTGTCTTTCAAGGATGAGACTGATGGAAGCCTGGACAGAGCAAATGAGCTGAAGCTTCAGCTCAGATCAACACTCAGCATGCTCCTCCCCTGCCTCCAGCTCCACAGACCTCACACCCTCCCTGTCACACCTGCAGAATGTCAGCGTCCACTTCACGGCCTCACCAACATCTCCCCCTACATCAGGACACATAGAAAGCTCCTCTGCCTCCCCGGCCGGCCGGTTTGTCTCTGACAGTCAGGTGAAGAAGCAGCAGGAGAGACTGAGCCAGAACAAGGCTGCAGCCCCAGGGTCCTGCAGCCCCAGGGTCCTGCAGCCCCAGGGTCCAGCAGCCCCAGGGTCCAGCAGCCCCAGGGTCCAGCAGCCCCAGGGTCCTGCAGCCCCAGGGTCCTGCAGCCCCAGGGTCCTGCAGCCCCAGGGTCCAGCAGCCCCAGGGTCCTGCAGCCCCAGGGTCCTGCAGCCCCAGGGTCCTGCAGCCCCAGGGTCCTGTGCAGAACAGCCAGGTGGGATTCTACCGCACCTCTTCAACCTTAGCCTGAGTCAGGAGAAAGTTCCAGTGCTGCCTTGCTTCAGTACCCTAACCCTAACCCTGGCTGCTCTTCCTCCCGCCTGTAGCTCAGGAGAACCTGGACCTGACATGGCTTCCCACTCTGTCCTCCGGTGTGTGAATGTGTGCGATAGAGAAAAAAACACTGCAGCTGTAACTCTGTGTAGACTGAGACATTCTATATGAGTGGTCAACTAGACCAGAAAAGTAATAAGTACAGTCCATTTACCATTTGTAATTAAACATATCTCACCCATCTGCCCTCAGTGACTACGGACCAATTTATTTCTCTCACACAAGTCCAAGAAAGAGTGTTTTTGTCTGACCTCAGAAGGCAAAGACCCACTGCAGCGTGCTCATGTCCTGGGCTTGGTGCTGAAGATGCCCTCAGCCAGCAATTACATGACATTTGAATGTATTTGGAGATAATCTCAAATCTTCCCTCACCTTCTGTACAAATGTCCCTTACAGAATCGGCCTGTTATGTCCCTCTAAGGAGGTCTCGACTGTGTAGCATCTAACTACCAAAATCTGACATCTAGCAAAAATCTAGCATACCAGACACAAAGAATTCTCTGCAAATCCATGTTTCTGAGCCTGGACTCCTGTTGTCTCCATGGAAACCAGACAACCAATTTTTACAATTTTGTAAAAAGAAAAGCTGAATTCTTTCCGACTCTTAACATTTCAGATATGTTTTCTGTATTTTAGCCGATCAAACAGTCAGCTGTCCTTTTGCTACTCACAGAGCAACCCGAGTATAGTCACTTGTCTGATGACATCACATACATTCTCTTATTATCACGCAAATAATTCTAATTGCAAAAAACATTTTGACTTGAAATAAGACAAGAGCATGTGACCAACTGACAGCTGCTTTGCACTTAGAGAAAGTTCTGCTTCTTTTCTTGTTCTACGGCTAACCAGCATGCACAGGAACAGAAGTGGAACACACAGAGATTACTTTATACTGGACCATTTTTCATTTATATAGCAAGTCATTTCATCATGACAAAATTCAACAATATTACATATTGCCCTGCATCCCTTCTGCAGAATCTTACCTTGGTGTTTATTTCTGTGCATCTGAGTACCTGAACATTGTCTGAACAGCAAGTAGTTGGAGAGCTTTGAGTACAGTGCTCACCAGCCTGATGTTGGGTATTTTTCTTGGCATGGGGACATCTACAACAGGCAGCTCAGCATGTTTGGGGTAGGCCTGGGCCAAGCAGTTGCTGGGGGGGCTTCCCTCTGGGATGATGGCTGTGATCTTCACCCTCTCACAGCCTTTGATAGAGCAGAAAGCAAACTGTTCCCTGCCATTATGGGCCTTTACCTTCAGGAAGAGCAGCCTGCAGTAAACACACAAAAGACATCAGGTGTTGGACACACTGTTCGTCCCAAAGCTGCAGGGAAGGGAGAAGGCAGTCCTGCATTCTGTTTAAAATCACACTGACATGAACTGATTCATCTTCTCTATTTTGTGACAATGATTAGGTTTTGTTGAGATTAAATTGTATGAGATGGTTCTCCATAGCCACTAAAGTACACCTGAGTACCTACTGCAGTTGGCTGCAGTGGCGGCTCCTCCATAGGGGCTATTTGTGCGACGCACTACCAAACACAGAGTTTTCTTTGTTTTTTTTTTTTAATCTAGTAGCTAAGGCGGGACTGATCTACTGTAGGCAAACTGGTTGTATATGTCATTGTCCAATCAGATTAAGGTCGTGCCTGGTGTTGCCACGACCATTTGGGGCGATTTCTTTCAGGGTCGAATTTGCACCAGGAAGCTCCCATTGACATGAATGGTACGTCAGTTTTTAAAAAAAATCATGCTCCCAATACATTTTCTATGAGGGTTTATGTGCTCGCAAAAAACGACGCACAACGTGCTTTCGTCATATGTCTGTTGCGCGGGACCATGAACATTCTACGTTGTTGTTGTAACATTGTGGTTATCAATAAAAAAAATAAAAAAAACATTCTACGAAGAAGATGGCGAGATGGCGAGTGTCGAGTGCAACAATACGGTACTGTCTCTGAAAGAAGTTCCCTTTAGTCGTCGTACTAATGCGGAGAAGGAAGTTTGGAAGAATTTTGTGGGATTTTCGGGCTCGCCTTGCGAGGCAAAGATGAAACCGAGGGCTCCACCAACCCTGCTATTTTTCGAGTTAGTATTTGATGTAGCTAAATAACTTAACCTTTTGTGCTCAGTCATTGACTTGTAATGATTTAAATCTTTTATATAATGTTGACAATGATAGCAGACTGTATAATGACACATTCATTGTTAATGGTGCAGTATTATATTTAAAAAAGAGAGAAATCTCACATAGGTAAGCTGCACTTAACCATGTTTGACTATTGGTTATGCTTTTCTAAGTCATATTTTCCAAAACTTCAATGAACACTTGACTTGGATTTATATGCTGTCATTGGGGCCTCCATGCAAATGCATGGCAAGGCACCTATTACTATTCCGTTGGCAAAAGTCTATGGGATTTAACATTGAAAACGTATCTCTTTATTTATTTATAGGTAGGCTATATTTATTCGTCCGTCCATAGGGCCCGCACATCCCAACAATATATATATCAAAACGACCGGCTCGATGAGTTTTCGCGGGCTATTACTTTTATTGAAGATTGGAGTTACCATGGCGACGTAATAAGCAAAAAACAGCCCCCCAAAGCCCCCCTAGGAATAAACAGGGGGATGACCTGGAAAAATCATAAAAAAAAACAAAATTTTGAGCAGTTACTGTGTCATAATGCATTAACCTAGAAACGCCATTCAAATGTCAGTTTGTAGATACGTCCGTGCTGTGTTCAGAAGTGAAGACGCCATGTCGATACCTGCTACGGATTTCCCACAGCATGCCTCCAAGCGACCCAAAGTTTTGGCCAAAATCTGCAAAATTTGAATTTTTAGAGCACAACTGCCATTTCATTAGAGTGTGGGAAGAGCAAGAGTTCTGACCTCAGATTCATTTTCGAATCGCCCTCACGCCTACAAATATCGCTCCAATGCCATTATGTACTGTCATAATATAGGCACGCATGTTGGGATTCATAAAATGTTTTCATATTTCATCTAGGGCTGACCGTTTGCTCTCAGAGCCCCTCAGAGCAAAGTGATGTCGGGGCTCAAAGACCTCAAATCCCCATTTTAATTCATCCAATTCTCAGAATCTCAGCAGCTCCTGCAGCCCTTCTTTCTCTCATCCGTGCTTTCACTGTGAATGTGCTACAGATCTGAAACGCGGGAATATTGAAGTCCAAAGGCGTCCCTCGCTCATTCTGCGAGAATTTTTTCCGTAGCTCTTACGGTTTCCGAATGGGAAGCATCTGTTCGTAGAGGTTTTTTGGCTCTGAGAAGCCTGAGTCTCATATAATTAGTGAAGCAGCAGCTGGGGAGGGAGATTAATTACCATATAAACAAGGCTATTAGTGGCCCAGACAGTCCTTTGCCCATTTAAAGGGACAGTTGGCCGCTTTAAAGGGACAGCTCGCCTCTTTAAAGGGACAGTTCGCCTCTTTAAAGGGACAGTTTTAAATTTAAACGGCTTTGATGCCGTTTAGGCTTCAATGCTTCTTCTTTAGGTCTTGCGAACCATTCCTGAGCAGCCGTGATTGGTTGAGCGATACGCACACTTTGGCAGGCCCCTTCTAAATTTCTTCAGAAATTTTCTAGTTTTAATTACATTCTTTAGAATGAAAATTGAATGAATCTTATCATTAAGAGCTTATGTGTTTACTTATTTCATAGAATCCTGGGACAATATGAGGAAAATAAATAAATAATGGTTAAGGTGTAATATTAACTGATTGGCAAATTATGCAAAAAATAACAAAAAATTATTAAAAATTATTACAATAAATTATGCTACCTAGACAAATATACCTCAGTCCTATGGACTTTTATGGTACTTATGGACATAACGGGGGAAATTGCAGTCACTTTGGTTATTTGGCAGACCAAATAACCCCTCGACTCTGCGTTGTGTTTATTTAAGGAAGACAAGGAGTTTCTGGACGATTGGACATTTTATTTCCTGTTTGGGAACACAACAGGTTTGCATCAGTGCAATCGGTTCAGCGTCGCACAGCACACTGATGCAGCTTTCACAGACTGGAAATTGCACTACCTAAATAAAATATCAGGAGCCGCCACTGGTTGGCTAACAGAAGAGCCTGGATAGAAACTAACCGGGCTCTGCAGCCAAATCAGTCTTAGCCATCAAAGACCAGCTCAGTACAGGGGTATGCTACACGTAGAACATTTTCACAGCTTGTCTAGCTATCAAATAGCATCATTTCTGACTGGTATAAGTATTTATAGTTTCTGCAAATCAGCTGAAGGATTTTCTTCACGGCAAATTTCGATGTGTGCCGCGGGACGTCGCTTGGAAATATAAAACGTTGGGTTCAGTGCAGTTTTTATTGCGAGTAGATGTACGAAGTGCTGTGGGTGCGTGTGTTGCCCTCAGCAGCAGCAGCTCACACCACCGGGGACAGAGGCAGCAGAGAGACCCGCGGTCTTGTGTCTGTGTCTCCCTGTCCGCCTGCCTCCTCTCTGGTGAAATCAGCCGGAGCCATCCCGCCGTGTTCAGCTCCCTGCGGTGCGGACACTCAGGGGGAATCCAAAAAAGGGGATCTGGCGCTTTTAAAAAATTGGAGACCTGTGGCTTTATTGTGCACAGACTATAAACTATTATCTAAGGTGCTTGCCAACAGGTTAAAAAAGGTGCTGGACGGGATCATCCACAGGGACCAGTCCTACTGTGTCCCGGACAGGTCCATTATGGACAACTTGTTTTTAATGAGGGACTTGTTTGATGTATGTAAATTGTATAGT
Source organism: Odontesthes bonariensis (assembly GCF_027942865.1). Classification (NCBI taxonomy): domain Eukaryota; kingdom Metazoa; phylum Chordata; class Actinopteri; order Atheriniformes; family Atherinopsidae; genus Odontesthes; species Odontesthes bonariensis. Next base: position 821,798 of record NC_134506.1, read on the forward strand.
TTTGACATCGGGGTGGTTTCATTGGATCAGGAAAAAGCGTTTGACAGGGTGGATCATGGTTTTCTTTTTAGCACTTTAAGGGCTTTTGGTTTTGGTGGAGGGTTTTTGTCACTGCTGGGTTTGTTGTATACAGATGCTTGTTGTTTGGTGAAGGTGGGTGAAGGACTGAGCTGTCCAGTAAAGGTGAGGAGGGGGATTAGACAGGGCTGTCCTATCTCTGGACAGCTCTACACTTTAGCTATTGAACCCCTCCTTTGTAGACTCAGGTCCAAAATAAAAGGAATACTGTTACCTGGTTTACCTCAGCGCCCTCCACTGGTGTTATCAGCTTATGCTGATGATATCAACGTGTTCACAAGGGACCAGGCAGACATAGACAACCTGACAGAAAGCCTCACACTGTACCAGAAAGCGTCCTCTGCCAAAGTCAACTGGGACAAGAGTGAAGCTTTACTAACCGGGCAGTGGACAGACAGACAGACACCAAAGCTACCAGGAGACCTGGGCTGGGGAAGACAGGGACTCAGGGTTTTAGGCGTCTTTCTAGGGACTGAGGAGTATGAGAGGAAGAACTGGGAGGGTGTTCTGGACTAACCAAATGGAAATGGTTGCTCCCTCAGCTCTCCTACAGGGGCCGGGTCCTCATTGCTAATAACTTGGTCGCCTCGGCCCTTTGGCACAGGCTGACTGTCTTACCTCCACCAAGAGGCCTGATTGAGGAAATCCAAAAAAAGATTGTGGATTTTTTCTGGTCTGGGCAGCACTGGACTCGAGCTGCTGTCCTGTATCTGCCGGTGCAGGAGGGGGGACAAGGACTGGTGGACATCGCGTCTCGTGTTGCAGCACTCAGACTGCAGACTGCCCAAAGGCTGCTCTATACTGTTGGTCTGCCATGGACGGACACAGCCTGTCTCCTGCTGAGGACAGCTGGACGACTCGGCTATGATAAACATTTGTTCCTGGTCCAGCCTCAGACTCTTGATTTAACTGGATTAACATCTTTCTACTGGTCGGTACTCCAGGCCTGGCAGATTTTAACATCGAAACGGAAGACTGGGACTAAACCGGGGATGTGGATTTTTGAAGAGCCACTCTTTGGGAACATTGCCATCACCTCTCAGGTCCTGTCTTCTGCCAGCCTGAGAGTCCGGCTGAGAGAGGCTGGACTGGTGAAACTTGGCCATCTAATGAAGGCATCCGTCCCTCACCTTGCAGACCTGCTATGTATCAGGTCCACCAGAGTGCTGCTCAGGCTGGTGGAGGAGGTCTGTGTTTCCCTGCCAACAGGTCTCAGGGCGTTTGCTGAGAACCGGACTCTATCTGACCAATGGGATGATGAATGTGAGTACGTTTTTCCCTCCCTGGCTGTGTCTCCAGCGGTGGGACAATGGCAGCCGGAGGAGGACGACCTGCTAAGTCTGAAGACCACAGAGTCCACAGGCTTTGAGACTCTGGGGAAGAAAGACATCTACTTCCTCAGCATTAAGGTCTTAAACTTACGCTCGCTGGCAGGGGTGAAGGTGTCGAGGTGGACTGAGGTCTTTGGCGTGAGATCCTCCCCGAAGGGCTGTTGGCGGTCCCTGTACAAACCTCCTGTCAACAAACGGACAGGAGACCTCCAGTGGAGGATTGTACACGGGGCCATAGCTACTAACAGGTATCTGGTGCACCTTGATCCGAACACGGGGGACGGCTGTCCTTTCTACTCCCAGTCAGAAACAGTCTTCCATCTCTTTGTCCAGTGTCCCAGATTAGAGGCTCTGTTCAGACACCTTCAGAGGTGGTTTAGGGGGTTTGGTCAGGTGTTTTCTTTTGGTCTTTTTATTTTTGGGCCACAATATCGTCCCAAAGAGAAGTCTGTCCACCAACTGATTAATTTTATTTCAGGGACAGCTAAGTTGGCCATATGGAAGACCAGGAAAAACAGGGTCAGAGGTCCGGGGTCAGAAGACGTGGTGGCCATGGTGACTGGGCTGCTGGCAGCTCGGCTAAGAGTAGAATTCAGTTTTTATAAACTGACGGAAAGAACCCAGGAGTTCATGAACATGTGGGGAGTGAAGGACGTCCTGTGCTCAGTCAGAGGACACTCTCTGATCCTGAACTTTTAAAAAGTTTGTTTGTTTGTTTGTTTGTTTTTAAGGGTTATTTATTTTTGTTTTTGTTTTGTTTGTTTGTTTTTGTTTGTTTTGTTTTGTCTTTAGGGTTTGTTTATTTATTTATTTTTGTCTTGTTTTGTAGATAGAAACTGTAGATAGAAGAACCAGGAATAAAGGTTGATTTAAAAAAAAAAAAAAAAATCTCTCTCTCTATCTCTATTTCTCTCTCTCTCTCTCTCTCTCTCTCTCTCTATCTATCTCTCTCTCTCTCTCTCTGTCTATCTCTATCTCTATCTCTCTTTCTCTATCTATCTATCTATCTATCTATCTATCTATCTCTCTCTCTCTCTCTCTCTATCTATCTATCTATCTAGCAAATTTGTTTGTTAATTACTAAATTACTAAACTCATTGCAATGTTAAAAACTCAACTCAACTTTATGGAGGGGCCAGAGCCGTCTCTTTTTCCTGAGACGGCTCAGGTCCTTCAGTGTCTGCAGTGATATGATGAGTATGTTTTATCACACTATCACTGAGAGTGCACTGTTCTATGCTGCTGTCTGCTGGGGGAGTTGCACTACAGACAGAAACTGTAGGCGCCTGGACAAACTGGTGAAAAAGGCTGGTTCTGTTGTAGGCAGAAGGCTGGACCCTCTCAGTGCTGTGGTGGAGAAACGGATGAGGAGGAAGTTAGATTCTGTGATGGAGAATAATAAACATCCTCTCCACAGCATCCTGCAGGACAGAGGAGCAGCTGCAGTGAGAGGCTGCAGGACTGAGAGCTTCAGGAGGGCCTTTGTTCCCACAGCCATAAGGCTTTTTAACAGGGACTGCTGAGTTCTACTCACATTTATTGATTGATTTTTTTTTAATTTATTTAGTCATTTATTATTATTATTATTATTATTAATAGTTAGTAGTAGTATTTTTTATTAGAATTGGTATTATTATTGTTGTTGTTAATATACAATCATTGTAAATATTCTTTTTTTTCTTTTTTTTTTGAGCTACTTGACTTATTAGAATTTCCCCCAGCCGTGGCTGAAACAAAGTGCTGTACATGAATAACAACACACTTATGAAATCCTCTCCAATGGTTGAGCTTGTTACGCACGTGTACGTGCGTGCGACTGCGCAGAGCAAGGGGAAATCTCTCCTGGTTGTTTTACCACCATGCCAGGGGGTTTTCTTAGGGTCGATGGGCTCCTCCTGCAGGTAGCGACTGAGTGAGTGAGTGAGTGAGTGAGTGAGTGAGTGAGTGAGTGAGTGAGTGAGAATGAATGTGAGTGAGTGAGTGAGTGAGTGAGTGAGTGAGTGAGTGAGTGAGAATGAATGTGAGTGAGTGAGTGAGTGTGCGGGTGAGTGAGTGAGTGAGAATGAATGTGAGTGAGTGAGTGAGTGAGTGAGTGAGTGAGTGAGTGAGTGAGTGAGAATGAATGTGAGTGAGAATGAATGTGAGTGAGTGAGTGAGTGAGTGAGTGAGTGAGTGAGAATGAATGTGAGTGAGTGAGTGAGTGAGTGAGTGAGTGAGAATGAATGTGAGTGAGTGAGTGAGTGAGTGAGTGAGTGAGAATGAATGTGAGTGAGAATGAATGTGAGTGAGTGAGTGAGTGAGTGAGTGAGAATGAATGTGAGTGAGAATGAATGTGAGTGAGTGAGTGAGTGAGTGAGTGAGTGAGTGAGTGAGTGAGAATGAATGTGAGTGAGTGAGTGAGTGAGTGAGTGAGTGAGTGAGTGAGAATGAATGTGAGTGAGTGAGTGAGTGAGTGAGTGAGAATGAATGTGAGTGAGTGAGTGAGTGAGTGAGTGAGTGAGAATGAATGTGAGTGAGTGAGTGAGTGAGAGAGTCAGTGAGTGAGTGAGTGAGTGAGTGAGTGAGAGAGTCAGTGAGTGAGTGAGTGAGTGAGTGAGAATGAATGTGAGTGAGTGAGAATGAATGTGAGTGAGTGAGTGAGTGAGTGAGTGAGTGAGTGAGTGAGTCAGTGAGAGAGTCAGTGAGTGAGTGAGTGAGTGAGAATGAAAGTGAGTGAGTGAGTGAGTGAGTGAGTGAGTGAGTGAGAATGAATGTGAGTGAGTGAGTGAGTGAGTGAGTGAGTGAGTGAGTGAGTGAGTGAGTGAGTGAGTGAGTGAGTGAGTGGGTGAGTGAGTGAGAGAGTCAGTGAGTGAGTGAGTGAGAGAGTCAGTGAGTGAGTGAGTGAGTGAGTGAGAGAGTCAGTGAGTGAGTGAGTGAGTGAGAATGAATGTGAGTGAGTGAGTGCGAATGAATGTGAGTGAGTGAGTGAGAATGAATGTGAGTGAGTGAGTGAGTGGGTGAGTGAGTGAGAGAGTCAGTGAGTGAGTGAGTGAGTGAGAATGAATGTGAGTGAGTGAGAATGAATGTGAGTGAGTGAGTGAGTGAGTGAGTGAGTGAGTGAGTGAGTCAGTGAGAGAGTCAGTGAGTGAGTGAGTGAGTGAGTGAGTGAGAATGAATGTGAGTGAGTGAGTGAGTGAGTGAGTGAGTGAGTGAGTGAGTGAGTGAGTGAGAATGAATGTGAGTGAGTGAGTGAGTGAGTGAGTGAGTGAGTGAGTGAGTGAGTGAGTGAGTGGGTGAGTGAGTGAGAGAGTCAGTGAGTGAGTGAGTGAGTGAGTGAGTGCAGGTCGGTCGGCTCTCTTCGGGACGGTTGCCGACGTGCTTCTCAGTGACTTCAGCAGGTCAACCAGATCCCGTGTAACAGCGCCTGTTAGGCGTTTATGTCTGTCACCGTCTCTGCTGTACGTGGCGACTCGAGCAAAGGCTTCGTCGACTCCAAGCTGTCGGCTAGCCCCGACATGAGCTGCTCCGCGACTCTGTGGCAGGAGGCGGCGGTAACCGCGCCTCAATAGCTGGATGGTAGCATGCTAGGTGAGCCCTTAAATTAGTTTTACTTGAACCGTTTTGCCGCAGATTTTACAGATTGTCTGGTTCCCCCTTTTCATTTGGCTATCAAAGGGGCGAAGTAACATTTAGTTTTGATAGCAGTGCAACTGCCATTGTCTCCTTCTCACCGTGTGTTGTGGTGAGATCAGGTGACGTGCGGTGATGGCGGTGGCCCATCATGAAGCGCGGTGGGCTTCTTCATATCGCGATATTTAATTTTTGCGGTTACCTCGACAGCCCTACATGTGACGTTGTTCTTTGACAGGATGACCATGGCCATTTCTCAATACCCAAGTACGCAAGTCCGTACCATGTGCTTACAAGTATGGACTTGTCAGAAGTACGGACTTCTGAGCACACAAGCACACAAGTACGCTCACTGTGCATTTGGAACGGAAGCGTCATCATCGCTCGTGCCACACTGCTTTCTGGGTTAGCAAGCTGTCTGAAGTCACCACAGAAGCAAACTGGATAAAATGGGCGGAGCAAGCACACATCCGGGAATGTGGAGCGTACTTGTCTGGATGAATACTTTGAATTGGAACAGTACTTGGTCCTTCAGTGATAACGTTTCAGAAGTACACGAGAACACAAGTACAGACAAGTACGCATGTTGAGAAAAGGCCCCTCTCTCTGCCTCACTCAAGGTAGGGGCCAAACCTACTCACATCAGCTGACATATACTACAAACAACGTCACATGACACTTTGAGGAAGACTGCAGTCAAATGAATTGGACTCTAATTGGCTTGAATTAGACTGTATTATTGGAGTGCCTTGAGATGACATTTGTTGTGATTTGGCGCTTTATAAATAAACTGAATTGGAATATATCAGCCTATAAAGAAGAAACTAATAGAGATAATAAATAGAGATTAGGCTAAGTCATTTGTTCAGATAATCTTATCAAATATTCTCAAATACTTAAATTTCTCTTGACTACAGTTAAACCACAGTTGTTTCTGATCCTTTTCTTTGAAAAAATCTTGTGACGTGTTGAACAGGCATGCTTTTATGCTCACATCATATTCCTACATATGCAATATAGAAATATCCTACTTCTGACGGGGAAAAGAAACTGAAAAGGGTTAACAACAACCTGGAAGCCAAATTTCCATGTTGGGATAGATAACATCAGACAGTGTACTTGTAGAGTATCTCTTTTTTAAGTTTAGTGAACTATATAACTGTTGATATTAATTTACTGTTCATGTGAAAACCAAAAACAGGAGATTCAGGGTACAACGTACAAACTTCTAGGGTACAATGAATGCAGCACGATGTGATGTTGTGGATGGACATCAAATACTGTCCCCCTCAAACGTGCCCAGGCCGTATTTGTTAAATACAGGCAGATTTGATCAATAATTATGTTCAGAGAATATGTAAGCTCTAGTGTTCGTGACTGCAACTGTATGTGAAGAGTAAAAATGACGTCCATGACAGCATGGTCGCCGTTGTATGTCTGCTAGCTGGATCTTTTAGTGATATATTTGATTGATTTCTAAGACTATCCAAGTGATGTTATCTTTCAAAGCTTTTCAAAGATTCTACCAAATTCAGGGAACTTTTCTGATGGTTCTAGTGCTGAGCTAATGCAGTGGTCTGTGTGTAGGTCTGACCCTGTGTCTTCCTCTAAATAGTAGTATCCCCTGGCCAAGTGTGAGTGGTTAGTCTTCTCCCTCTGGCTTGTCCTCATGAAGATGCCGGTCTTACGAGTCTGTTTGGTGAGGCGGTCGTGGATATCAGAGATGATGGTGAAGGTGGTGCCATGTGGGTAGCAGAGGCCCACATTGATCCAGTCATTTCTGAGACAAACAAATTAATTAAGTAAATAGTAACTAAATACAAACAGCATTGTAGACATATCATGTCTTATTTCATCACAACAATGAGAAAGCAAAACCAGTTCTAAAACCCAAAATGTATAAAACCATGTCAGGCTTTGGAGAGCCTTGGGGACTTGTAATTTAAATGTATATATTTATTTTATTTTGTAATGCACCTGCAATCAATCATCCAAATCAGTGAAATGAAGTTAAACAGAAATAGTGATAGAAAATGTTTTCACTCATTTTAACTTTGGCCCTAAAGTTACCTTAAAAAATACCTATAACTACTTGGACATAATTTCCTGTGGAGCATGAACTAATTGTTGACCTAAGGTGAGATCATATTTCTCCCTTTTTTGCTTTTGTTCATTGGCTCCCTGTTAAATCTAAAAAATAATCTCAATATGAAATATGAATTGAATTCTTCTCCTCACATATAAAGCTCTTAATGACCGAGCTCCATCATATCTTAAAGATCTCATTATAAGATATTTTCCTAACGGAGCACTTCGTTCCCAAACTGCAGGTTTACTTGAGTTTCTAAAAGTAGAATGGGAGGCAGAGCTTTCGGTTATCAGGCCCTTCTCTGTGGAACCAGCTGCCAGTTTGGGAGGCAGAGCCTTCAGTTATCAGGCCCTTCTCTGTGGAACCAGCTGCCAGTTTGGGAGGCGGAGCCTTCAGTTATCAGGCTCCTCTCTGTGGAACCAGCTGCCAGTTTGGGAGGCAGAGCCTTCAGTTATCAGGCCCCTCTCTGTGGAACCAGCTGCCAGTTTGGGAAGCAGAGCCTTCAGTCATCAGGCCCCTCTCTGTGGAACCAGCTGCCAGTTTGGGAGGAAGAGCCTTCAGTTATCAGGCCCCTCTCTGTGGAACCAGCTGCCAGTTTGGGAGGCAGAGCCTTCAGTTATCAGGCCCCTCTCTGTGGAACCAGCTGCCAGTTTGGGAGGCAGAGCCTTCAGTTATCAGGCCCTTCTCTGTGGAACCAGCTGCCAGTTTGGGAGGAAGAGCCTTCAGTTATCAGGCCCCTCTCTGTGGAACAAGCTGCCAGTTTGGGAGGCAGAGCCTTCACTTATCAGGCCCCTCTCTGTGGAACCAGCTGCCTGTTTGGGAGACAGAGCCTTCAGTTATCAGGCCCCTCTCTGTAGAACCAGCTGCCAGTTTGGGAGGAAGAGCCTTCAGTTATCAGGCCCCTCTCTGTGGAACCAGCTGCCAGTTTGGGAGGCAGAGCTTTCAGTTATCAGGCCCCTCTCTGTGGAACCAGCTGCCAGTTTGGGAGGCGGAGCCTTCAGTTATCAGGCTCCTCTCTGTGGAACCAGCTGCCAGTTTGGGAGGCGGAGCCTTCAGTTATCAGGCCCCTCTCTGTGGAACCAGCTGCCAGTTTGGGAAGCAGAGCCTTCAGTCATCAGGCCCCTCTCTGTGGAACCAGCTGCCAGTTTGGGAGGCAGAGCCTTCAGTTATCAGGCCCCTCTCTGTGGAACCAGCTGCCAGTTTGGGAGGCAGAGCCTTCAGTTATCAGGCCCCTCTCTGTGGAACCAGCTGCCAGTTTGGGAGGCAGAGCCTTCAGTTATCAGGCCCTTCTCTGTGGAACCAGCTGCCAGTTTGGGAGGAAGAGCCTTCAGTTATCAGGCCCCTCTCTGTGGAACAAGCTGCCAGTTTGGGAGGCAGAGCCTTCACTTATCAGGCCCCTCTCTGTGGAACCAGCTGCCTGTTTGGGAGACAGAGCCTTCAGTTATCAGGCCCCTCTCTGTAGAACCAGCTGCCAGTTTGGGAGGAAGAGCCTTCAGTTATCAGGCCCCTCTCTGTGGAACCAGCTGCCAGTTTGGGAGGCAGAGCTTTCAGTTATCAGGCCCCTCTCTGTGGAACCAGCTGCCAGTTTGGGAGGCAGAGCCTTCAGTTATCAGGCCCCTCTCTGTGGAACCAGCTGCCAATTTGGGAGGCAGAGCCTTCAGTTATCAGGCCCCTCTCTGTGGAACCAGCTGCCAGTTTGGGAGGCAGAGCCTTCAATTATCAGGCCCCTCTGTGTGGAACCAGCTGCCAGTTTGGGAGGCAGAGCCTTCAGTTATCAGGCCCCTCTCTGTTGAACCAGCTGCCAGTTTGGGAGGCAGAGCCTTCAGTTATCAGGCCCCTCTCTGAGGAACCAGCTGCCAGTTTGGGAGGCAGAGCTTTCAGTTATCAGGCCCCTCTCTGTGGAACCATCTGCCAGTTTGGGAGGCAGAGCCTTCAGTTATCAGGCCCCTCTCTGTGGAACCAGCTGCCAGTTTGGGAGGCAGAGCCTTCAGTTATCAGGTCCCTCTCTGTGGAACCAGCTGCCAGTTTGGGAGGCAGAGCCTTCAGTTATCAGGCCCTTCTCTTTGTGGAACCAGCTGCCAGTTTGGGAGGCGGAGCCTTCAGTTTTCAGGCTCCTCTCTGTGGAACCAGCTCCCAGTTTGGGAGGAAGAGCCTTCAGTTATCAGGCCCCTCTCTGTGGAACCAGCTGCCAGTTTGGGAAGCAGAGCCTTCAGTCATCAGGCCCCTCTCTGTGGAACCAGCTGCCAATTTGGGAGGAAGAGCCTTCAGTCATCAGGCCCCTCTCTGTGGAACCAGCTGCCAGTTTGGGAGGCAGAGCCTTCAGTTATCAGGCCCCTCTCTGTGGAACCAGCTGCCAGTTTGGGAAGCAGAGCCTTCAGTCATCAGGCCCCTTTCTGTGGAACCAGCTGCCAATTTGGGAGGCAGAGCCTTCAGTTATCAGGCCCCTCTCTGTGGAACTGTGGGAGAAGGATGTCATGACATGTTCATGACTTCTGGCCTAGTTACATCCTGGGCCTTGTTGACTGGTTCAGAATATTGTTGATAGTTAGAAGGAGCGTGTTTATGATAAACTGCGAAAGCTAGGCGCCTCCGGAGAGGGCCACGTACACTTGTTATGATAAAACGGTATAAAAGGGTGTCACTAGATGAGCTCGTCGGACATTTTGTACATTCTGTATGCACATTTGCTGTGACGGTTTGTTCAATAAACTCCCCAATGGACGGCTGACCAACGCGGGATTCGACTCTAATTTCTCCACAACATAATGGTGACCCCGAATTCGTGAGAGTTTGCATCTGGATCCCGGCGGAGCGTGTCCTCTGTGCCCCGACAACCGACATCAGCTGTTACAAGCCGGCAGGTGGGATTTTGTTCCTACCATTACGCAGTTGATCTCGGTTAGTGGAGCACAGCTGACGGCTTCTTCCGGCTTCCCCAAATTTAAAAGGACACAGGAGAGAGACGGATCCTGCACACGGTAAGCCCTTCCATTGTTTACTTCTGCGCAGAGGGGCTGCTGAAATTGTTTGGGAAACTGTGGGCCAAGAGGTGCCGTATGTGTGAATTTGGATAAAATTGGGTGAACAGCAGCTTATGTGAGTTGTAAAGCAGACAGCTGTGAGCAGCTGGTCGGCCTATTGTGTTGATGTTTTTTTTGTGGTAATTAAGAAGGGCTAGTCGCTAATGCTCGGGCAGGGAAATAAATCGATGAGTTTAAACTGGAATAGTATAATACGCTTTTAGAGCGGGCAGAGTGTTTATCACTCGTCCATAAGTGATGTCATAAAGCCGACGGCCGACCTTTAATGCATTGGGGGTTCGGGCTACCGTGGGATTATGGTTCGCATTAGTCATTAATATATGTGAAAGTTATTTTCACTAGTCAAGGAGTAGACGAATGCTGGTAATTGATTGACTTGCGAACATAAAAGTTTGGAGGTGGAATCAAAACGGCAGTTCAAGAAAACTCTGAAAAAGTCAATTCCAGTTCTATACGGGCACATTTTAAGTATATATGTTTATATCATTTTATATATCTGCGTAGAACTCTTTGGAGTTATCCGAGACCTCAGTATAAAGACATTTTGAGAAGAAAATTCAAATTCGTTTATGAAATTGGCCACAGGAGATTATTATTGAGAGGTCACAGCGAAGCTGGTAAAGTACACGTCAGCGTCTGTTGCTTTGGTCAGAGACCATATCACAAGGCTTGTAGGGAAAACACATTTTGTATTCCATATATTGCCGACACCAACATCTCCTGAAAAATTAAAAGTCTAAATGAAAGAAATTGATAATTTAAAAATGTGAAGATTTGAACGGTGACTGACACAAAACTTTTGACCGACTGACTTGAGTGTGTGGGACCGGTCTCTGTTGTCTATCAATGTGTGTGTGAAATCTGATGTTTGTGTGAATCAAGAAAAAGAAGAAAAGAGAAAAGGTTCTGACTCATATCATCCCTTGACTTTTGAGTATTCGTAGTATTTTAATTCACACTCAGATTTGCTTCATTATTATAACTGGCTTTATGGTCATAATTTGCTTCATTGGTATAATCTGCTTAATTGTGATAGTTGCCGCATTAATAACTTGGGGAAATAAGGTGTTGTGCCGAAATGTGCTGTTATTTTTAAACGCTGTGGGTTTCTTTCTTTAAGACTCTATATTTTCGTTGAGTGCATCTTGTTATTATTGAGTACTGCTGTGATTGGTGTTAAGTTTCTAAAGTTCTATTCTTAACAGGCGAGTGAATGTGTTCTGGCTCTCAGGGGGACAGAGGGTGCTGCGCGCTCCCGCGGCTAGTGTGTGGGTGCGTGCTCTGGCCTTGACAGTTCTCTGCTGCTGCAAATGTTCGTGTGTGATCACATTTTCTTTCCTTGTGTCTTCCAGGGGCACTTTATGGTTGAACTGTAATAATTATTAGTTTTCTTTAGGTAATGTGCTAGTTGCGGAGTTGTTATCAGTCGAGTAATGAGGGTTTCGCAATTCCTAAGGAAGAGGTTCTGTCCGTAGGCCATCGATTCATCACGTCGTTCGACGTGAATGTGACATTCCTGATAAAGAAAGTTTTTCGCTTATGCATTGTTTCTGTATCTTTTGATTTGTAGTTTCCCTGTCCACAGCGTGTTAAATTGTAGTTCTTTCTCTTCCCTAACAAACGCCATTTTGAGGTGAAGAATAGTGCAACTGTTATTTATGTGTTAAATTGTATTTCTTCCCTGTCCAGCTGAAAGTTTGTATTTCCTCCTTTTTCTCAACTTGTAATATAAGTGTGACAAACGCCATTTTGAGTTGGGGTGTGGTTCAATTGTTATGTCTGGTTCAATTGTTATGCTTGGGAGGAGCTAATAACAGTCTAGGAAGTAGAGGTAATCGTGTGTTCATATTTGATTTGTTAGAAATTCACGTGGTGCATTGGAGGCAGGCTTAGAGGTGGGTTCATATTTTATTGGTTAGAAGTTACTGTCGTAGACGTGTTTCACTGGAGTTAGATTTAGAGGTGTGTTCAGATTTCATTGGTCAAAAAATATTTTTATTTCATTGGTCAGAATTGACGTAGCTGTGACGTACATTGGATCATCTGGATTGGTGGAGGACATTGTGTGTGGATTGGATCGGAAGCATCCGGAGGTGAGCAAAAGTTGGGGCAACGCCTTTAGCCTGAGTCACTTCATACAGAGTAAGCATTAACTGAGCTTTTGATTAGTAATAAATTAACATTGGGTAGTATTAGCAATACAGCAAGTATTGATTAGCAATAATTAGTATTGATTAGCAATAACTAGCATTGATTAGCAATCACTAGCGTTGAATAGCATAATTAGCATTCAATTAGCATTGGTCAACAAGGAAGCTAGTATTGATTAGCAATAAGTAGCATTGATTAGCAATAGTTAGCATTGGTTAGCATTAGTAGCATTTGTTAGCATTTCATTAGCCATAATTAGCATTGATCAGAAAGACAATTAGCATTGATTAGCAATAGCAATAAGGCAAATATTGGTTTAAATCTTAATTAGCAATAGGTTAGCATTTATTAGCAACAGCTAGGAAGCTAACATCAATTGGCATTGGTTGGCAAACATTAACATTAGCAATAATAGTAACCGAACTCCAAACCGGAAGTCAAAAAGCTAAATTAGCCTAACATTGAATTAACATTGGTTTAATTTAAAAAAAAAAAAAAAAAAAAAAACAACCTAGAGCATAAGCTTTCAAAGCTAACGTAGGCTAACCTTAACATTAGCATTGACAACATCCAATCCAATAATTAGCTGCATCTAAGCTAAATTTAGCCGAGCATTAAATTAGCATTGATTAGAGTTAAATAATTAGTGCATTTAAATTGACTTTCAAAAAAAAAAAAAAAAAAAAAAAAAAAAAAGGGGGAATACGAATAATAAATAAGGGAAATTTAGAAAATAGATAAGTAAATAAAAAGAAAAAGTCAAAAGACAATAGAAGGGAACTAACTAGGTGAAACAATGGATGTAACACCAACAATAATCATCAGCGCCAAACATCCTGAACATTCCAAAGATGTTAAAAAGATATCTCTAAAATGGGAAAAACGAGCAAAAAATAACGTCTCACCCTGGCCAAAAGGGGGCACTTTCAATGTAACTACCTGTAAGAGTATGGAACAAAGGATTAAAGCTTACAAACCAAAGGACAAAAGCAAAAAGAGACAGGGAAAAAGAGAGCTTGAATTAAAAGTTTTACATTTCTTTGAAAATGCAGAGCTATTTCCAACACTGCCGGGAGCAGCAAACATACAAGGAGATTCCGAAATAAAAGATCATAAAATATCTCATGAACGTCCAGAACTACAAATAGCTACATCAAGCAGTCATGGAGCTCCTGAGCCAGACGCCGTCTGTAATTCAGATCAGGCAGGGGGACAGCTCCCACAATACCAAAAATCACCAGAACTGGCATCTCCAGTTCAAAAGGCATCTTCTGAAGAACATAAGAGTCCAACAGCGTCAGCACCGAGTTTGATAGAAATGACGCAGGGACAGTATGTGCCGTGGCAGACGCTCGACCTAGGGGGGCTGGTTGCTCGATTGCCGGACATTCACAGAGGTGCAAGTAGATGGATAAGAGCGTTTGAACAAGAGACTGTGCATAAACTGTGGTCTGTGGGACACATTAAGGCAGTGTGGGCACTGTTTTTGGGAACTTCTACCATGGAGGGCATTTTGAGAGACAGTGAGAATGACTGGATGTTAAGCCACCGAGCTGATGGAACTGACTTTAATGCATATCGAGCTGCACTCTGGAGAGCGTTACGAGCTGAGTTTCCTGCGGGAGTGGACCTCGAAGCATTAAAGGGGGAGCCACTGTCAGGAACAGAGAGTCCGGTTGTGTACATTGCACAACAATTGAAGAAATGGAGACAAGAGTCTGAGGGAGAAATCGAGAAGAGCCCAGCTTGGGTGACATTGTTCAGAGTTGCCATCAAAGAGGCTCTGCCTGCCCCAGTTCAGGGGAGGCTGGAGGATGTGGTGGGGTTGAATTCAATGTCACATGGACAATTCCGAGAACACGTGGTGCATGCAGTAAACAAATACAGAAAAGAACTGAAACGGAATGAGCAGGAGAAGGATATGCAAAGGGAACTTGCACGGTTGCAGTTAGAAGAACTGCAAGCGAAGCAAGAGGTACGAAATGAGGCCATGACAGCGGGGGCCGCTGAACAGCCGTCACAGGGGCAAGTCCATCGTCGACCCTGTCAAAGGTCAAGAAGAGGTGCACCAGGAGGACGAAGGTCCTCGGGGGCATGTTGGGCCTGTGGCGAGAGGGGACACTTTGTTTACAGCTGTCCGAGAGCACCGAGAAACCCGAGTGTTCGGCAGGACCGTGGCCAGTCCCTGGGGGGCGGAGCAAGTGGCCCGGCAGGTCCAAGGCGGTCCTCTGGCAGAGGAATCCCAGTATTGGTTTACATTGACATATAGAGGTAAGAAGTACACTTACATCAGACGTACTCAAAAGGGTTTAAAAACCGCCCTCATGTGTGTCATTATTACAAAACAAAACAAAGTTTTTAAGTTAAATGTATCACGACTACTAAGTTTCTAAAACTTAAATGTAAATAGGTCACTGTTACTAGGACAAAACAAAGTTTCTGAATTTAAAATTTAAATGTGCCACTACTACGAAGTTCTAAAATTTGAACGGAACAAAGTTTCTAATTTAAATTTTAGCATTGATAGTCTGAATTAGAGTATCTATTTAGCCCATAGGGAATTACTGATATCTCTCCATCCCACTTGGAGGGAGTAAGGAAAGCGCCATGTCCAAAATAAATAAATAAATAACTAATGAATAATAAGTAAAATTAAAATACAACAAGTATGATCTTCTTTTGGGAAGATTATGCAATAAAATGCGCTTCCTCTGGAAGGAATCATGAAAGATCCAAAGATCAAAGGTTGGAAGTCCAACTGGAGAGGACAACCGAGGCTAAGTTAGCCATTGGAAATTTTGAAACAGAATTAGCAAGGGTCATCCAAAACGGCCAACACTAGTCTATGAGAAGCCATTTTTTCTTATATGTCTCCAATAAAAACCATAAGATTTCAGAACTAATAAATCAGAGTAGGTATGTTGTGACTCGGACAGGATGTTTGCAGGTTGTGCATCTTTTGACACATCCAGATGTGAATACAGAGGTGTACTACATCGGGATCTGCAGATGTCATGACAGATGTCATTCCACGTGAGTTTGAAGGAGAACCACATGAGCGTGTGGCAGAAGCTGTGAGATACATTAAACTGAGACCTGACATAGGAGCAACTCCACTTGTGCAGGCTGATGTCACTTATGTTGTGCATGGTTCATGTTGTGAGATCATTTGGGTGATCATGCAGGTTTTGCAGTTGTGAAACAGGAAGGTGGAAACTTTGTGACGGTGAAAGCTGAGAAGTGTGAACGGCCATGTTCGGCACAGTTGGCTGAACTGAAGGCACTAACGGAAGCATGTTGACTGGGGAAAGGTAAGGTTACGAATGTGTACACAGTTTCTGCATATGCTCATGATATTTTCTCTTCATTTGGAGCAGTTGTGAAGCAGAGAGGGTTCAGGAGGTCAGACGGAAGTCCAGCGCGACAGGAGGTCCAAATGAAGGAGCGGATTGCGGTCATGAAAATTGTAAATTGGCAGTGATACAATGTCAAATAATCATAGAGGTAACAAAATGGTTGGTAAAGGTAATATCGCGGCTGATGAAGCAGCGAAAGTAGCATCAAAGTGCCAGCTTTCTGTTTTGGCACCAATGGTGTCACTGGAGCCAGAGGTCGCGCCATCACAAGGATATTGGTCATACATATTGGATAAATAGTCGTAAATTTTTTTTTTGGTAAGAGAATTGATTCATCTGTTTGTCATTCCATCAGAGATTAGCTCAAATAATGGTTAAGTGTTTGGTTATAAAAGTGCAAGAGGCATTCTGCAGCAGCTGCGAATCAAGCAGCGCTGTGGGGCCGTTTATCATCCACAAAGTCAAGGGATGCATGAGAGGATCAATGGAACCTGGAAAGTGAAATTGAATTGAATCTGTGCTTCAACTAAACTAACTAGATGCTTTGCCGCTTGCACTAATGAGCTTTCGTATGCAGACTCATAGAGTCACGCACTAACACCGCATAAAATGCTAACGGGTCGACCCAGGCCGCCACCTCAGTTCCCACTTGAGCAGGTGCAAACAGAGTGGACAGCTTACATGAAGCAACTAACTGCAGTCCACAGAACAATCTATCTACAGGAGGAGTTCAGAGACTTGAGTCTCAAACAGCGGGTTGAGAGGCCAGTGGTGCCGGGCGACCAGGTGCACATCGAAGTGGTCCGGAGGAAGTGGCTTGTGCCAAGACGGAAAGGACCGTACACAATGGTGCGAGCAACATCAACAGCAGTTCAAGTGGAAGGTAGCAACACATGGTACCATTTGAATCACTGCACTAAGGTTCGGACTAAAGACACAGACGGAGTTGAGTCCGAGGGAAAGGATTAACAAAAGGAAGAGGTTAAGAGTTCTGACACTGTGAGCATCCAGGTGTGGGTGTTGGCCGACGGCATGGGCTCAGGAGAACGAAGCCTGGAGATGTGGGACGGGATCCCGCAGACAGGAGAGGCTGGAAGGGTCCCGTGATGAAGCCCCCCCGCAGGGAAGTAGCCAGCCTGGGTCAGATGAGTATGATGCAACAATACACACCCACTCAGACCATGCCACGCCACAAACTTTGCCAGCAATACACACTAGAGCTAGTCGTGAAAAGGCAGATGTTAAGCTTGAAGTTAAGTGCGTGGGAATAAAGGTTGGTGGAAGTATGAGGAAGAATGAGTAAGTATGAGTAAGTAGGGGTAAGTGTGAGGAAGTGTGGATCATGGGTCCGGTGGAGGAGACGACCAAATCAACGCCTCTGGACGCCACGAAAAAGGGGCAATCTGGTAAGATCATGTCAGATCGGGTCAGAAGGAGTTGTTCACAATGGTTGTAAGAATAGAAAGATTTCACGGGAAAATCTAGGGGGATTTGATACCATTAGCACTACAGGACAGAATAATCATGTTAATCCAAGAACAGACGGAGTGTACATGCACAGGTGGAGTCGGGAAAACAGTGTAACTGTGGAAAATGGGTTAAGGCAGCACAGGATACGTGGTATAGATGGGCATGGTACACTACAAGAGAACTAACGGCGACGGAGTGTCTCATATGCGCAGACGCTCCAGGAGCATTGCCTGTTGTGTTCCAGAGCCACACACCTTCAGGGACTGTGCGGTGGTCCAGCAACGGGAATGCAGAGAAGGTAGGTTCACATCGGAGGAGGATAAACGGTTATTGTTTCCTATGTGTGGTATTAAGTGCAGATTGATGTTCGGGCCAAATAAATTACATAGTTATTTTCAAAATAAGGGAGGGCCACAAATTTGAGTCTTCTTGTGCGGAATTTAATCACAGTACATCACAGGAGGGGCCTCCCACTGATTATAGAGTAGATTACGATGGTGAGTTTGGATGCTTTTGGAACTCGCGTAGGTAGTACTAATGTTAAATGAAAACAAGATTTATTGGGATTTATTTATTTGGATCAAAAATGTGAAAATATAGAAATGATCATTTTAACTCTATATCTTTTTGGGGATCAGACACACCCAGTGGCTGAGAGTTACTGGATGTGTGGAGATCATGTTTTGTTAAATGTGCTACCCAACAGGTGGATAGGTTTTTGGGCACTGGTGAGGAGGAACACATCAGTTGTGGTAGTGTATGACAAGGTAAACGAGATGCTAGGTTTGGTTGTGGAAGAAGGGAGAGTTAAAAGATCGAGTGATGGCTACATCAGGGATAAGCACGTTTACTTGGATGCAATAGGGCAGCCGAGAGGGATTCCTTTGAGCTCAAAGCACGCAGGGAGATTGCAGCTGGATTTGAGGCTGGTTTGCAGGGAATCATATTTAACAAAATGGGGAGTGGACTAATTACATATAATACAACCAACAGGGAATTCGTAGCTACACGAGTGAAGGGCTTGCAGGCTTTGGAGAACAACGACATGAGACGAGTATGATGGCTTGGTAGAACAGACAAGTTTTAGAATGGATATTAGAAGGGAAAATGGTGTGTGCCAGATGGTTGGGGAAAATGTTGTACATTTACACCCGGGAACACTGCAGCTGATGGAACGTTTACAACGGCCGTGAAGGAGTTCAGAGAACGGAGAGAGGAGCTGACGTGTGATGCTGGTGGAGGTGAACAGTGGTGGACTGGTCTGTTTGGGATTTTGGGAGAAGGGGGAGCGATGGCAGTTAAGGCGGGAATAGCAATATTGTTGATAGTGAGGATGGTTTCCCTATTGGTGTGTTGCATTATACCCATTCTGAGAAGGTGTTTGCTGCAAGTGATGTTCAAACAAACAGTGGAAGGAATCTGGAGGCAGATGACCATGCGAGACCAGGCCTGAGGACCAACGCATGGGAAGAGCGGGTCAACGAATGAAGGTTATCAACGGGCGGTTCACAAGTTTCTTTCCTCGAGGGTGGAACCAAGTATAGTCTGACAGGGAGAAGAGATGCTGAAGATCTCTTTGATTGGGAGTGACGTACTGGCGACCTCTCCTCCCAGAGTTAGCTTAGCAGTTCCAGACCCAGCCGGACGGATGTTCGGCCAGAAGCAGACGACACCAGAGCACAGGAGATGGGACGGGACTGGAGGGGCTGCATTACATTGCATTTTATTACTATTGTTGTGTGATAATCCATAATTTTATGTATTGTACTTGATACAAGACGGTGATTAACTGATTTGAAGGTGGTGTATTCAGTCTATGTGTATTATCAATCAGAACTGATCACTAATATGTGCATTGCCAATTGTGTCAGTCAACTGTTCGAGTGCGACCTTGGTAAAGTGGTCGGTCGCCAGTGGGGGGGGCCGTAGGTGAATTTTCCCAAGATAAGAACATGAGTTACGAAAGTAGCAGCCGGTGGGTTTTTCGCACCTATGCACTGCGAACAGTGGACAAGTGTGATGGCAATGTAAAACTTGTAGTGTTGTTGAAATCAATATCGCGTAATTTAAGTTAATCATTTAATATGATTCGAGTAGACACATATATATATTCCTTTTCATGTATTCAAAATGGTCCCGTTGATTGATATTGTAGAATTATTAGAATAATTTAGTGTTTATTATGGTAATTAATTCTTAATTAACTATGTGGGATGATTTTCTTTTATTTTAGATTATTTCTTTATTAAATCACTGATAAGTGATTTCAGGGGGGACTATGTGGGAGAAGGATGTCATGACATGTTCATGACTTCTGGCCTAGTTACATCCTGGGCCTTGTTGACTGGTTCAGAATATTGTTGATAGTTAGAAGGAGCGTGTTTATGATAAACTGCGAAAGCTAGGCGCCTCCGGAGAGGGCCACGTACACTTGTTATGATAAAACGGTATAAAAGGGTGTCACTAGATGAGCTCGTCGGACATTTTGTACATTCTGTATGCACATTTGCTGTGACGGTTTGTTCAATAAACTCCCCAATGGACGGCTGACCAACGCGGGATTCGACTCTAATTTCTCCACAACAGAACCAGCTGCCAGTTTGGGAGGCAGAGCTTTCAGTTATCAGGCCCCTCTCTGTTGAACCAGCTGCCAGTTTGGGAGGCAGAGCCTTCAGTTATCAGGCCCCTCTCTGTGGAACCAGCTGCCAATTTGGGAGGCAGAACCTTCAGTTATCAGGCCCTTCTCTATGGAACCAGCTGCCAGTTTGGGAGGCAGAGCCTTCAACTATCAGGCCCCTCTCTGTGGAACCAGCTGCCAGTTTGGGAGGCAGAGCCTTCAGTTATCAGGCCCCTCTCTGTTGAACCAGCTGCCAGTTTGGGAGGCAGAGCCTTCAGTTATCAGGCCCCTCTCTGTTGAACCAGTTGCCAGTTTGGGAGGCAGAGCCTTCAGTTATCAGGCCCCTCTCTGTGGAACCAGCTGCCAGTTTGGGAGGCAGAGCTTTCAGTTATCAGGCCCCTCTCTGTGGAACCAGTGGCCAGTTTGGGAGGCAGAGCCTTCAGTTATCAGGCCCCTCTGTGGAACCAGCTGCAAGTTTGGGAGGCAGAGCCTTCAGTTATCAGGTCCCTCTCTGTGGAACCAGCTGCCAGTTTGGGAAGCAGAGCCTTCAGTCATCAGGCCCCTCTCTGTGGAACCAGCTGCCAATTTGGGAGGAAGAGCCTTCAGTCATCAGGCCCCTCTCTGTGGAACCAGCTGCCTGTTTGGGAGGCAGAGCCTTCAGTTATCAGGCCCCTCTCTGTGGAACCAGTGGCCAGTTTGGGAGGCAGAGCCTTCAGTTATCAGGCCCCTCTCTGTTGAACCAGCTGCCAGTTTGGGAGGCAGAGCCTTCAGTTATCAGGCCCCTCTCTGTTGAACCAGCTGCCAGTTTGGGAGGCAGAGCCTTCAGTTATCAGGCCCCTCTCTGTGGAACCAGCTGCCAGTTTGGGAGGCAGAGCTTTCAGTTATCAGGCCCCTCTCTGTGGAACCAGCTGCCAGTTTGGGAGGCAGAGCCTTCAGTTATCAGGCCCCTCTCTGTGGAACCAGCTGCCAGTTTGGGAGGCAGAGCCTTCAGTTATCAGGCCCCTCTCTGTGGAACCAGCTGCCAGTTTGGGAGGAAGAGCCTTCAGTTATCAGGCCCCTCTCTGTTGAACCAGCTGCCAGTTTGGGAGGCAGAGCCTTCAGTTATCAGGCCCCTCTCTGTGGAACCAGCTGCCAGTTTGGGAGGCAGAGCTTTCAGTTATCAGGCCCTTCTCTGTGGAACCAGCTGCCAGTTTGGGAGACAGAGCCTTCAGTTATCAGGCCCCTCTCTGTGGAACCAGTGGCCAGTTTGGGAGGCAGAGCCTTCAGTTATCAGGCCCCTCTCTGTGGAACCAGCTGCCAGTTTGGGAGGCAGAGCCTTCAGTTATCAGGCCCTTCTCTGTGGAACCAGCTGCCAGTTTGGGAGGCGGAGCCTTCAGTTATCAGGCTCCTCTCTGTGGAACCAGCTGCCAGTTTGGGAGGCGGAGCCTTCAGTTATCAGGCCCCTCTCTGTGGAACCAGCTGCCTGTTTGGGAGGCAGAGCCTTCAGTTATCAGGCCCCTCTCTGTGGAACCAGCTGCCTGTTTGGGAGGCAGAGCCTTCAGTTATCAGGCCCCTCTCTGTGGAACCAGCTGCCAGTTTGGGAGGAAGAGCCTTCAGTTATCAGGCCTCTCTCTGTGGACCCAGCTGCCAGTTTGGGAGGCAGAACTTTCAGTTATCAGGCCCCTCTCTGTGGAACCAGCTGCCAGTTTGGGAGGCAGAGCCTTCAGTTATCAGGCCCCTCTCTGTGGAACCAGCTGCCAGTTTGGGAGGCAGAGCCTTCAGTTATCAGGCCCCTCTCTGTTGAACCAGCTGCCAGTTTGGGAGGCAGAGCCTTCAGTTATCAGGCCCCTCTCTGTTGAACCAGCTGCCAGTTTGGGAGGCAGAACCTTCAGTTATCAGGCTCCTCTCTGTGGAACCAGCTGCCAGTTTGGGAGGAAGAGCCTTCAGTTATCAGGCCCCTCTCTGTTGAACCAGCTGCCAGTTTGGGAGGCAGAACCTTCAGTTATCAGGCTCCTCTCTGTGGAACCAGCTGCCAGTTTGGGAGGAAGAGCCTTCAGTTATCAGGCCCCTCTCTGTGGAACCAGCTGCCTGTTTGGGAAGCAGAGCCTTCAGTCATCAGGCCCCTCTCTGTGGAACCAGCTGCCAGTTTGGGAGGCAGAGCCTTCAGTTATCAGGCCCCTCTCTGTGGAACCAGCTGCCTGTTTGGGAGGCAGAGCCTTCAGTTATCAGGCCCCTCTCTGTGGAACCAGCTGCCAGTTTGGGAGGCAGAGCTTTCAGTTATCAGGCCCCTCTCTGTGGAACCAGCTGCCAGTTTGGGAGGCAGAGCCTTCAGTTATCAGGCCCCTCTCTGTGGAACCAGCTGCCAGTTTGGGAGGCAGAGCCTTCAGTTATCAGGCCCCTCTCTGTGGAACCAGCTGCCAGTTTGGGAGGCAGAGCCTTCAGTTATCAGGCCCCTCTCTGTTGAACCAGCTGCCAGTTTGGGAGGCAGAGCCTTCAGTTATCAGTTCCCTCTCTGTTGAACCAGCTGCCAGTTTGGGAGGCAGAGCCTTCAGTTATCAGGCCCCTCTCTGTGGAACCAGCTGCCAGTTTGGGAGGCAGAGCTTTCAGTTATCAGGCCCCTCTCTGTTGAACCAGCTACCAGTTTGGGAGAAAGAGCCTTCAGTTATAAGGCCCCTCTCTGTGGAACCAGTGGCCAGTTTGGGAGGCAGAGCCTTCAGTTATCAGGCTCCTCTCTGTGGAACCAGCTGCCAGTTTGGGAGGCGGAGCCTTCAGTTATCAGGCCCCTCTCTTTGGAACCAGCTGCTAGTTTGGGAAGCAGAGCCTTCAGTCATCAGGCCCCTCTCTGTGGAACCAGCTGCCAATTTGGGAGGAAGAGCCTTCAGTTATCAGGCCCCTCTCTGTGGAACCAGCTGCCAGTTTGGGAGGCAGAGCCTTCAGTTATGAGGCCTTTCTCTGTGGAACCAGCTGCCAGTTTGGGAGGAAGAGCCTTCAGTTATCAGGCCCCTCTCTCTGGAACCAGCTGCAAGTTTGGGAGGAAGAGCCTTCAGTTATCAGGCCCCTCTCTGTGGAACCAGCTTCCAGTTTGGGAGGCAGAGCCTTCAGTTATCAGGCCCCTCTCTGTTGAACCAGCTTCCAGTTTGGGAGGCAGAGCCTTCAGTTATCAGGCCCCTCTCTGTTGAACCAGCTGCCAGTTTGGGAGGCAGAGCCTTCAGTTATCAGGCCCCTCTCTGTGGAACCAGCTGCCAGTTTGGGAGGCAGAGCCTTCAGTTATCAGGCCCCTCTCTGTGGAACCAGCTGCCAGTTTGGGAGGCAGAGCCTTCAGTTATCAGGCCCCTCTCTGTTGAACCAGCTGCCAGTTTGGGAGGCAGAGCCTTCAGTTATCAGGCCCCTCTCTGTTGAACCAGCTGCCAGTTTGGGAGGCAGAACCTTCAGTTATCAGGCTCCTCTCTGTGGAACCAGCTGCCAGTTTGGGAGGAAGAGCCTTCAGTTATCAGGCCCCTCTCTGTTGAACCAGCTGCCAGTTTGGGAGGCAGAACCTTCAGTTATCAGGCTCCTCTCTGTGGAACCAGCTGCCAGTTTGGGAGGAAGAGCCTTCAGTTATCAGGCCCCTCTCTGTGGAACCAGCTGCCTGTTTGGGAAGCAGAGCCTTCAGTCATCAGGCCCCTCTCTGTGGAACCAGCTGCCAGTTTGGGAGGCAGAGCCTTCAGTTATCAGGCCCCTCTCTGTGGAACCAGCTTCCAGTTTGGGAGGCAGAGCCTTCAGTTATCAGGCCCCTCTCTGTTGAACCAGCTTCCAGTTTGGGAGGCAGAGCCTTCAGTTATCAGGCCCCTCTCTGTTGAACCAGCTGCCAGTTTGGGAGGCAGAGCCTTCAGTTATCAGGCCCCTCTCTGTGGAACCAGCTGCCAGTTTGGGAGGCAGAGCCTTCAGTTATCAGGCCCCTCTCTGTGGAACCAGCTGCCAGTTTGGGAGGCAGAGCCTTCAGTTATCAGGCCCCTCTCTGTTGAACCAGCTGCCAGTTTGGGAGGCAGAGCCTTCAGTTATCAGGCCCCTCTCTGTTGAACCAGCTGCCAGTTTGGGAGGCAGAACCTTCAGTTATCAGGCTCCTCTCTGTGGAACCAGCTGCCAGTTTGGGAGGAAGAGCCTTCAGTTATCAAGCCCCTCTCTGTTGAACCAGCTGCCAGTTTGGGAGGCAGAACCTTCAGTTATCAGGCTCCTCTCTGTGGAACCAGCTGCCAGTTTGGGAGGAAGAGCCTTCAGTTATCAGGCCCCTCTCTGTGGAACCAGCTGCCTGTTTGGGAAGCAGAGCCTTCAGTCATCAGGCCCCTCTCTGTGGAACCAGCTGCCAGTTTGGGAGGCAGAGCCTTCAGTTATCAGGCCCCTCTCTGTGGAACCAGCTGCCTGTTTGGGAGGCAGAGCCTTCAGTTATCAGGCCCCTCTCTGTGGAACCAGCTGCCAGTTTGGGAGGAAGAGCCTTCAGTTATCAGGCCCCTCTCTGTGGAACCAGCTGCCAGTTTGGGAGGAAGAGCCTTCAGTTATCAGGCCCCTCTCTGTTGAACCAGCTGCCAGTTTGGGAGGCAGAGCCTTCAGTTATCAGGCCCCTCTCTGTGGAACCAGCTGCCAGTTTGGGAGGCAGAGCTTTCAGTTATCAGGCCCTTCTCTGTGGAACCAGCTGCCAGTTTTGGAGACAGAGCCTTCAGTAATCAGGCCCCTCTCTGTGGAACCAGTGGCCAGTTTGGGAGGCAGAGCCTTCAGTTATCAGGCCCCTCTCTGTGGAACCAGCTGCCAGTTTGGGAGGCAGAGCCTTCAGTTATCAGGCCCTTCTCTGTGGAACCAGCTGCCAGTTTGGGAGGCGGAGCCTTCAGTTATCAGGCTCCTCTCTGTGGAACCAGCTGCCAGTTTGGGAGGCGGAGCCTTCAGTTATCAGGCCCCTCTCTGTGGAACCAGCTGCCTGTTTGGGAGGCAGAGCCTTCAGTTATCAGGCCCCTCTCTGTGGAACCAGCTGCCTGTTTGGGAGGCAGAGCCTTCAGTTATCAGGCCCCTCTCTGTGGAACCAGCTGCCAGTTTGGGAGGAAGAGCCTTCAGTTATCAGGCCTCTCTCTGTGGACCCAGCTGCCAGTTTGGGAGGCAGAACTTTCAGTTATCAGGCCCCTCTCTGTGGAACCAGCTGCCAGTTTGGGAGGCAGAGCCTTCAGTTATCAGGCCCCTCTCTGTGGAACCAGCTGCCAGTTTGGGAGGCAGAGCCTTCAGTTATCAGGCCCCTCTCTGTTGAACCAGCTGCCAGTTTGGGAGGCAGAGCCTTCAGTTATCAGGCCCCTCTCTGTTGAACCAGCTGCCAGTTTGGGAGGCAGAACCTTCAGTTATCAGGCTCCTCTCTGTGGAACCAGCTGCCAGTTTGGGAGGAAGAGCCTTCAGTTATCAGGCCCCTCTCTGTTGAACCAGCTGCCAGTTTGGGAGGCAGAACCTTCAGTTATCAGGCTCCTCTCTGTGGAACCAGCTGCCAGTTTGGGAGGAAGAGCCTTCAGTTATCAGGCCCCTCTCTGTGGAACCAGCTGCCTGTTTGGGAAGCAGAGCCTTCAGTCATCAGGCCCCTCTCTGTGGAACCAGCTGCCAGTTTGGGAGGCAGAGCCTTCAGTTATCAGGCCCCTCTCTGTGGAACCAGCTGCCTGTTTGGGAGGCAGAGCCTTCAGTTATCAGGCCCCTCTCTGTGGAACCAGCTGCCAGTTTGGGAGGCAGAGCCTTCAGTTATCAGGCCCCTCTCTGTGGAACCAGCTGCCAGTTTGGGAGGCAGAGCTTTCAGTTATCAGGCCCCTCTCTGTGGAACCAGCTGCCAGTTTGGGAGGCAGAGCCTTCAGTTATCAGGCCCCTCTCTGTGGAACCAGCTGCCAGTTTGGGAGGCAGAGCCTTCAGTTATCAGGCCCCTCTCTGTGGAACCAGCTGCCAGTTTGGGAGGCAGAGCCTTCAGTTATCAGGCCCCTCTCTGTTGAACCAGCTGCCAGTTTGGGAGGCAGAGCCTTCAGTTATCAGTTCCCTCTCTGTTGAACCAGCTGCCAGTTTGGGAGGCAGAGCCTTCAGTTATCAGGCCCCTCTCTGTGGAACCAGCTGCCAGTTTGGGAGGCAGAGCTTTCAGTTATCAGGCCCCTCTCTGTTGAACCAGCTACCAGTTTGGGAGAAAGAGCCTTCAGTTATAAGGCCCCTCTCTGTGGAACCAGTGGCCAGTTTGGGAGGCAGAGCCTTCAGTTATCAGGCTCCTCTCTGTGGAACCAGCTGCCAGTTTGGGAGGCGGAGCCTTCAGTTATCAGGCCCCTCTCTTTGGAACCAGCTGCTAGTTTGGGAAGCAGAGCCTTCAGTCATCAGGCCCCTCTCTGTGGAACCAGCTGCCAATTTGGGAGGAAGAGCCTTCAGTTATCAGGTTCCTCTCTGTGGAACCAGCTGCCAGTTTGGGAGGCGGAGCCTTCAGTTATCAGGCCCCTCTCTGTGGAACCAGCTGCCAGTTTGGGAGGAAGAGCCTTCAGTTATCAGGCCCCTCTCTGTGGAACCAGCTGCCAGTTTGGGAGGTAGAGCTTTCAGTTATCAGACCTCTCTCTGTGGAACCAGCTGCCAGTTTGGGAGGCAGAGCCTTCAGTTATCAGGCCCCTCTCTGTGGACCCAGCTGCCAGTTTGGGAGGCAGAGCTTTCAGTTATCAGGCCCCTCTCTGTGGACCCAGCTGCCAGTTTGGGAGGCAGAGCTTTCAGTTATCAGGCCCCTCTCTGTGGAACCAGCTGCCAGTTTGGGAGGCAGAGCCTTCAGTTATCAGGCCCCTCTCTGTTGAACCAGCTTCCAGTTTGGGAGGCAGAGCCTTCAGTTATCAGGCCCCTCTCTGTGGAACCAGCTGCCAGTTTGGGAGGCAGAGCCTTCAGTTATCAGGCCCTTCTCTGTGGAACCAGCTGCCAGTTTGGGAGGCAGAGCCTTCAGTTATCAGGCCCCTCTCTGTGGAACCAGCTGCCAGTTTGGGAGGAAGAGCCTTCAGTTATCAGGCCTCTCTCTGTGGAACCAGCTGCCAGTTTGGGAGGCAGAGCTTTCAGTTATCAGGCCCCTCTCTGTGGAACCAGCTGCCAGTTTGGGAGGCAGAGCCTTCAGTTATCAGGCCCCTCTCTGTGGAACCAGCTGCCAGTTTGGGAGGCAGAGCCTTCAGTTATCAGGCCCCTCTCTGTTGAACCAGCTGCCAGTTTGGGAGGCAGAGCCTTCATTTATCAGTTCCCTTTCTGTTGAACCAGCTGCCAGTTTGGGAGGCAGAGCCTTCAGTTATCAGGCCCCTCTCTGTGGAACCAGCTGCCAGTTTTGGAGGCAGAGCTTTCAGTTATCAGGCCCCTCTCTGTGGAACCAGCTACCAGTTTGGGAGGCAGAGCCTTCAGTTATCAGGCCCCTCTCTGTGGAACCAGTGGCCAGTTTGGGAGGCAGAGCCTTCAGTTATCAGGCCCCTCTCTGTGGAACCAGCTGCCAGTTTGGGAGGCAGAGCCTTCAGTTATCAGGTCCCTCTCTGTGGAACCAGCTGCCAGTTTGGGAGGCAGAGCCTTCAGTTATCAGGTCCCTCTCTGTGGAACCAGCTGCCAGTTTGGGAGGCAGAGCCTTCAGTTATCAGGCCCTTCTCTGTGGAACCAGCTGCCAGTTTGGGAGGCAGAGCCTTCAGTTATCAGGCCCCTCTCTGTGGACCCAGCTGCCAGTTTGGGAGGCAGAGCTTTCAGTTATCAGGCCCCTCTCTGTGGACCCAGCTGCCAGTTTGGGAGGCAGAGCTTTCAGTTATCAGGCCCCTCTCTGTGGAACCAGCTGCCAGTTTGGGAGGCAGAGCTTTCAGTTATCAGGCCCCTCTCTGTGGAACCAGCTGCCAGTTTGGGAGGCAGAGCCTTCAGTTATCAGGCCCCTCTCTGTGGAACCAGCTGCCAGTTTGGGAGGCAGAGCCTTCAGTTATCAGGCCCCTCTCTGTTGAACCAGCTGCCAGTTTGGGAGGCAGAGCCTTCAGTTATCATTTCCCTTTCTGTTGAACCAGCTGCCAGTTTGGGAGGCAGAGCCTTCAGTTATCAGGCCCCTCTCTGTGGAACCAGCTGCCAGTTTGGGAGGCAGAGCTTTCAGTTATCAGGCCCCTCTCTGTGGAACCAGCTACCAGTTTGGGAGGCAGAGCCTTCAGTTATCAGGCCCCTCTCTGTGGAACCAGTGGCCAGTTTGGGAGGCAGAGCCTTCAGTTATCAGGCCCCTCTCTGTGGAACCAGCTGCCAGTTTGGGAGGCAGAGCCTTCAGTTATCAGGTCCCTCTCTGTGGAACCAGCTGCCAGTTTGGGAGGCAGAGCCTTCAGTTATCAGGTCCCTCTCTGTGGAACCAGCTGCCAGTTTGGGAGGCAGAGCCTTCAGTTATCAGGCCCTTCTCTGTGGAACCAGCTGCCAGTTTGGGAGGCAGAGCCTTCAGTTATCAGGCTCCTCTCTGTGGAACCAGCTGCCAGTTTGGGAGGCGGAGCCTTCAGTTATCAGGCCCCTCTCTGTGGAACCAGCTGCAAGTTTGGGAGGAAGAGCCTTCAGTTATCAGGCCCCTCTCTGTGGAACCAGCTTCCAGTTTGGGAGGCAGAGCCTTCAGTTATCAGGCCCCTCTCTGTGGAACCAGCTGCCAGTTTGGGAGGCAGAGCCTCCAGTTATCAGGCCCCTCTCTGTGGAACCAGCTTCCAGTTTGGGAGGCAGAGCCTTCAGTTATCAGGCCCCTCTCTGTGGAACCAGCTGCCAGTTTGGGAGGCAGAGCTTTCAGTTATCAGGCCCCTCTCTGTGGAACCAGCTGCCAGTTTGGGAGGCAGAGCTTTCAGTTATCAGGCCCCTCTCTGTGGAACCAGCTGCCAGTTTGGGAGGCGGAGCCTTCAGTTATCAGGCCCCTCTCTGTTGAACCAGCTGCTAGTTTGGGAAGCAGAGCCTTCAGTCATCAGGCCCCTCTCTGTGGAACCAGCTGCCAATTTGGGAGGAAGAGCCTTCAGTTATCAGGCCCCTCTCTGTGGAACCAGCTGCCAGTTTGGGAGGCAGAGCCTTCAGTTATCAGGCCCTTCTCTGTGGAACCAGCTGCCAGTTTGGGAGGAAGAGCCTTCAGTTATCAGGCCCCTCTCTGTGGAACCAGCTGCAAGTTTGGGAGGCAGAGCCTTCAGTTATCAGGCCCCTCTCTGTGGAACCAGCTGCCTGTTTGGAAGGCAGAGCCTTTAGTTATCAGGCCCCTCTCTGTGGAACCAGCTGCCCGTTTGGGAGGCAGAGCCTTCAGTTATCAGGCCCCTCTCTGTGGAACCAGCTGCCTGTTTGGGAGGCAGAGCCTTCAGTTATCAGGCCCCTCTCTGTGGAACCAGCTGCCTGTTTGGGAGGCAGAGCCTTCAGTTATCAGGCCCCTCTCTGTGGAACCAGCTGCCTGTTTGGGAGGCAGAGCCTTCAGTTATCAGGCCCCTCTCTGTGGAACCAGCTGCCAGTTTGGGAGGAAGAGCCTTCAGTTATCAGGCCTCTCTCTGTGGACCCAGCTGCCAGTTTGGGAGGCAGAGCTTTCAGTTATCAGGCCCCTCTCTGTGGAACCAGCTGCCAGTTTGGGAGGCAGAGCCTTCAGTTATCAGGCCCCTCTCTGTGGAACCAGCTGCCAGTTTGGGAGGCAGAGCCTTCAGTTATCAGGCCCCTCTCTGTTGAACCAGCTGCCAGTTTGGGAGGCAGAGCCTTTAGTTATCAGGCCCCTCTCTGTGGAACCAGCTGCCAGTTTGGGAGGCAGAGCCTTCAGTTATCATGCCCCTCTCTGTTGAACCAGCTGCCAGTTTGGGAGGCAGAACCTTCAGTTATCAGGCTCCTCTCTGTGGAACCAGCTGCCAGTTTGGGAGGCGGAGCCTTCAGTTATCAGGCCCCTCTCTGTGGAACCAGCTGCCTGTTTGGGAAGCAGAGCCTTCAGTCATCAGGCCCCTCTCTGTGGAACCAGCTGCCAGTTTGGGAGGAAGAGCCTTCAGTTATCAGGCCCCTCTCTGTGGAACCAGCTGCCTGTTTGGGAGGCAGAGCCTTCAGTTATCAGGCCCCTCTCTGTGGAACCAGCTGCCAGTTTGGGAGGAAGAGCCTTCAGTTATCAGGCCCCTCTCTGTTGAACCAGCTGCCAGTTTGGGAGGCAGAACCTTCAGTTATCAGGCTCCTCTCTGTGGAACCAGCTGCCAGTTTGGGAGGAAGAGCCTTCAGTTATCAGGCCCCTCTCTGTGGAACCAGCTGCCTGTTTGGGAAGCAGAGCCTTCAGTCATCAGGCCCCTCTCTGTGGAACCAGCTGCCAGTTTGGGAGGCAGAGCCTTCAGTTATCAGGCCCCTCTCTGTGGAACCAGCTGCCAGTTTGGGAGGAAGAGCCTTCAGTTATCAGGCCCCTCTCTGTGGAACCAGCTGCCAGTTTGGGAGGCAGAGCTTTCAGTTATCAGGCCCCTCTCTGTGGAACCAGCTGCCAGTTTGGGAGGCAGAGCCTTCAGTTATCAGGCCCCTCTCTGTGGAACCAGCTGCCAGTTTGGGAGGCAGAGCCTTCAGTTATCAGGCCCCTCTCTGTTGAACCAGCTGCCAGTTTGGGAGGCAGAGCCTTCAGTTATCAGTTCCCTCTCTGTTGAACCAGCTGCCAGTTTGGGAGGCAGAGCCTTCAGTTATCAGGCCCCTCTCTGTGGAACCAGCTGCCAGTTTGGGAGGCAGAGCTTTCAGTTATCAGGCCCCTCTCTTTTGAACCAGCTACCACTTTGGGAGAAAGAGCCTTCAGTTATCAGGCCCCTCTCTGTGGAACCGGTGGCCAGTTTGGGAGGCAGAGCCTTCAGTTATCAGGCCCCTCTCTGTGGAACCAGCTGCCAGTTTGGGAGGTAGAGCTTTCAGTTATCAGACCCCTCTCTGTGGAACCAGCTGCCAGTTTGGGAGGCAGAGCCTCCAGTTATCAGGCCCCTCTCTGTGAAACCAGCTGCCAGTTTGGGAAGCAGAGCCTTCAGTTATCAGGCCCCTCTCTGTGGAACCAGCTGCCAGTTTGGGAGGCAGAGCTTTCAGTTATCAGGCCCCTCTCTGTGGAACCAGCTGCCAGTTTGGGAGGCAGAGCCTTCAGTTATCAGGCCCCTCTCTGTGGAACCAGCTGCCAGTTTGGGAGGCAGAGCCTTCAGTTATCAGGCCCCTCTCTGTTGTACCAGCTGCCAGTTTGGGAGGCAGAGCCTTCAGTTATCAGTTCCCTCTCTGTTGAACCAGCTGCCAGTTTGGGAGGCAGAGCCTTCAGTTATCAGGCCCCTCTCTGTGGAACCAGCTGCCAGTTTGGGAGGCAGAGCTTTCAGTTATCAGTTCCCTCTCTGTGGAACCAGCTGCCAGTTTGGGAGGCAGAGCCTTCAGTTATCAGGCCCCTCTCTGTGGAACCAGTGGCCAGTTTGGGAGGCAGAGCCTTCAGTTATCAGGCCCCTCTCTGTGGAACCAGCTGCCAGTTTGGGAGGCAGAGCCTTCAGTTATCAGGTCCCTCTCTGTGGAACCAGTGGCCAGTTTGGGAGGCAGAGCCTTCAGTTATCAGGCCCCTCTCTGTGGAACCAGCTGCCAGTTTGGGAGGCAGAGCCTTCAGTTATCAGGTCCCTCTCTGTGGAACCAGCTGCCAGTTTGGGAGGCAGAGCCTTCAGTTATCAGGCCCTTCTCTGTGGAACCAGCTGCAAGTTTGGGAGGCAGAGCCTTCAGTTATCAGGCTCCTCTCTGTGGAACCAGCTATCAGTTTGGGAGGCAGAGCCTTCAGTTATCAGGCCCCTCTCTTTGGAACCAGCTGCTAGTTTGGGAAGCAGAGCCTTCAGTCATCAGGCCCCTCTCTGTGGAACCAGCTTCCAGTTTGGGAGGCAGAGCCTTCAGTTATCAGGCCCCTCTCTGTGGAACCAGCTGCCAGTTTGGGAGGCAGAGCCTTCAGTTATCAGGCCCCTCTCTGTGGAACCAGCTGCCAGTTTGGCAGGCAGAGCCTTCAGTTATCAGGCCCCTCTCTGTGGAACCAGCTGCCAGTTTGGGAGGAAGAGCCTTCAGTTATCAGGCCCCTCTCTGTGGAACCAGCTGCCAGTTTGGGAGGTAGAGCTTTCAGTTATCAGACCCCTCTCTGTGGAACCAGCTGCCAGTTTGGGAGGCAGATTCTCCAGTTATCAGGCCCCTCTCTGTGGAACCAGCTGCCAGTTTGGGAGGCAGAGCCTTCAGTTATCAGGCCCCTCTCTGTGGAACCAGCTGCCAGTTTGGGAGGAAGAGCCTTCAGTCATCAGGCCCCTCTCTGTGGAACCAGCTGCCAGTTTGGGAGGCAGAGCCTTCAGTTATCAGGCCCCTCTCTGTGGAACCAGCTGCCAGTTTGGGAAGCAGAGCCTTCAGTCATCAGGCCCCTCTCTGTGGAACCAGCTGCCAGTTTGG
Source organism: Odontesthes bonariensis (assembly GCF_027942865.1). Taxonomy (NCBI): domain Eukaryota; kingdom Metazoa; phylum Chordata; class Actinopteri; order Atheriniformes; family Atherinopsidae; genus Odontesthes; species Odontesthes bonariensis. The sequence continues at coordinate 853,900 of NC_134506.1, forward strand.
GAGGCAGAGCCTTCAGTTATCAGGCCCCTCTCTGTGGAACCAGCTTCCAGTTTGGGAGGCAGAGCCTTCAGTTATCAGGCCCCTCTCTGTGGAACCAGCTGCCAGTTTGGGAAGCAGAGCCTTCAGTCATCAGGCCCTTCTCTGTGGAACCAGCTGCCAGTTTGGGAGGAAGAGCCTTCAGTTATCAGGCCCCTCTCTGTGGAACCAGTGGCCAGTTTTGGAGGCAGAGCCTTCAGTTATCAGGTCCCTCTCTGTGGAACCAGCTGCCAGTTTGGGAGGCAGAGCCTTCAGTTATCAGGCCCTTCTCTGTGGAACCAGCTGCCAGTTTGGGAGGCAGAGCCTTCAGTTATCAGGCTCCTCTCTGTGGAACCAGCTGCCAGTTTGGGAGGCGGAGCCTTCAGTTATCAGGCCCCTCTCTTTGGAACCAGCTGCTAGTTTGGGAAGCAGAGCCTTCAGTCATCAGGCCCCTCTCTGTGGAACCAGCTGCCAATTTGGGAGGAAGAGCCTTCAGTTATCAGGTTCCTCTCTGTGGAACCAGCTGCCAGTTTGGGAGGCGGAGCCTTCAGTTATCAGGCCCCTCTCTGTGGAACCAGCTGCCAGTTTGGGAGGAAGAGCCTTCAGTTATCAGGCCCCTCTCTGTGGAACCAGCTGCCAGTTTGGGAGGTAGAGCTTTCAGTTATCAGACCCCTCTCTGTGGAACCAGCTGCCAGTTTGGGAGGCAGAGCCTTCAGTTATCAGGCCCCTCTCTGTGGACCCAGCTGCCAGTTTGGGAGGCAGAGCTTTCAGTTATCAGGCCCCTCTCTGTGGACCCAGCTGCCAGTTTGGGAGGCAGAGCTTTCAGTTATCAGGCCCCTCTCTGTGGAACCAGCTGCCAGTTTGGGAGGCAGAGCCTTCAGTTATCAGGCCCCTCTCTGTTGAACCAGCTTCCAGTTTGGGAGGCAGAGCCTTCAGTTATCAGGCCCCTCTCTGTGGAACCAGCTGCCAGTTTGGGAGGCAGAGCCTTCAGTTATCAGGCCCTTCTCTGTGGAACCAGCTGCCAGTTTGGGAGGAAGAGCCTTCAGTCATCAGGCCCCTCTCTGTGGAACCAGCTGCCAGTTTGGGAGGCAGAGCCTTCAGTTATCAGGACCCTCTCTGTGGAACCAGCTGCCAGTTTGGGAGGCAGAGCCTTCAGTTATCAGGCCCCTCTCTGTGGAACCAGCTGCCTGTTTGGGAGGCAGAGCCTTCAGTTATCAGGCCCCTCTCTGTGGAATCAGCTGCCAGTTTGGGAGGAAGAGCCTTCAGTTATCAGGCCTCTCTCTGTGGAACCAGCTGCCAGTTTGGGAGGCAGAGCTTTCAGTTATCAGGCCCCTCTCTGTGGAACCAGCTGCCAGTTTGGGAGGCAGAGCCTTCAGTTATCAGGCCCCTCTCTGTGGAACCAGCTGCCAGTTTGGGAGGCAGAGCCTTCAGTTATCAGGCCCCTCTCTGTTGAACCAGCTGCCAGTTTGGGAGGCAGAGCCTTCATTTATCAGTTCCCTTTCTGTTGAACCAGCTGCCAGTTTGGGAGGCAGAGCCTTCAGTTATCAGGCCCCTCTCTGTGGAACCAGCTGCCAGTTTTGGAGGCAGAGCTTTCAGTTATCAGGCCCCTCTCTGTGGAACCAGCTACCAGTTTGGGAGGCAGAGCCTTCAGTTATCAGGCCCCTCTCTGTGGAACCAGTGGCCAGTTTGGGAGGCAGAGCCTTCAGTTATCAGGCCCCTCTCTGTGGAACCAGCTGCCAGTTTGGGAGGCAGAGCCTTCAGTTATCAGGTCCCTCTCTGTGGAACCAGCTGCCAGTTTGGGAGGCAGAGCCTTCAGTTATCAGGCCCTTCTCTGTGGAACCAGCTGCCAGTTTGGGAGGCAGAGCCTTCAGTTATCAGGCCCCTCTCTGTGGACCCAGCTGCCAGTTTGGGAGGCAGAGCTTTCAGTTATCAGGCCCCTCTCTGTGGACCCAGCTGCCAGTTTGGGAGGCAGAGCTTTCAGTTATCAGGCCCCTCTCTGTGGAACCAGCTGCCAGTTTGGGAGGCAGAGCTTTCAGTTATCAGGCCCCTCTCTGTGGAACCAGCTGCCAGTTTGGGAGGCAGAGCCTTCAGTTATCAGGCCCCTCTCTGTGGAACCAGCTGCCAGTTTGGGAGGCAGAGCCTTCAGTTATCAGGCCCCTCTCTGTTGAACCAGCTGCCAGTTTGGGAGGCAGAGCCTTCAGTTATCATTTCCCTTTCTGTTGAACCAGCTGCCAGTTTGGGAGGCAGAGCCTTCAGTTATCAGGCCCCTCTCTGTGGAACCAGCTGCCAGTTTGGGAGGCAGAGCTTTCAGTTATCAGGCCCCTCTCTGTGGAACCAGCTACCAGTTTGGGAGGCAGAGCCTTCAGTTATCAGGCCCCTCTCTGTGGAACCAGTGGCCAGTTTGGGAGGCAGAGCCTTCAGTTATCAGGCCCCTCTCTGTGGAACCAGCTGCCAGTTTGGGAGGCAGAGCCTTCAGTTATCAGGTCCCTCTCTGTGGAACCAGCTGCCAGTTTGGGAGGCAGAGCCTTCAGTTATCAGGTCCCTCTCTGTGGAACCAGCTGCCAGTTTGGGAGGCAGAGCCTTCAGTTATCAGGCCCTTCTCTGTGGAACCAGCTGCCAGTTTGGGAGGCAGAGCCTTCAGTTATCAGGCTCCTCTCTGTGGAACCAGCTGCCAGTTTGGGAGGCGGAGCCTTCAGTTATCAGGCCCCTCTCTGTGGAACCAGCTGCAAGTTTGGGAGGAAGAGCCTTCAGTTATCAGGCCCCTCTCTGTGGAACCAGCTTCCAGTTTGGGAGGCAGAGCCTTCAGTTATCAGGCCCCTCTCTGTGGAACCAGCTGCCAGTTTGGGAGGCAGAGCCTCCAGTTATCAGGCCCCTCTCTGTGGAACCAGCTTCCAGTTTGGGAGGCAGAGCCTTCAGTTATCAGGCCCCTCTCTGTGGAACCAGCTGCCAGTTTGGGAGGCAGAGCTTTCAGTTATCAGGCCCCTCTCTGTGGAACCAGCTGCCAGTTTGGGAGGCAGAGCTTTCAGTTATCAGGCCCCTCTCTGTGGAACCAGCTGCCAGTTTGGGAGGCGGAGCCTTCAGTTATCAGGCCCCTCTCTGTTGAACCAGCTGCTAGTTTGGGAAGCAGAGCCTTCAGTCATCAGGCCCCTCTCTGTGGAACCAGCTGCCAATTTGGGAGGAAGAGCCTTCAGTTATCAGGCCCCTCTCTGTGGAACCAGCTGCCAGTTTGGGAGGCAGAGCCTTCAGTTATCAGGCCCTTCTCTGTGGAACCAGCTGCCAGTTTGGGAGGAAGAGCCTTCAGTTATCAGGCCCCTCTCTGTGGAACCAGCTGCAAGTTTGGGAGGCAGAGCCTTCAGTTATCAGGCCCCTCTCTGTGGAACCAGCTGCCTGTTTGGAAGGCAGAGCCTTTAGTTATCAGGCCCCTCTCTGTGGAACCAGCTGCCCGTTTGGGAGGCAGAGCCTTCAGTTATCAGGCCCCTCTCTGTGGAACCAGCTGCCTGTTTGGGAGGCAGAGCCTTCAGTTATCAGGCCCCTCTCTGTGGAACCAGCTGCCTGTTTGGGAGGCAGAGCCTTCAGTTATCAGGCCCCTCTCTGTGGAACCAGCTGCCTGTTTGGGAGGCAGAGCCTTCAGTTATCAGGCCCCTCTCTGTGGAACCAGCTGCCAGTTTGGGAGGCAGAGCTTTCAGTTATCAGGCCCCTCTCTGTGGAACCAGCTGCCAGTTTGGGAGGAAGAGCCTTCAGTTATCAGGCCCCTCTCTGTGGAACCAGCTGCCAGTTTGGGAGGCAGAGCCTTCAGTTATCAGGCCCCTCTCTGTTGAACCAGCTGCCAGTTTGGGAGGCAGAGCCTTTAGTTATCAGGCCCCTCTCTGTGGAACCAGCTGCCAGTTTGGGAGGCAGAGCCTTCAGTTATCATGCCCCTCTCTGTTGAACCAGCTGCCAGTTTGGGAGGCAGAACCTTCAGTTATCAGGCTCCTCTCTGTGGAACCAGCTGCCAGTTTGGGAGGCGGAGCCTTCAGTTATCAGGCCCCTCTCTGTGGAACCAGCTGCCTGTTTGGGAAGCAGAGCCTTCAGTCATCAGGCCCCTCTCTGTGGAACCAGCTGCCAGTTTGGGAGGAAGAGCCTTCAGTTATCAGGCCCCTCTCTGTGGAACCAGCTGCCTGTTTGGGAGGCAGAGCCTTCAGTTATCAGGCCCCTCTCTGTGGAACCAGCTGCCAGTTTGGGAGGAAGAGCCTTCAGTTATCAGGCCCCTCTCTGTTGAACCAGCTGCCAGTTTGGGAGGCAGAACCTTCAGTTATCAGGCTCCTCTCTGTGGAACCAGCTGCCAGTTTGGGAGGAAGAGCCTTCAGTTATCAGGCCCCTCTCTGTGGAACCAGCTGCCTGTTTGGGAAGCAGAGCCTTCAGTCATCAGGCCCCTCTCTGTGGAACCAGCTGCCAGTTTGGGAGGCAGAGCCTTCAGTTATCAGGCCCCTCTCTGTGGAACCAGCTGCCAGTTTGGGAGGAAGAGCCTTCAGTTATCAGGCCCCTCTCTGTGGAACCAGCTGCCAGTTTGGGAGGCAGAGCTTTCAGTTATCAGGCCCCTCTCTGTGGAACCAGCTGCCAGTTTGGGAGGCAGAGCCTTCAGTTATCAGGCCCCTCTCTGTGGAACCAGCTGCCAGTTTGGGAGGCAGAGCCTTCAGTTATCAGGCCCCTCTCTGTTGAACCAGCTGCCAGTTTGGGAGGCAGAGCCTTCAGTTATCAGTTCCCTCTCTGTTGAACCAGCTGCCAGTTTGGGAGGCAGAGCCTTCAGTTATCAGGCCCCTCTCTGTGGAACCAGCTGCCAGTTTGGGAGGCAGAGCTTTCAGTTATCAGGCCCCTCTCTTTTGAACCAGCTACCAGTTTGGGAGAAAGAGCCTTCAGTTATCAGGCCCCTCTCTGTGGAACCAGTGGCCAGTTTGGGAGGCAGAGCCTTCAGTTATCAGGCCCCTCTCTGTGGAACCAGCTGCCAGTTTGGGAGGTAGAGCTTTCAGTTATCAGACCCCTCTCTGTGGAACCAGCTGCCAGTTTGGGAGGCAGAGCCTCCAGTTATCAGGCCCCTCTCTGTGGAACCAGCTGCCAGTTTGGGAGGCAGAGCTTTCAGTTATCAGGCCCCTCTCTGTGGAACCAGCTGCCAGTTTGGGAGGCAGAGCCTTCAGTTATCAGGCCCCTCTCTGTGGAACCAGCTGCCAGTTTGGGAGGCAGAGCCTTCAGTTATCAGGCCCCTCTCTGTTGTACCAGCTGCCAGTTTGGGAGGCAGAGCCTTCAGTTATCAGTTCCCTCTCTGTTGAACCAGCTGCCAGTTTGGGAGGCAGAGCCTTCAGTTATCAGGCCCCTCTCTGTGGAACCAGCTGCCAGTTTGGGAGGCAGAGCTTTCAGTTATCAGTTCCCTCTCTGTGGAACCAGCTGCCAGTTTGGGAGGCAGAGCCTTCAGTTATCAGGCCCCTCTCTGTGGAACCAGTGGCCAGTTTGGGAGGCAGAGCCTTCAGTTATCAGGCCCCTCTCTGTGGAACCAGCTGCCAGTTTGGGAGGCAGAGCCTTCAGTTATCAGGTCCCTCTCTGTGGAACCAGTGGCCAGTTTGGGAGGCAGAGCCTTCAGTTATCAGGCCCCTCTCTGTGGAACCAGCTGCCAGTTTGGGAGGCAGAGCCTTCAGTTATCAGGTCCCTCTCTGTGGAACCAGCTGCCAGTTTGGGAGGCAGAGCCTTCAGTTATCAGGCCCTTCTCTGTGGAACCAGCTGCAAGTTTGGGAGGCAGAGCCTTCAGTTATCAGGCTCCTCTCTGTGGAACCAGCTATCAGTTTGGGAGGCAGAGCCTTCAGTTATCAGGCCCCTCTCTTTGGAACCAGCTGCTAGTTTGGGAAGCAGAGCCTTCAGTCATCAGGCCCCTCTCTGTGGAACCAGCTTCCAGTTTGGGAGGCAGAGCCTTCAGTTATCAGGCCCCTCTCTGTGGAACCAGCTGCCAGTTTGGGAGGCAGAGCCTTCAGTTATCAGGCCCCTCTCTGTGGAACCAGCTGCCAGTTTGGCAGGCAGAGCCTTCAGTTATCAGGCCCCTCTCTGTGGAACCAGCTGCCAGTTTGGGAGGAAGAGCCTTCAGTTATCAGGCCCCTCTCTGTGGAACCAGCTGCCAGTTTGGGAGGTAGAGCTTTCAGTTATCAGACCCCTCTCTGTGGAACCAGCTGCCAGTTTGGGAGGCAGATTCTCCAGTTATCAGGCCCCTCTCTGTGGAACCAGCTGCCAGTTTGGGAGGCAGAGCCTTCAGTTATCAGGCCCCTCTCTGTGGAACCAGCTGCCAGTTTGGGAGGAAGAGCCTTCAGTCATCAGGCCCCTCTCTGTGGAACCAGCTGCCAGTTTGGGAGGCAGAGCCTTCAGTTATCAGGCCCCTCTCTGTGGAACCAGCTGCCAGTTTGGGAGGCAGAGCTTTCAGTTATCAGGCCCCTCTCTGTGGAACCAGCTACCAGTTTGGGAGGCAGAGCCTTCAGTTATCAGGCCCCTCTCTGTGGAACCAGTGGCCAGTTTGGGAGGCAGAGCCTTCAGTTATCAGGCCCCTCTCTGTGGAACCAGCTGCCAGTTTGGGAGGCAGAGCCTTCAGTTATCAGGTCCCTCTCTGTGGAACCAGCTGCCAGTTTGGGAGGCAGAGCCTTCAGTTATCAGGCCCCTCTCTGTGGAACCAGCTGCCAGTTTGGGAGGCAGAGCCTTCAGTTATCAGGTCCCTCTCTGTGGAACCAGCTGCCAGTTTGGGAGGCAGAGCCTTCAGTTATCAGGCCCTTCTCTGTGGAACCAGCTGCCAGTTTGGGAGGCAGAGCCTTCAGTTATCAGGCTCCTCTCTGTGGAACCAGCTGCCAGTTTGGGAGGCGGAGCCTTCAGTTATCAGGCCCCTCTCTTTGGAACCAGCTGCTAGTTTGGGAAGCAGAGCCTTCAGTCATCAGGCCCCTCTCTGTGGAACCAGCTGCCAATTTGGGAGGAAGAGCCTTCAGTTATCAGGCCCCTCTCTGTGGAACCAGCTGCCAGTTTGGGAGGCAGAGCCTTCAGTTATCAGGCCCTTCTCTGTGGAACCAGCTGCCAGTTTGGGAGGAAGAGCCTTCAGTTATCAGGCCCCTCTCTGTGGAACCAGCTGCAAGTTTGGGAGGAAGAGCCTTCAGTTATCAGGTCCCTCTCTGTGGAACCAGCTTCCAGTTTGGGAGGCAGAGCCTTCAGTTATCAGGCCCCTCTCTGTGGAACCAGCTGCCAGTTTGGGCGGCAGAGCCTTCAGTTATCAGGCCCCTCTCTGTGGAACCAGCTGCCTGTTTGGGAGGCAGAGCCTTCAGTTATCAGGCCCCTCTCTGTGGAACCAGCTGCCAGTTTGGGAGGAAGAGCCTTCAGTTATCAGGCCCCTCTCTGTGGAACCAGCTGCCAGTTTGGGAGGTAGAGCTTTCAGTTATCAGACCCCTCTCTGTGGAACCAGCTGCCAGTTTGGGGGGCAGAGCCTCCAGTTATCAGGCCCCTCTCTGTGGAACCAGCTGCCAGTTTGGGAGGCAGAGCCTTCAGTTATCAGGCCCCTCTCTGTGGAACCAGCTGCCAGTTTGGGAGGCAGAGCCTTCAGTTATCAGGCCCCTCTCTGTGGAACCAGCTGCCAGTTTGGGAGGCAGAGCCTTCAGTTATCAGGCCCCTCTCTGTGGAACCAGCTGCCAGTTTGGGAGGCAGAGCCTTCAGTTATCAGGCCCCTCTCTGTTGAACCAGCTGCCAGTTTGGGAGGCAGAGCCTTCAGTTATCAGGCCCCTCTCTGTGGAACCAGCTGCCAGTTTGGGAGGCAGAGCCTTCAGTTATCAGGCCCCTCTCTGTGGAACCAGCTGCCAGTTTGGGAGGCAGAGCCTTCAGTTATCAGGTCCCTCTCTGTGGAACCAGCTGCCAGTTTGGGAGGCAGAGCCTTCAGTTATCAGGCCCCTCTCTGTGGAACCAGTGGCCAGTTTGGGAGGCAGAGCCTTCAGTTATCAGGCCCCTCTCTGTGGAACCAGCTGCCAGTTTGGGAGGCAGAGCCTTCAGTTATCAGGCTCCTCTCTGTGGAACCAGCTGCCAATTTGGGAGGCGGAGCCTTCAGTCATCAGGCCCCTCTCTGTGGAACCAGCTGCCAGTTTGGGAAGCAGAGCCTTCAGTCATCAGGCCCCTCTCTGTGGAACCAGCTAGCAGTTTGGGAGGAAGAGCCTTCAGTCATCAGGTCCCTCTTTGTGGAACCAGCTGCCAGTTTGGGAGGCAGAGCTTTCAGTTATCAGGCCCCTCTGTGTGGAACCAGCTGCCAGTTTGGGAGGCAGAGCCTTCAGTTATCAGGCCCCTCTCTGTGGAACCAGCTGCCAGTTTGGGAGGCAGAGCCTTCAGTTATCAGGCCCCTCTCTGTGGAACCAGCTGCCAGTTTGGGAGGCAGAGTCTTCAGTTATCAGGCCCCTCTCTGTGGAACCAGCTGCCAGTTTGGGAGGCAGAGCCTTCAGTTATCAGGCCCCTCTCTGTGGAACCAGCTGCCAGTTTGAGAGGCAGAGCTTTCAGTTATCAGGCCCCTCTCTGTGGAACCAGCTGCCAGTTTGGGAGGCAGAGCCTTCAGTTATCAGGCCCCTCTCTGTGGAACCAGTGGCCAGTTTGGTAGGCAGAGCCTTCAGTTATCAGGCCCCTCTCTGTGGAACCAGCTGCCAGTTTGGGAGGCAGAGCCTTAGTTATCAGGCCCCTCTCTGTGGAACCAGTGGCCAGTTTGGGAGGCAGAGCCTTCAGTTATCAGGCCCCTCTCTGTGGAACCAGCTGCCAGTTTGGGAGGCAGAGCCTTCAGTTATCAGACCCCTCTCTGTGGAACCAGCTGCCAGTTTGGGAGGCAGAGCCTTCAGTTATCAGGCCCCTCTCTGTGGAACCAGTGGCCAGTTTGGGAGGCAGAGCCTTCAGTTATCAGGCCCCTCTCTGTGGAACCGGCTGCTAGTTTGGCTTCAGGAAGCAAACACCCTCTCTACCTTTAAGACCAGGCTTAAAACTTTCCTTTCTGATAAAGCTTATAGTTAGGGATGGCTCAGGTGACCCTGAAACATACCATAGTTATGCTGAACAAAATGGCGGCACACAGTGGAGCAGCGGCTTCTCGAGCTCCCGGGACTATGCCATATTTAAAGACTTTTGAGGCTGCTTTTAGCACTAGTTTAGTGCTTAATTCACGTGAGAAGTACAGCTCAACCTAACTGATGGTCACCAGAGATAGTTTGGTTATTACAATATCACCAAAGCTGAAATCCACTCTTTGAAGACAGCGGTTCCTGAGGACAACGGAGTGGCGCCGCAGAGTACGGGGAGCAGCGGGCAAGAGGAAACGATGTGCCCGAAAACAGAAGAGAGGGAAGCGGGCGGGTGCACTGGCCCAACTAAAGGCTAGCAGAACGCCGATTCTAACTCCCTTCCTGGCCAACGTCCGCTCACTGGACAACAAAGTGGACTTGTTACGTCTGAGGCTGAATGTTTCTACAGAGATAAGGAACTGTGCTGTTCTTTATCTCCCAGAAACCTGGCCCAACAACTACATGCCGGACTCAGCCTTCCAGATCGACGGCCTACAGCTTTTCTGAGCGGACCGCGACCACCGGTTGGGGAAGACACGGGGAGGAGGACTCTGTGTGCACGTGAATGAGGGTTGGTGTACAAACTGTGGACTGGTTAAAAGCTACTGCTCTGAGCCGATAGAATGTATGACGGTGAAATGCCGGCCGTACTATCTGCCACGGGAGTTTACCACGGTATTCTTCACCATTGTTTATATCCCGCCAGGTGCTAATGCTAACGAAGCATTAAAGGAGCTACATGACACCATTAGCTCGCTGCAGACAAAGCACCCGGAGGCGTTTTACGTGGTTGCGGGCGACTTTAACCACCTGAAACTGATGGACACTCTGCCCAGTTTTTACCAGCATGTCACCATTCCTACATGGGGAGACAACACTCTGGACTGTGTGTACACTTCCTCGCCCCCATCTTGGCCGCTCCGACCACATTCCCATCCTGCTGGCGCCAGCATACCGCCCCCTGCTGAGACGGATCAGGCCAACAAAGAACTGTGTGGCCCAGGGAGGCAGCCTCTGTGCTCCAGGACTGTTTTCAGTGCACAGACTGGCAGGTCTTCAGAGAGGCAGCTACGTGTGAGGGAGAGGTGGACCTGGAGGAATACATCTCCGTCCTCGGCTTCATCTCCAAGTGTGCTGATGATGTCACCACCACCAGGACAGTAACCTGCTACCCGAACCAGAAACCGTGGCTGAAAGCTGAGGTGAGAGCTCTGCTGAAAGCTAGGGACGCTGCGTTCAGGGCAGGTGAGGCATCAGCGCTCAGAGAGGCGAGGAAAGGACTGACAGCAGGCATCGCGAGGGCCAAAGCCACATACACCCAGAAAATTCAGGGTCACTTCACCACCAACGACCCCCGGTGCATGTGGAAGGGCATCAAATGCATCACGGACTACAACACAAGGGATGCACAATGCCAAAGGGACCCCTCCTTTCCAGATGCATTCAACAGGTTTTATGCCCGCTTCGAGGATCCTGACACCCCCCCCCAGCATCAGACTTACACCACCACCCGGTGACACGCTTAGTGTGACCACAGCAGATGTGAGGAAGACCCTTCAGGGAATCAACCCTCCAGGGCATGTCCCCACCTGCTTAAAGACTGCCACAATCGTCCCCCCACCCCAAGTGCTCCGCAGTGACAGGCCTCAATAACTACCGACCTGTTGCCCTAACCCCAGTAGTCATGAAGTGCCTCAAGAGGCTGGTCATGACGCACATCAAAGACTCCATCGACGTCACTGTGGACCCCCATCAATACACCTACAGCAAGAACCGCTCCACTGATGACACCATCTCATCAGTGGCCCACACAGCCCTCGCCCATCTGGAGCGCACAAACTCCTACGTCCATCTGCTCTTCATGGATTTCTCCTCAGCCTTCAACACCATCATCCCACAGACCCTGGTGCAGAAGCTCTCCTCTGTTGGACTGAGTCCCACACTGGGGAACTGGGTCCTGGACTTCCTGACCAACAGACCCCAGACTGTCAGGATCCACAACACCGTCTCCTCCTCCATCACCCTCAGCACTGGCTCGCCCCAGGGCTGTGTTGAGCCCCCTCCTGTTCACTCTGCTGACATATGACTGCTCGGCGAGACCCCCCAGCTGTCATATAGTGAAGTTCGTGGACGACACAGTAGTAGTAGGAGGCATCATGAACAATGATGAGTCCAAATACAGAGAGGAGGTGGAACATCTGGTGCAGTGGTGCAGAGAAAATAACCTCTGCATCAATGTGAAGAAGACCAAGCAGATGGTGGTGGACTTCAGAAGGGACATGCACCCTCTCCCTCCCCTGCACATTGGAGGAACAGCTGTGGAAGTGGTCTCCAGTTTCAGGTACCTGGGTGTGCATATATCCAATGACCTCACCTGGAGTGCCTGGAGTGAATTGTTTGCCTAAAATTTTGAAGAGCACTTAAGTACTATGCATTTTGTAGACTTGAACATCCTGAAGACAGAATGCCCTACATAATAGTCTCTTCTAAACCATCAACTTGTGTTTTAGACCCAATCCCAACCAGACTGTTCAAGGAGGTTTTCCCACTAATTGACACTTCCATATTGGATTTGATCAATCTGTCTTTGTTGACAGGATATGTACCTCAGACTTTTAAGGTTGCTGTAATTAAACCTTTACTTAAAAAACCTACTCTTGATTCAGAAGTGTTGGCTCATTATAGACCTATATCCAATCTCCCTTTTATGTCTAAAGTTCTTGAAAAAATAGTTGCAGCTCAGCTTTGTGATCACTTACACAGAAATAATCTGTTTGAAGCGTTTCAGTCAGGATTCAGAGTGCATCATAGCACAAAAACTGCACTGCTGAAAGTTACCAATGATCTCCTCTTAGCCTCTGATGTGTCTGTGCTTGTCCTGTTGGATCTCAGTGCTGCATTTGATACGGTCGATCACAGTATCTTATTACACAGACTTGAACATGTTATTGGGATTAAAGGAACTGCATTAGGCTGGTTTAAGTCATATTTATCTGATAGATTTCAGTTTGTTCTTGTAAATGAAGAATCTTCCTCACACACCAGAGTAAGTCATGGAGTTCCCCAGGGTTCTGTGCTTGGACCGATTCTTTTTACTTTATACATGCTTCCATTAGGTAACATTATTAGACAGCATGGCATAAATTTCCATTGCTATGCTGATGATACTCAGCTGTACTTATCTATAAAACCAGATGAACCCAATAGGTTGGTCAGACTACAAGCATGTCTTAAAGACATAAAGACCCGGATGACTCAGAACTGTCTGCTTCTAAATTCAGACAAAACTGAAGTCGTTTTCTTTGGACCTGAGCGCTTCAGGGAGAAATTGTCTAGCTATATAGTTACTCTAGATGGTATTTCCTTGGCTTCTAGTTCTACAGTGAGGAACCTTGGAGTTATTTTTGACCAGAACTTATCATTTGACTCGCATATAAAACAGGTTTCTAGGACTACCTTCTTTCACCTTCGTAATATTGTTAAAATCAGGAACATCTTGTCTCAGAGTGATGCAGAAAAACTGCTCCATGCATTTGTTACTTCAAGATTGGACTACTGTAATTCTTTATTATTGGGCTGTCCCACATATTCTCTGAAAAGCCTTCAGTTGATCCAAAATGCTGCAGCCAGAGTTCTGATGAGAACTAACAGGAGAGATCATATTTCTCCAGTTTTAGCTTCTCTTCATTGGCTCCCTGTTAAATTCAGAATAGAATTTAAGATTCTTCTCCTTACATATAAAGCTCTTAATGACCGAGCTCCATCATATCTTAAAGATCTCATTGTAAGATATTTTCCTAACAGAGCACTTCGTTCCCAAACTGCAGGTTTACTTGAGGTTTCCAGAGTTTCTAAAAGTAGAATGGGAGGCAGAGCCTTCAGTTATCAGGCCCCTCTATTGTGGAATAAGCTGCCAGTAAATGTCCGGGAAGCAGACACCCTTTCCACTTTTAAGACCAGGCTTAAAACTTTCCTTTTTTATAAAGCTTATAGTTAGGTCTGTTGAATCTGATAGTGTGTCTGCTAATGTGTCTTGTTCTGCCTCCACCTCTGGCACCTTCTATACTTTCATTACCCCCTACCCGAACCAGGGTTTGAATCCCATTCCCGCTTATCTTACCTCTTTTATTTCTCCCCCTACCCGAACCAGGGTTTGCATCCCCACCCCTCTGTGACTGGTGTGCAGTTGGTGAGAGGCTGAGGTAGCTTGTGGCTGTAAAAAGATGGTTGTTGTGGTGTGAGGAGCAGATCTATATAGGGAGTATAGGGAATTACTCACTGAGTCTGGTCCTTTATTTTATTATTTATTTATTCGTTAGCACAAGTTTCTTGTGTTTACCTTGAATAGGGATGGCTCAGGTAATCCTGAAACATCCCATAGTTAAGCTGCTATAGGCCTAGACTGCTGGGGGGCCTCATCTGTCACACCTTTCCTCACTTTACTCTCTTTATGTATATGTGATATTATTGTGGTCATTAACTCGTGTTTCCCTGTTCCAACAGATATCCTTTGAATGGTCTGTCTTCTCAAACCCCAGCTGGTGGAGGCGGATGGCCACCCTTCCTGAGTCTGGTTCTGCCAGAGGTTTCTTCCTGTTAAAAGGGAGTCGTTTCTCTCCACAGTCGCCTCAGGCACGCTCAGGCCGGGAGATTGGACCGAAAAACAAAAAGTTTTCAGTGCAATCTGTTGGTTTTCTTAGCTAGGAAATTGTTTTTGAATTGGCTCTATATGAACGAATTGGATTATTTTATGAATTATGATTATTATTAATTAATTGAATTCCAATTGGCTTGAATTGGACTTACTATCTAAGTGCCTTGAGATGACATTTGTTGTATTTGGCGCTATATAAATAAAAATGAATTGAATTGAATTGAATTGTTTCTCTAACCCATATACAATTTCTCACACACAAATGCAAAGGCACTGGCCTCTATCTGCTGAGTTGAAAGCACCGCTGACATTACTTGATTTTGTGTTTCATACATGAAACTGAACTGAAGTGAAAAGAATCTAATGAGACACAGATGCCCTCATCTGCCTCTCATCCTGCTTCTGGTGCCCATCACTGTGTCAGTCTAGATTGTTCATCTGGTATTATCTGGCACATTTGCATCATAGTAGCATAAATAGAGTATACTGTGAAACAGATGACATGGACAGCCATCCAAACTGCACATGCATTTTGTGAAGGGGCTTTGCCTCATGGGCGTGCTGTCACAGCTGCAGGTCACATGTGTACTGACTTGTTGAAGTTGATGAGCCAGATGATGACTTCTGCAGGCGCTGCCTGGTCCCAGTGGATTGTATAGCCTTTTGCTAGTGTGATCACAGGCTGGAACTGCTGGTAGTGTTTCTTCTTCCCTAAGGCGCCCTCTAGTGTCAGAGGCCGGTCAGGATACTCATCTCTCACTATATGCATGTTCAGGTTGGCAGGGTTCCGTGTCTGGATGTAGATCTGAAAAAAACCAAAAGAAATGAACAAAAAAAGGTCCCAGAAGTAGAAAGTTGCTTATGCATATTTCTTCTCGTTTAATCTTGTATGTTTAAAAAGTTATGCACGAGATAAATGTTTAAAGTTAAGAAACAATTAAACTTGACCATGAAAACTGAAAATACATCCAAGCTGAAAGAGGAAACCATAAATCATCTCGTTCACTTAATAAAGTAGCATTCATACTTTTTGTATGTGGTCTAATATTTACAAATAAATGTTTAGATCATAATTGTTTTAATGGTTTTAAAATAGTTTAATAGTCTTGATAAGGAAGTTACAAACAGTGCTCCAGTGACCAGTGAGTGGACCTCTAGTGTTAAAGTATTCAGTATTGTTAGTTTCTGAAAATCCCTTGATCATTTGAATATGGAATACCATCAATAAAGAAAAGTCTATCGTCAAGAACAATGAAGTCAATGAATGAGACCTAAACACAATGTGCAAATGTTACATCATCTCTTTTTTTTTGTAGTATCTGCTGGACCATCACATAATCATGAAGCGTCGGCTTCATGTGGACAGGAAGCAATGGAAATATATGACAGGAAATTACAAATGCTAATGTGAGAGGAAAAGGTTCTGAAATGAAAAAACACAGATTTCAATGTGAACACCCAGGGACACTTCCAAATATTAAGATTAAGATCCAATTTATTGGTCATGCATACAATTTAATTAATTTTTATTTATATAGCGCCAAATACAACAAATATCATCTCAAGGCACTTAGATAATAAAGTCCAATTCAAGCCAATTGGAATTCAATTAATTGTAATCATTATTCATTATTCATAAAATAATCCAATTCGTTCATATAGAGCCAATTTAAAAACTATTTCCTAGCTAAGGAAACCAACAGATTGCACTGAAACTTTTTTTTCTTTTTTCGGTCCAATCTCCCGTCCTGAGCGTGCCTGAGGCGACTGTGGAGAGAAACGACTCCCTTTGAACAGGAAGAAACCTCTGGCAGAACCAGACTCAGGAAGGGTGCAGCATTTTGGATCAGCTGAAGGCTTTTCAGAGAATATGTGGGACAGCCCAATAATAAAGAATTACAGCAGTCCAATCTTGAAGTAACAAATGCATGGACTAGTTTTTCTGCATCACTCTGAGACAAGATGTTCCTGATTTTAACAATATTACGAAGATGAAAGAAGGCAGTCCTAGAAACCTGTTTTATATGCGAGTCAAATGATAAATTCTGGTCAAAAATAACTCCAAGGTTCCTCACTGTAGAACTAGAAGCCAAGGAAATACCATCGAGAGTAACTATATAGCTAGACAATTTCTCCCTGAAACGCTCAGGTCCAAAGATAACGACTTCAGTTTTGTCTGAATTTAGAAGCAGACAGTTCTGAGTCATCCAGGTCTTTATGTCTTTAAGACATGCTTGTAGTCTGACACCCCTCCAGCTATCAGTTCCACCAATCTTTGAGTTGCGAGAGTGGGAATCGAACCACCATCCTTCCGGTTATTGGACGACCGACTCTAACCACTGAGCCACGGTCGTCAGTTATCAGTTGTTGGATAGTTGTCAGTATTTTCATCATCTTTATCCAGCTCCTGTTGTTGAAGGTCCTTGGCGAAATGATTTTAGAGGCAGGTACACATTGTGTGATTTTCAGCTGTCTCAGATAAATTATGAAACATTTGAAAGAATGTTAGGGACATCTTTGATTGTGGAATGCAGAAAAAAAAAAGTAGAAATGGTGTGCCTTCCAACTCATACCATAAAAACGCAGCATTGAAACAGTAAGCAGAGGAATTCTAACTTCAAAGTTAGGTGCAAACCTCAGAACACATTTATACAGCGTAGTAAACAGGGCAGTCATTTTTGGTACTTGCTCTTAAAACCTACTTTATGTTCACATGATGCCTAGAATCTGTGCTGCTCTTCACAGTCCCAGTCCTCTACAATTCAACAAGTATCATCAAAAAACATGATGTCATAGCCAAGATCATCTAAAGACTGGTCACATCTAATCAACCAAAGCCAAAGAAACAGCAGATGTGGGTTCTTGATGATGAATGTGTGATCTGATTCTGACCCACCTGTGCATAATGACCACTACAGATAGCAGCCCTCCAATCAGGTACATCAATACAGTCAGGGTGACGGAGCAGCCAGTTGTCCTCCTTAACCAGGAAGGCTCCAGGATACTCACTGACCGAACCGTCAATGTCGTGGAAGATGGTTGTCTTGTCCCCGTCCATCTGCATTTTACTGAACCAGGGACCTGGCTCCCCAAAAAACACCCGAGATGTTATCTGCAAGTGAAAAATCTGCTTACACAGGGCTTTTTGTGTGTTTATACATAGCTCATGATCATGTAGAAAATTCCAAACCTTCTCCTTTTATTTTGATTTCTCCTGTAGTTTTTCCACATTTTTTCATTGTCTATTTTGGACTTTGGGCTCTCTGATTAAAATCTTGAAAAAGATATAGGCTACGTAAAAAAGATTTTCTTTAATCTAATCTTTTCATATGTGTTTCATTGGTCTTCCATATGAAACATTAGTCTGCCTTGAACAAAAAAAAATAGCATTATAATTGTGTGCAATTCACCACTGATTATGTGCATTGTAAAATGAGCATTTGGCAAATGCTACCAGCTAGCCCTCTAATTATCATTACTTATTAAATTATGAGTGCTTTAAAAGTGTGGGGACAGGTAAACATTGTGTGTAACATAGGGAGCCTTGTGAAATGTTAAATAGGGCTGTACGGTGGTGTGGTGGTTAGCACCCAATGACAGCTGGGTTAGGCTCCAGCCCCCCCCAACCCTGAGTAGGATTAAGTGGGTACAGAAAATGTAAAATAGTGTTCTATTTCCATTTAATTAGACCTGATACATTGGGCCTCATGCAAGAACCGTTCGTACGCACAGATTTGTTCTTAAATCGTGCGTACGAGTGATTTAAGAGAATTTGCGCATTCACCAATCTTTTCGTATTTTACGTTTTCTTTCAGGTACGAACAGAATTTACGAGTGATCCAGACCTGTCGTAGGAGTTTCCTAAAATACTCCGCTGTTATTCCAATCAAGTTTGCTTGACTAATGGATTGTATATTTAATTACTTTGAGGCAATCATGAATAAATATACATTATACCCCATAATGATGCTGACATTATTCTGTTTGACTTAAATTATGCACTAATTGAAGGTTCATTTGACTCTGGATATAACAAGGTCAATGGGAAGCGTAACCAGCGGCTGACTTGCTACTTTTGGATGCCTTAGTGCATGTGTGCTCTGAGACCGTGTAGAGACAGACAAATGGCTGACATCGCGATTTAGATTCCCAAGGACTGTGCTGCTGCAAATATGCAGCTTGCTGGAGCTACAACTCCAGAGAGAAACACGCCGATCAAACCCAAATCCACCACACGTCCAGGTCCTCACCACCCTTGGATTTTTGGCCACTGGAACCTTTCAGAGGGAGATTGGAGACAGATCGGGGGTGTCCCAGTCCTCTCTGAGTCGTGCGCTCCCCTTGGTCATCAAAACTCTCATCAGTTTATCACCCATGGTACATCAAATTCCCATATACCGCTCTCCAACAAGTACAGATTAAGAGGGACTTTCATGCCTTGGCTAGACTGCCAAACATAATGGGAGCACGAGACACATATACGCATCAAAGCACCCGTGCTGTCGTGGAGCGCACTGAGCTGAAGGCCAGGTGGGTGTGTCTCCATACAGCGGGGGACAAACTGCTCTATAGCCCAGAGAAGGCATGCCAGATTTGCACAATATTGCCATGAACGAGGGTCTCCCACTACCTGAACCAGCCCAGGCAGAGAAAATTTAGAATAAAAATACATTACATTACGGTCATTTTGCAGACGCTTTTATCCAAAGCAACTTACAATAAGTGCGTTCAACATCGGTAGGCAAAAGAACTTCAGGTCACAAGAAAGTGCATTTCCTTCCAAAACCAAACAGCTAAGAGCATAACTAGTGCTAGAGTAAGTGTGGTAAGTTAGGTACCGAGACAGATGGGAAGACAATTTAGAAAACAAAGACAATTTAGGAAACAAATAAGTGCGTAAGGAGCTGGGACGGAGCAGGTGATGTCCTAAGAGGGCGGATCAGGGTAGTGTTTCCTGAGGAGATGGGTTTTCAGCCTGCAGCCAAAGATGGGCAGTGACTCAGCTGTCCTGACATCAGTCGGAGATCGTTCCACCATCGGGGTGCCAGAACAGAGAAAAGCCGTGACCGTGTGGATGGTGCGCAGGGACCCCTGAGTGACGGGGCAGCCGGCCGCCTGGAGGCCGCAGAGCGAAGTGGTCGGGCGGGGGTGTAGGGCTTGACCATAGCCTGGAGGTATGAAGGAGCTGCTCCTTCCACTGCCCTGTAGGCCAGCACCAGAGTCTTAAACTGGATGCGAGCAGCTACAGGGAGCCAGTGTAGAGAGCGGAGAAGGGGAGAGGTGTGGGAGAACTTGGGGAGGTTGAACACCAGACGAGCAGCAGCTTTCTGAACCAGCTCCAGAGGTCTGATGGCAGAAGCCGGGGCGCCAGCAAGGAGCGAGTTGCAGTAGTCCAGGCGGGAGATAACCAGAGCCTGGATGAGCACATGTGCTGCCTTGTTGGTGAGGAAGGGGCGAATCCTCTGGATGTTGTAGAGGAGGAATCGGCAAAATATGAAAATGTTCTTGCATGAGGACCAATGTGTGCAAATTTTAATCTTTGCAGACTGATGTGATTTGAGCATTACATCATCATTTTCATGACATGATGAATTAAATACTGATTAAATAAAAAATCTGAAGGTTTAACCTCTGATGTTTTTCATTTGTTTCAAGGATCTTAACAGGCTGAGAAGAAAAAGGTTTTAATGCATAGTTTAAACTTTTCCAGAAACCCTCAGCTTTTAGAAGGCTGAGGTCTGAGGTGCCTGTAATTCAGACTGTTGGGGTCAGCGAGCTGCATGCATTTGGTTCCTGATGTTTTTTATAAGATTTGACAGAGAGACTGACTTACTGGGACACGATCAAAGCTGATGTCAGTGACATTATTATTAGGGCAGCTCTGCCATGAGTTGTTGAGCCTGAAGCCAAAAGCACTGGTGTGTCGTCCATCCAGCGCTGTGTATTTCCGAAATGTACAGTTCTG
Source organism: Odontesthes bonariensis (assembly GCF_027942865.1). Classification (NCBI taxonomy): domain Eukaryota; kingdom Metazoa; phylum Chordata; class Actinopteri; order Atheriniformes; family Atherinopsidae; genus Odontesthes; species Odontesthes bonariensis. The sequence continues at coordinate 873,605 of NC_134506.1, forward strand.
CACATTGACTGGCCCATCATAGATCTGCATGCCTCGGATAGGAAAATCCCTGCAGTAAAACAAATTTATATACAGCAACCCATCAGCCACAAAATGTAGTTCCACCTTTCCTCATTATTTGTTTTGAAGCAGTTGGATACAGCAGCCTACTTTTACATAGGAGCATGGACCATGTGACCATTGTGTCTGACACTGACAGGATCAGACAGTGACAGTAAAGTGAAAACAAGAACAGTCTTCCAGCTACATTCATATTCTGCCATGGTGAGTCTTTGCTATGGGAGCTATTGAAAATCTTCTTGACCCATTGACCTCCATGAAATGTTCAGCACTGCACAATGTGGGAGAACTTGCGTATTGATGTTCCATTAAAGAACTTCAGGCTAAACATTAAGCATCCAGACTGACAGGGCTTCTGTGGATTTGACTCTTTCCACACGAAAGAGGACTCAGTAAAAAGACGTTCTGTCCATCTGTATTCTGGACCCGGGCCATGCCAAGTCTGCCTCTAAACTCACCCACCTCTTTTAAGCTGATACTCCTTTCTTTGGGTTATCTGACCCGATGAATAGCTGTCAAATGTTCTCAGTCTTTATGAAAGTGACTGCATTTGTAACAGATAACATCAATAAAAAACTTTTAAGGGTATATAAATAGCACATCTCCACTGCTCATCAACACACAGTCAGCATCTTCCAACACTATGACACTGAAGCCTTTTTCATATCCTACAGTTGAATTAAGATGAAAATATACAGAGCATCCAGAAAGTATTCACAGCGCTCCACTTTTTCCACAATATCCTGTGTTACAGCCTCATTCCCAAACAGATTCCATTCATCTTTTACCTCAAAATTCTACACACAATACCCAATACCTAATATATAATGACACAGTGAAAGAAGTTTGTTTGAAACTAAATAAAATGTCAAAGGCAACATTACACTTATTTGAGAGAGGCTTCTACTGACTGATACAATGGTAGTTTGTAGTGGTTAAAACAAAATGATGAGCTGGAGGATTTCCACTCACATGCCACGTGGCAGAGTCCTGGCAGTGAGGTCAGGCCCTCCGGGGCCCCAATTCCTGTTGTCTGGGAGAGGCATTCCACGATTGTCACTTTCACCCACAAACAAAGAGTTCTTCACCTGCTGTCGGGAGCCATCATCATCTGGAAAGGTCCCTCCACTGCACACACACATGAGTAGACTTTAATAGTACATATTGCATCAACACCATAAAACTGGTTCATTGACCCCACATAAGATTCTCTTTAATCAGACATTTTAAAAACTATGAAAAACTGCATCTTCATAATGAGAAAATGAAACCAACATCTGAGACTGAATATATGTTAAAGCATCTAGCACAAAACATATGCATGGGTTATGGATTTGTATACAGTTTCCGTGCCATTTCTGTGTTATGCCTACAGATGTTTTCAAGCATGAACTCCAGAAAATGTCTGAGAGTCAGTTCCTGTCTTTTTCCACTTTCCCCAGGAAATGTGTGGTCACAGCCAGAAATACTGAGGAATGCTGCATGGTTAGAGCTCACAGTGACATGATTAAAGAAGTGCGCAGTGGAGGCCGCTGTGTTTACAAGCACACCAAGAATTGAGGATGAGGCTGTTGACCTTTTTTTTAACCTTATTTATTTATTTTTTTTATTTTCCAGTTCAGTTAAACTCAAATTTATTTATATTGTATACATTTTATAGGATAAAAAAAGGAAGAACTCTCCTACGCAACCCGACTCAGGAAGGACAACATCTGCCTCCATCAATTCAGGGAAAGAAAGACAACAACAAACACACAAACAAACAAAGAGCAGGCAGTAAGTGCAGAGCAGAGACCTGCAGCTGCAGAGCCACAGGTACCTGCAGGGGCAGAAGCTCCAACCACTGAGAAAGGACACACACACAGAGACAAAGAGAGAGCAAAGTAGGGGATGGGTGCTCCACCATGGGATGTCCCCTGCAGCTGGGGCCCTAAACATCTCCATCCATTGATTTCTGGGTTTAATCACCTGGCTGCACTGGCAGTACTGTGGTGGGCAGCCATAAGGAGTGAGGGTCTGCTGACAGCTGCCAACAGCATGACTGGTTGGATTGAAGCAGTAGCAGTGGCCCCATTCTTATACAGTTATCTTCATTTTGGACAATTTTCTGCATTGATTAGACTGCTTACATAGGTTGCAAGGTTCTTCCAAGTAAGAAAGAAACTTTGGTCAGCTGTGACAAAATGACGCATATCAAAAGCTTTGGGTCTTTTAATTTGGCACAAATTGGGTCTGCTTCTACTGAACATCTTCCTGCTGGTCACCACTGTTCATGTTCTGCTTGTGATTTCAATCACATGATGGGGGAATTTGTGCTTTTTAGGTTGGCCTACTTGGAGCAACTGACATGGAATTTCACCGGAACCACTCAGAACTCTTTGGGGGGGCTGCAGCTCAGGAAGAAGAGCAGTTGCCTACCAATAGGAATACAGGTTCAACTACCCGTTTCCCCAGCCTAAGCCTCGTTTCCACTGTCAGTACGGTTCGGGTCACTTCGTATCGGGACGGTACGGGTCGGGTCGGGTCTCTTTGGGGACCCTCAGGGGTGGGCGGAGTGCGTGCCGAAGCGTCACTACGTCGATCGCTCCGAAGCTTCTTCAGCTTAATGCCACACCGGCTCACGGACCGGTTGAAACCACTCTCTGACATTTCTGCTGCAATCAGCTGGAAAACTTTTTGGTTTGGCACAGCGCCATCGAGCTCCCCCTGCACAGCCTCCTCACCAACACCGGAGAGCAGAGCCTGGAACCGGTCCTGTGTGCTGGGTACCTCAAGCAGAAGGGTTACAGACATGGGAACGGGTTCCATGGGACCGGTACGCTTTGGTGGGAGTGGAAACACTGAAATAAGAGAACCGTTCTGAACCGACCCGTACCAGACTGCATAGTGGAAAAGGGGCCTAAATGGACTAAGACGTGTGTGTTAACGGGTGTATGTGGCATGTATAAGGACAGTTCATTTACCATTTTCACTTGGTTGAGTTTATTTATTCTGTTGAACGACTGCAGCCCCTTGAGCCCAATAATGTTAGCGAGCAGAGCAAATGTTACCTGTTGCATCATGTTAAGCTTGGCTCTTTGAGATGACAAGCATGTAGCTTTCTATGTAAAGTATGAGCTGTTGGACAGGGGCAAGTGTTTTTCCCACTTGAGATTAAATGAACTGAATTTAACTGAATGTCTGTCCATACAATTATAAATAGGGTTTAATAGATGAGGAGTCTTACCTTGCAAGTGTGAGGCCAATGCCATTATCAGCAAATCTATGAAAGATTGGAGTAGTTAATATAAGTGCGACAAGAGTCCAATGCCTCCAGAGAGCACATGCACATTATCAAGTAACCATGACTTCAGAGGACAATACATTGACTTGATCTCTTTTCTCACAGAGTTCCCATAACAATTACTTACTTACTCTAAACTTGAACCTAAAACTTTACCATACTCTATTCTTAAAACCTCCTTAGATGTAATCATTTATGTTGTGGTGACACGGTTTTTCAAGACACCTTCTCTTATTGTGACTGTGTAACACTGTACTATAAGCTAACATTCTAATAAACCTACAATCACTGATTTATGTAAATGGTCAACATATTGCTGAGGTTTGGATCCATTCATGTCGTACTCACTGGCAGTCATCCAGCCAGACATCTCCTCCTCTCAGCCAGGCGCCATGGTCCTGGTTTTTGTAGGCTACAAAGTGGTGAATGAGAGCAGGAACTCTGGGTTTGAAAGGGTCTGCATCCTGGTGTGGACTATATCTAAACAATGGAGTGAAGTTAGACAGTGTTGGACAATTGTGTGAAAAAGACTAGAAACCCACTTTCATTTCAAAGGTTTTACTTCACAGGACTTATTAGAAAAAGCATCTGGTCCTGCCCAGGTCTTAAAATGTGATAAATGCTACCTCAGATGAACAACATATCACATGATAAACAATGCATTTGATTCGTGGCACCTATTTGCTACTTACCCTCTTAATTCACATAAAAATGCAAGCTTGGACTTTTTCACAAACTGCTTCTGCATTTTGTCTCAATAAATAATGGCACATTATAACACGTCATGTGTTGTTGTCCATCTTAGGTTGGATTTACCTCATTTTAAGACCTGGGGTCTGTTTCACAAAGCAGGTTCATTAAACTCTGAGTCTGTTCCTGAACTCTGAGTTGATCTACTCTGAGATAGAAAACTCTGAGTTTTCGGTTCCAGAAACGCTGATTTGAGTGAGTTTAATCAGCTCTGAGTAGGTTCACCTTGAGTTTAGCGCGTGCACTACAACTATAAAAAGCCAGCATCAATGGAGCCCCGATTCAACGAGTCACCATGGCAACGGGGAAGAGGAGGGGCTACGTTTTTCACCAACATCAAATTGGAAATCTTAATGCGCTCATACGGCAAGTTTCAACACATTTTTAGAAATAAGTGCAACACCGTTGCAGCAGCAGAGGCGGAAGCGGAAGTTTAAATGTAGTCCTTTGCAATCACAATAATATTACAGGGAAAACTGCTTGATTGGTAGCCCATTCATTTATTTCATTTAGGTGCAATCTCACGGGGGAGAAGCGCACTTGGCAGCAGCTTAAGATGAAATATAAAAACATTGGGCCTCATGCAAGAACATTTTCGTATTTTTATTCTAAATTTCTCTCACTTTTTTCGTAAGGTCTTGTACGAACACGCCACGTCAGATTCAACAAACGCTCTTAACTTCGGAAAAAGTGTGTAAACGACCTGCGTAAATGATGAATCCCACTCGTGCGTAAGTGCACGTGCACGAGGATAGTAGATTTGCATACTCCACGCCCAAAATTATACCATATTAGGAGCTGTGCTTCCTCGCTCCTGTGCCAGGAAGTATTGAGTGAACCTCATAAACCTCTTTAAATTACCTTGTATGAGAAAATAACACGCTGTGACGCTTTGCTTTGCGGTAAGACGTATTGCATCACTTCCTGTTACCTTGCTTGTGTACTGTGGAATTTCTTGCTCCGCTTGGACTACTGATAATCACTTTATTTCTATCTATAACTTACACAATTTTGCATAGTTAAACTCTATAGCTTACCGTTCTGTTCTAACACACTCCTACAGATCTTTAATCTTTATTCTCACTTTTTAACGGTGTGTCTGGTTCTCTAGCGTAGCATGGCTACCGGTTCTCTTCCTCCTTCTCCTGCTTTCACCTGCTCCGTTTGTCAGATGTTTAGTTACTCCTCTGCCTCCTTTAGCGATAATGGTACATGTAACAAATGTAGTCTTTTTGTAGTTTTGGAGGCGAGGTTATCTGAATTGGAAGCTCGGCTCTGCACTGTTGAAAATCAACTGATAGCGAGCCAGGTCCCTTTAGCCAGTGTGGAGCCACCTAGCGTAGCTAGCTCAATTAGCCTCCCCCTAGCAGAACCTGAGCAGCCAGGATTACAACGTGGCTGGGTGACTGTCAGGAAGAGGCATAGCTCTAAAGTCAAGCCCGTTGTTCACCATCGACCTGTCCACGCTTCTAACAGATTTTCCCCACTCAGCGACACACCCGCTGAGGAAAAAACCCTGGTAATTGGCAGCTCTATAGTCAGAAACGTGGCATTAGAGACACCAGCGCCCATAGTCAAATGCATTCCAGGGGCCAGAGCGGGCGACATAGAATCCTATTTAAAACTGCTGGCTAAGGATAAACGTAAATATGGTAAAATAGTTATTCACGTCGGCGTTAATGACACCCGGTTACGCCAATCGGAGGTCACTAAAATTAATGTTGCATCGGTGTGTAATTTTGCCAAAACAATGTCGGACTCCGTAGTTTTCTCTGGACCCCTGCCAAATCTGACCAGTGATGACATGTTTAGCCGCATGTCGTCCTACAATCGCTGGTTGTCTAGATGGTGTCCAGCAAACAACGTGGGCTACATAGATAATTGGCAATCTTTCTGGAGAAAACCTGGTCTGATGAGGAGAGACGGCATCCATCCCACTTTGAAAGGAGCAGCTCTCATTTCTAGAAATATGGATGAATTTATTTGCCACCCTAAAACATGACAACCCAGGGTTCAGACCAGGATGCAGAGTTGTAGTCTTACACACTTCTCTGCAGCTTCCCACCTGCTGCTACCCACCCAATCAATTAACACAAAAGGAGCAAATCCTCTTGTGCAAAATAAAATTAAAACAAAAACTTTAACTGAACAAAAACATAAATGTGGTCTGCTGAATATCAGATCTCTCCTTTCGAAGTCTCTGTTAGTGAATGAGTTGATTTGTGATCATCATATTGATATATTTTGTCTTACAGAAACCTGGCTGCAGCAGGAGGATCATGTTAGCATTAATGAAGCAACTCCCTCTGACTGTTTAAATGTTCACGTTCCTCGAACCACAGGCAGAGGAGGAGGAGTGGCAGCTATTTTCAGATCAGGGTTACTAATCAGTCCCAGACCCAAGATTAGTTTGAGCTCTTTTGAATCTCTGATTCTCAGTTTTTCCCACGCAAAGTGGAAATCCCAGAAACCTCTTGTGTTTGTTGTTGTGTATCGTCCACCTGGCCCTTATTCTGAGTTTCTGTCTGAATTCTCAGAGTTTTTATCCCAGTTAGTGCTGAGTACAGATAAAGTCATTGTAGTGGGTGACTTTAATATTCATGTAGATGTTGAAAATGACAGCCTGAATATGAACTTTAATTCTATATTAGACTCTATTGGATTTTCTCAGAGTGTTCACAGACCGACTCACTGCCTTAATCACACCCTTGATCTTGTGCTGACTTATGGCATTGAGAGTGAACAGTTAACAGTGTTCCCTCATAACTCTGTCTTATCTGACCATTTTCTGATAACCTTTGAGTTTACATTACTTGACTATACAGTTTCTGAGAAGAAATTTACGTATAGAAGGTGTCTATCAGAGGATGCTGTAACCAGATTTAAAGAATTAATTCCATCATCCTTTTCTTCACTGCCATGTGCAGATATGACAGAGGACGACTACCTAAACTTTACTCCAGCAGCACTTGACTCTCTTGTTGACAGCACTATAGTTTCAATGCGTACAGCACTGGACAATGTTGCCCCTCTGAAAAGGAAGGTAATCAGTCAGAAGAGGTTGGCTCCTTGGTATAATTCACAGCTGCGTGCTTTAAAGCAGACTGCAAGAAAGCTGGAGAGACAGTGGCGTTCCTCTAATTTAGAAGAGTCTCAATTAGTCTGGAAAGATAGTTTAATAACGTATAAGAAAGCCCTTCGTAAAGCTAGAACTGCTTATTATTCATCATTGATAGAAGAGAATAAGAATAATCCCAGGTTTCTCTTCAGCGCTGTAGCCAGTCTGACTAAGAGTCCGAGCTCTGCTGAGCCAGGTATTCCTTTAACTCTCAGCAGTGATGATTTCATGAGCTTCTTTATTAATAAAATTGTTTCTATTAGAGAGAAGATTGATGGAGTCCTTCCCACTATTATCAATTCAATTCAATTCAATTCAATTCATTTTTATTTATATAGCGCCAAATACAACAAATGTCATCTCAAGGCACTTAGATAGTAAGTCAAATTCAAGCCAATTGGAATTCAATTAATTAATAATAATCATAATTCATAAAATAATCCAATTCGTTCATATAGAGCCAATTCAAAAACAATTTCCTAGCTAAGAAAAGCAACAGATTGCACTGAAAACTTTTTGTTTTTCGGTCCAATCTCCCGGCCTGAGTGGCGTGCCTGAGGCGACTGTGGAGAGAAACGACTCCCTTTTAACAGGAAGAAACCTCTGGCAGAACCAGACTCAGGAAGGGTGGCCATCCGCCTCGACCAGCTGGGGTTTGAGAAGACAGAAAAAGGGGGGGGGGGGGGGGGGGGGGGGGGGGCACCGCGACGGCGGCACTGTAACACCATTCAAAGGATATCTGTTGGAACAGGGAAACACGAGTTAATGACCACAATAATATCACATATACATAAAGAGAGTAAAGTGAGGAAAGGTGTGTCAGATGAGGCCCCCCAGCAGTCTAGGCCTATAGCAGCTTAACTATGGGATGTTTCAGGATCACCTGAGCCATCCCTAACTATAAGCTTTATCAAAAAGGAAAGTTTTAAGCCTGGTCTTAAAAGTGGAAAGGGTGTCTGCTTCCCGGACATTTACTGGCAGCTTATTCCACAATTGAGGGGCCTGATAACTGAAGGCTCTGCCTCCCATTCTACTTTTAGAAACTCTGGGAACCTCAAGTAAACCTGCAGTTTGGGAACGAAGTGCTCTGTTAGGAAAATATCTTACAATGAGATCTTTAAGATATGATGGAGCTCGGTCATTAAGAGCTTTATATGTGAGGAGAAGAATCTTAAATTCTATTCTGAATTTAACAGGGAGCCAATGAAGAGAAGCTAAAACTGGAGAAATATGATCTCTCCTGTTAGTTCTCGTCAAAACTCTGGCTGCAGCATTTTGGATCAACTGAAGGCTTTTCAGAGAATATGTGGGACAGCCCAATAATAAAGAATTACAGTAGTCCAATCTTGAAGTAACAAATGCATGAATTAGTTTTTCTGCATCACTCTGAGACAAGATGTTCCTGATTTTAACAATATTACGAAGGTGAAAGAAGGCAGTCCTAGAAACCTGTTTTATATGCGAGTCAAATGATAAGTTCTGGTCAAAAATAACTCCAAGGTTCCTCACTGTAGAACTAGAAGCCAAGGAAATACCATCTAGAGTAACTATATAGCTAGACAATTTCTCCCTGAAACGCTCAGGTCCAAAGATAACGACTTCAGTTTTGTCTGAATTTAGCAGCAGACAGTTCTGAGTCATCCAGGTCTTTATGTCTTTAAGACATGCTTGTAGTCTGACCAACCTATTGGTTTCATCTGGTTTTATAGATAAGTACAGCTGAGTATCATCAGCATAGCAATGGAAATTTATGCCATGCTGTCTAATAATGTTACCTAATGGAAGCATGTATAAAGTAAAAAGAATCGGTCCAAGCACAGAACCCTGGGGAACTCCATGACTTACTCTGGTGTGTGAGGAAGATTCTTCATTTACAAGAACAAACTGAAATCTATCAGATAAATATGATTTATCAGTGATGTATCATCAAGTACAGCAGCTTTAGAAGTATCTTTAGAACCTGATTTGTATTTAGACGGCTTCTGTCCAGTTGATCTCTCCGAGCTAACAACAGCAATAGTCTCTTCTAAACCATCAACTTGTGTTTTAGACCCAATCCAAACCAGACTGTTCAAGGAGGTTTTCCCATTAATTGACACTTCCATATTGGATTTGATCAATCTGTCTTTGTTGACAGGATATGTACCTCAGACTTTTAAGGTTGCTGTAATTAAACCTTTACTTAAAAAACCTACTCTTGATTCAGAGGTGTTGGCTCATTATAGACCTATATCCAATCTCCCGTGTCACCTGTAGTTCGTAATGTCACCAAAATAAAAAATAAATGGTTTGATATGAAAATGGCTTTAAAAAAAAAACGTCTCGCCATGGGCAGGCGCTCGATGACTTCAACTAAAGCCGTGCAATCAGTTGTTGCCTCATCATGATGGCTCTTTGATGGGGCGGTCCATGAGGGGGGTCTTCTGGCACCACACCTTGGTCTGCCTGGGCTGGTTCAGGTAGTGGGAGACCCTCGTTCATGGCAATATTGTGCAAATCTGGCATGCCTTCTCTGGGCTATAGAGCAGTTTGTCCCCCGCTGTATGGAGACACACCCACCTGGCCTTCAGCTCAGTGCGCTCCACAACAGCACGGGTGCTTTGATGCGTATATGTGTCTCGTGCTCCCATTATTTTTGGCAGTCCAGCCAAGGCATGAAAGTCCCTCTTATTCTGTACTTGTTGGACAGCGGTGTATGGGAATCTGATGTACCATGGGTGATAAACTGATGAGAGTTTTGATGACCAAGGGGAGCGCACGACTCACAGAGGACTGGGACACCCCCGATCTGTCTCCAATCTCCCTCTGAAAGGTTCCAGTGGCCAAAAATCCAAGGGTGGTGAGGACCTGGATGCGTGGTGGAATTGGGTTTGATCGGCGTGTTTCTCTCTGGAGTTGTGGCTCCAGCAAGCTGCATATTTGCAGCAGCACAGTCCTTGGGAATCTTAATCGCAATGTCAGCCATTCGTCTGTCTCCACAAAGATATCTACACGTTCTCTTCAAGAGCCTGACGCACTAAGGCTGTCAGTTTGGGTGGGTGAGAAAGGACGCAGATGCGGAAATTAAAATAAAAAGCAAACTTGATTTATTTACAAAAACAAAGTTCAAACAAAAAGCGCGGCTGAGCCGGATTCAAAAAACCTAAACTATGGAATAATTATTTAACAAAACAAAACAAAACACTTGGCATAGCATGGAGAAAAAACACTTAACTGGGTCGTGGCATGGCATGGAGGATGTTGATGGGTAAGGATCTCACAAAACAATGAGGGGACCTGGAAACTAAATACTGTGGAGGGTGATTAGGGATAGAGTGCAGCTGATGGGGAAAACACAGGTGCAGTGAATGAACTAAGTGCAGGGAAACTAAAACATGGGAAAACTAAAAACTAAACTAAGACATGACTATGACATGATCTAAAAACCAAACATGACCTAAAACATAGTCCCATGACAAAGGCATCCAAAAGTAGCAAGTCAGCCGCTGGCTATGCTTCACATTGACCTTGTTATATACAGATTCAAATGAACCTTCAATTAGTGCATAATTTAAGTCAAACAGAATAATGTCAGCATCATTATGGGGTATAATGTATGTATTTATTCATGTTTGCTTCAAAGTAATTAAATATACAATCCATTAGTCAAGCAAACTTGATTGGAATAACAGCGGACTATTTTAGGAAACTCCTACGACAGCTCTGGATCACTCGTAAATTCTGTTCGTACCTGAAAGAAAACGTAAAATACGAAAAGATTGGTGAATGCGCAAATTCTCTTAAATCACTCGTACGCACGACTGAAGAACAAATCTGTGCGTACGAACGGTTCTTGCATGAGGCCCAATGTTCAAACAGGTGAGACCTCGGCATGGAGGTACCTCATTTTGATCATGTTTTACACTGTAAAGTAAATATTAAGTGGCTATTTCACTGTGAAGTTATTTTATCCCCAACATAATGCTGTTTTCACACACATAAATGTCTTCTCATCTATATCATGTTCTGTTAAATAATTAAGCCTATTAAACTAACACAGACTTCTACTGAGCCAACAGAAAGAAGGCAGATGCCCGTAAAACGGGTGGTGCCCAGCACCCCCACCTCTAACGGAGGCAGAGGAGCTGGCCCTAAACCAGAATATTGGAGGGCCAGTGGCTGAGGGAATCCCTGGAGGGAGTCCACCCCCAAGACACAAGTGCCTTTATAAAATACAATAGGCCTATAGATATCTTTTTTAAGCCTATTCATACAAATATTTATTTGTCTTTTATGTCTCTCAGGCAGCTCTGAGGCGGCTCTGAGGCAGCTCTGAGGCAGCTCTCAGGCAGCTCTCAGGCAGCTCTGAGGCAGCTCTGAGGCAGCTCTCAGGCAGCTCTGAGGCAGCTCTCAGGCAGCTCTGAGGCAGCTCTGAGGCAGCTCTCAGGCAGCTCTGAGGCAGCTCTGAGGCAGCTTTCAGGCAGCTCTGAGGCAGCTCTGAGGCAGCTCTCAGGCAGCTCTGAGGCAGCTCTGAGGCAGCTCTGAGGCAGCTCTGAGGCAGCTCTGAGGCAGCTCTGAGGCAGCTTTCAGGCAGCTCTGAGGCAGCTCTGAGGCGGCTCTGAGGCAGCTCTGAGGCAGCTCTCAGGCAGCTCTGAGGCGGCTCTGAGGCGGCTCTTGGGCAGCTCTGAAGCGGCTCTCAGGCGGCTCTGAGGCGGCTCTGAGGCAGCTCTGAGGCAGCTCTGAGGCAGCTCTGGGGCAGCTCTGAGGCGGCTCTGAGGCGGCTCTGGGGCAGCTCTGAGGCAGCTCTGGGGCAGCTCTGAGGCAGCTCTGGGGCAGCTCTGAGGCAGCTCTGAGGCGGCTCTGAGGCGGCTCTGAGGCAGCTCCTGAGGCAGCTCCTGAGGCAGCTCTGAGGCAGCTCTGGGGCAGCTCCTGAGGCAGCTCTGAGACAGCTCTGAGGCAGCTCTGAGACAGCTCTGAGACAGCTCTGAGACAGCTCTGAGGCAGCTCTGAGACAGCTCTGAGACAGCTCTGAGGCAGCTCTGAGACAGCTCTGAGGCAGCTCTGAGGCAGCTCCTGAGGCAGCTCTGAAGCAGCTCTGAGGCAGCTCTGGGGCGGCTCTGGGGCAGCTCTGAGGCAGCTCTGGGGCAGCTCTATGTCCCGCTATGCATAACCTTAGAATTCAAAGAGGACGTGTTTTATTTTTAATGACTGTAATGAGAAGTGGTGTATAAAACTAGTAATGATGAACTAACCAAGATTAACAAGTTTTTTCATTTGACCATTTTCCATTTTGTTTATCTTCCAGTGAATGCTTCTTTTATAACATTGTCATTTGCGGACATGGATTAATGTGGATGAAATGGTGTAATGTGTCCTCATCACATTGAACTTGGTAGGTTAACATTACACATGGATTTTTTCACAGTGGCCAGACTGGTCTTATTTCATTTAAGGACTAAAATTATTTTGGTCTACTTTCATTCAGCTGATAAAATATGTATTAATGATAACACATCAAGAGGATACATGACCTTTTCAGAGTATGAATGTATCAATTTTAGTAGATGTAATGTGACTTCAGCTTGTCAGACAGTCTGATAGTTTGTTAATAAAAAAGAAATCTGACCTAGCTCCAACCAGAGACAGGAATGGTCTCTTGTCCTTGTTGTTTGCCTGAGTAGTCTTTACTCCGTTGTCAAGGATCATCCCAGCCTAAAATAGAAAAAGGATACAATCATAATTCAAGTACAACACAGTGGACACCAAAGAGTAAGAATAAATAAATTAGCTTAGAGTTGATTTATGAAAGTCTGGTTCATATTTGGTTTCACATCTGTTTGTTCATTTTTATTATTGAATTGGAACTAAATCTATTCTCCATCCATCCATCCATCATCTTCCTCTTCCCCGGGGGTCGGGTCGCGGGGGCAGCAGCTTGAGCAGAGAAACCCAGACGTCCCTGTCCCCGACCCCGAGGCGTTCCCAGGCCAGCCGAGAAACATAGTCTCTCCAATGTGACAAAATCTATTCTCCCTTTTAGTACTACACTATATTGCCAAAAGTATTCACTCACCCATCCAAATCATTACATTCAGGTGTTCCAGTCACTTCCATGGATACAGGTGTATAAATTCCAGCACCTCAGCATGCAGACTGCTTCTACAAACATCTGTGAAAGAATGTTTCTCTCTCAGGAGCTCAGTGTATTCCTGCGTAGTACCATGATAGGATGCCACCTGTGCAACAAGTCCAGTCGGGAAACTTCCTCTCTGCTAAATATTCCACAGTCAGCTGTCAGTGGTGTTATAAAAGGGTGGGAGGGATTGGGAAGGACAGCAGCTCAGCCAGGAAGTGGTCGGCCATGTAAAATGACAGAGCGGGGTCAGCGGATGCTGAGGCTCATAGTGCTCAAAGGTCGCCGACTTTCTGCAGAGTTCTACAGACCTCCAGACCAAAGTTCATGTAAAGGCAGATGAGCGAATACTTTTAGCAATATAATGTATTTGAAATGACTACTGGCAAAACATGAAAACACTGAACAAGCCTCCAATTGAAACTAGTGATTTCAATTAAAGAGCTACACTTTTCATTCAGCAAAAGTAACTATCTAAATGATTTTCCCAACTGTTGTATAGGAAGACCGCATGGATGTAATTATGAAACTAGATATAGCTCACTCACAAAAGATTTTTTTATTAGGGACCGAGCAGTGAAACTGCAAGGACCCTATTGTATCTGTAAGGTTTATTAGGGACCGAGCAGTGAAACTGCAAGGACCCTATTGTATCTGTAAGGTTTATTATTATTTTTCTCCTCCGTTATTCTTATTCTTTGCAAAAGGTATATGAAAACTCAGGAAATTTTGCGAGCGCCACCTGCCAGTCGACGACATGAAAGAATCTAAACTTTATATTTTTGGCAGTCACTCATTGACTCTGTAGCGCCCCCTACAATGCTTTAAAATGGTCCCCTTAATAGGATTAGTTTTGCGTGGGATGACGAAATTCGGTACACTCATTCATCATGCCCAGACGCACAAAAAAGTCTCAGGCCGCCAATGTGCCACATCCACAGGAAGGCGGCCATTTTGGATGGAAAGTGCTTTTTCGTGCCATTTTTGACCGATTCCACGCCTTGCATAAGATCGAAGTTGTCCTACAGATTTAATGCTACAGACTTGAAACTTGGCCAGGTTACTCTTAAGACATGGAGGGAAAGATTCATGGAGAAACTTTTTCAAAACTTAAAGGGCGTGGCCGTGGCGACTTCTCAAAGTTCGATGACTCGCCATCACTCGCCACAAAAAATGAAGTCGCTTATAACTCCCACATACATTATTCAATCTGTCCCAAACTTCATACGGTGAATGCTGGACCCAGTATGAACGCGCACATATAACATAGTGACAACAACCTACAGCGCCACCTAATGGTGGTCGGAAACGTCTTTTTTTTCCCACACCTCGCATTTGATCGAACTTGTCCTACAGATTTGATGCTACAGACTTCAAACTTGGCCAGGTTACTCTTAAGACATGGGGGGAAAAATTCATGGAGAAACTTTTTCAAACCTCAAAGGGCGTGGCCGTGGCGACGCCTCAAATTTATGACTCGCCATCACTCGCCACAAAAAATGAAGTCGCTTATAACTCCCACATACATTATTCAATCTGTCCCAAACTTCATATGGTGATTGCTGGACCCAGCCTGAACGCGCACATATAAAATAGTGATATCCATCTACAGCGCCACCTAATGGTGGTCGTAAAAGTCTTTTTTTTCCCACACCTCACATTTAATCAAACTCCTCCTACAGATTTAATGCTACAAGCTTCAAACTTGGCCAGGTTACTCTTAAGACATGTCGAGAAAAATTCATTGAAGAAACTTTTTCAAATCTCAAAGGGCGTGGCCGTAGCAAGGCGGTGAAAATCGTGTGATGGCGTTTGTGGTTTGAAAGCCTTATCATCATCGCAAAGTCATGAAACTTGGCACACACGTCCACCCTCTCGACCTTGTACGTATGTAAAGGGTATCGTGTGTTGGCGGAGCAAAATGGCTCAGTGGCGCCCCCTAGAAATTTTCAAAAACCCCTCCACATTGGGGTTACTATGTGCTTGTACGTACGCAGAGGGTATCGTGCGTGTGGGCAGAGCTGCGCGACTACGGCGTCCAGCGCATGCCACATCGTGCGCACATCCCAACGTACGCACACCTCGGTCCCGCTCACAGCTGCTTGCAGCTTTCTAGTTAGGGACCGAGCAGTGAAACTGCAAGGACCCTATTGTATCTGTAAGGTTTATTATTAGGGACCGAGCAGTGAAACTGCAAGGACCCTATTGTATCTGTAAGGATTATTATTATTAGGGACCGAGCAGTGAAACTGCAAGGACCCTATTGTATCTGTAAGTATTATTATTAGGGACCGAGCAGTGAAACTGCAAGGACCCTATTGTATCTGTAAGGATTATTATTAGGGACCGAGCAGTGAAACTGCAAGGACCCTATTGTATCTGTAAGGTTTATTAGGGACCGAGCAGTGAAACTGCAAGGACCCTATTGTATCTGTAAGGTTTATTATTAGGGACCGAGCAGTGAAACTGCAAGGACCCTATTGTATCTGTAAGGATTATTATTAGGGACCGAGCAGTGAAACTGCAAGGACCCTATTGTATCTGTAAGGTTTATTAGGGACCGAGCAGTGAAACTGCAAGGACCCTATTGTATCTGTAAGGTTTATTATTATTCTTTCTTTCTTCTTTCTTTCTTTCTTTCTTTCTTATTCTTTGCAAAAGGTATGCGAAAACTCAGGAAATTTTGCGAGCGCCACGTGCCAGTCGACGACATGAAAGAATCTAAACATTATATCTTTGGGAGTCGCTCATTGGCTCTGTAGCGCCCCCTACGATGGTTAAAAATTGTCCCCGCAATAGGATTAGTTTCGCTTGGGATGACGAAATTCGGTACACTTGTTCATCATGCCAAGACGCACAAAAAAGTCTCAGGCCGCCATGGTCCCACGTACACAGGAAGGCGGCCATTTTGGATGGAAAGTGCGTTTTCGTGCCATTTTTGGCCGATTCCACGCCTTGCTTAAGATCGAACTTGTCCTACAGATTTCATGCTACAGACTTCAAACTTGGCCAGGTTACTCTTAAGACATGGGGGGGGAAATTCATGGAGAAACTTTTTCAAAACTTAAAGGGCGTGGGCGTGGCAACTCCTCAAAGTTCGATGACTCGCCATCACTCGCCACAACAAATTAAGTCGCTTATAACTCCCACATACATTATCCAATCTGTCCCAAACTTCATACGGTGAATGCTGGACCTAGCCTGAACGCATACATATTATCATAACGACATCCACCTATAGCGCCACCTGCTGGTGGTCGGAAACATCTCTTTTTTTCCACATCTCGCATTTGATCGAACTCGTCCTACAGATTTAATGCTACAAGCTTTAAACTTGGCCAGATTACTCTTAAGACATGGGGGGAAAGAGTCATGGAGAAACTTTTTCAAACCTCAAAGGGCGTGGTCGTGGCGACGCCTCAAAGTTATGACTCGCCATGAAGAATTAAGTCGCTTATAACTTCCACACTCATTATCCAATCTGTCCCAAACTTCACACGGTGAATGCTGGACTCAGCCTGAACGCGTACATATTATCATAGTGACATCCTCCTATAGCGCCACCTGCTGGTGGTCGGAAATGTCATTTTTTGCCACACCTCACATTTTATAAAACTCCTCCTACAGATTTAATGCTACAAGCTTCAAACTTAGCCAGGTTACTCTTAAGACATGGGGGCAAATATTCATGGAGAAACTTTTCCAAACTCTGAACAATTCGGGCGTGGTCAGGCGGTGAAAAACGTGTGATGGTGTTTGTGATTTGAAAGCCTTATCATCATCACAACGTCATGAAACTTGGCACACACGTCCATCCTGAACACCTCGTACGTATGTGAAGGGTATCGTGTGTGGGCGGAGCAAAGTGGCTCAGTGGCGCCCCCTAGGGTACTTAAAAATGGTCCACACATTGGGGTTAGTTTTGCGTGGGACGACGAAATTCGGTACACTCATTCATCATGCCCAGACGCACAAAAAAGTCTCATGCCGCCATGGTCCCACGTCCACAGCAAGTCGGCCATTTTGGATGGAAAGTGCGTTTTCGTGCCATTTTTGACCGATTCTACACCTTGTATAAGATCGAACTTGTCCTACAGATTTCATGCTACAGACTTCAAACTTGGCCAGGCTACTCTTAAGACATGGGGGGAAAAATTCATGGAGAAACTTTTTCAAACCTCAAAGGGCGTGGGCGTGGCGACGCCTCAAAGTTCTATGACTCGCCATCACTCGCCACAACAAATTAAGTTGCTTATAACTCCCACATACATTATCCAATCTGTCCCAAACTTCATACGGTGAATGCTGGACCCAGCCTGAACGCGTACATATTATCATAGTGACATCCACCCATAGCGCCACCTGCTGGTGGTTGGAAACATCTTTTTTTTTCACACCTCGCATTTGATCAAACTCCTCCTACATATTTAATGCTAAAATCTTCAAACTTGGCCAGGTTACTCTTAAGCTAGGGGGGAAGAAAACTCTTGAGAAGCTTTTCCAAACTCTGAACGGTGTGGGCGTGGCCAGGCGGTGACAATCGTGTGATGGCGTTTGTGATTTGAAAGCCTTATCATCATCGCAACTTAATGAAACTTGGCACACACGTCCACCCTGATGACCTCGTTCGTATGTGAAGGGTATCGTGTGTGGGCTGAGCAAAATGGCTCAGTGGCGCCCCCTAGAAATTTTCAAAAACCCCTCCGCATTGGAGTTATTATGTGCTCGTACGTACGCAGAGGGTATCGTGTGTGTGGGCAGAGCTGCGGCTCCAGCGTCCAGCGCATGCCCCAACGTGCGCACATCCCAACGTACGCACACCTCGGTCCCGCTCACAGCTGCTTGCAGCTTTCTAGTTATTATTATTATTCTTTCTTTCTTTCTTATTCTTTGCAAAAGATATGCGAAAACTCAGGAAATTTTGCGAGCGCCACGTGCTAGTCGACGACATGAAAGAATCTAAACATTATATCTTTGGGAGTTGCTCATTGGCTCTGTAGCGCCCCCTACGGTGCTTAAAAATGGTGCCCGCAATGGGGTTAGTTTCGCGTAGGACAATGAAATTCGGTACACTGATTCACCATGCCCAGACGCACAAAAAACTCTCTTGCCGCCATGGTCCCACGTAGACAGGAAGGCGGCCATTTTGGATGGAAAGTGCGTCTTCGTGCCATTTTTGGCCGATTCCACGCCTTTCATAAGATCGAACTTGTCCTACAGATTTCATGCTACAGACTTGAAACTTGGCCAGGTTACTCTTAAGACATGGAGGGAAAAATTCATTGGCCAACTTTTTCAAAACTTAAAGGGCGTGGCCGTGGCGACGCCTCAAAGTTTGATGACTCGCCATCACTCGCCACGAAAAATTAAGTTGCTTATAACTTCCACATACATAATCCAATCTTTCCCAAAGTTCAACCGGTGATTGCTGGACCCAGCCTGAACGTGCACATATAAAATAGTGACATCCACCTATAGCGCCACCTGCTGGTGGTTGGAAATGTCTTTTTTTTTCCACACCTCGCATTTTATCAAACTCCTCCTACAGATTTCATGCTACAAGCTTCAAACTTGGCCAGGTTACTCTTAAGACATGGGGGGAAAAAATCATTGGCCAACTTTTTCAAACCTCAAAGGGCGTGGCCATGGCGACGCCTCAAATTTATGACTCGCCATAAAAAATAAAGTCGCTTATAACTCCCACAAACATTATCCAATCTGTCCCAAACTTCATACGGTGAATGCTGGACCCAGCCTAAACGCGCACGTATAAAATAGTGACAACCACCTATAGCGCCACCTGCTGGTCGTTGGAAACGTCTCTTTTTTTCCAAAACTCGTATTTTATCAAACTCCTCCTACATATTGAATGCTAGAAGCTTCAAACTTGGCCAGGTTACTCTTAAGACATGGAGGAAATGAATCATGGAGAAACTTTTTAAAATTCTGAACGGTGTTGGCGTGGCCAGGCGGTGAAAATCGTGTGATGCCGTTTCTGATTTGAAAGCCTTATCATCATTGCAAGATCATGAAACTTGGCACACACGTCCAACCTTACGACCTCGTACGTATGTAAAGGGTATCGTGTGTGGGCGGAGCAAAATGGCTCAGTGGCGCCCCCTAGAACCTTCCAAAAACCCCTCCGCGTTGGGGTTATTATGTGCTCGTACGTACGCAATGGGAATCGTGCGTGTGGGCAGAGCTGCGCGACTACGGCGTCCAGCGCATGCCCAACGTGCGCACATCCCAACGTACGCACACTCGGTCCCGCTCACAGCTGCTTGCAGCTTTCTAGTTATTATTATTTTTCTCCTCCGTTATTCTTTCTTATTCTTTGCAAAAGGTATGCGAAAACTCAGGAAATTTTGCGAGCGCCAACTGCCAGTCGACGACATGAAAGAATCTAAACTTTATATTTTTGGGAGTCGCTCATTGACTCTGTAGCGCCCCCTACAATGCTTAAAAATGGTCCCCTTAATAGGATTAGTTTTGCGTAGGACAACGAAATTCGGTACACTTATTCATCTTGCCCAGACGCACAAAAAAGTCTCTCGCCGCCATGGTCCCACGTACACAGGAAGGCGGCCATTTTGGATGGAAAGTGCGTTTTCGTGCCATTTTTGACCGATTCCACGCCTTGCATAAGATCAAACTTGTCCCACAGATTTCATGCTACAGACTTGAAACTTGGCCAGGTTACTCTTAAGACATGGGGGGAGAGATTCATGGGGAAACTTTTTCAAAACTTAAAGGGCGTGGCCGTGGCGACGCCTCAAAGTTCGATGACTCGCCATCACTCGCCACAAAAATTAAAGTCGCTTATAACTTCCACATACATTATCCAATCTGTCCCAAACTTCATACGGTGAATGCTGGACCCAACCTGAACGCGTACATATTATCATAGTGACATCCACCAATAGCGCCACCTGCTGGTGGTTGGAAACATCTTTTTTTTTCACACCTCGCATTTGATCGAACTTGTCCTACAGATTTGATGCTACAGATTTCAAACTTGGCCAGGTTACTCTTAAGACATGGGGGAAAAAATTCATGGAGAAACTTTTTCAAACCTCAAAGGGCGTGGCCGTGGCGACGCCTCAAATTTATGACTCGCCATTAAAAATTAAGTCGCTTATAACTTCCACATACATTATCCAATCTGTCCCAAACTTCATATGGTTATTGCTGGACCCAGCCTGAACGCGTACATATTATCATAGTGATAAACACCTATAGCGCCACCTGCTGGTGGTTGGAAACGTCTTTTTTTTCCACACCCTTAAACTCCTCCTACAGATTTAATGCTACAAGCTTCAAACTTGGCCAGGTTACTCTTAAGACATGGGGGTGAAAATTCATGGAGAAACTTTTCCAAACTCTGAACGGTGTGGGCGTGGCCAGGCGGTGAAAATCGTGTGATGGCGTTTATGATTTGAAAGCCTTATCATCATCGCAAAGTCATGAAACTTGGCACACACGTCCCCACTGACGACCTCGTACGTATGTAAAGGGTATCGTGTGTGGGTGGAGCAAAATGGCTCAGTGGCGCCACCTAGAAATTTTCAAAAACCCCTCCGCATTGGGGTCATTATGTGTTTGTACATACGCAGAGGGTATCGTGTGTTAGGGCACAGCTGCGCGAACACAGCGTCCAGCTCCAGCCCCAACGTACGCACATTCCAACGTACGCACACCTCGGTCCCGCTCACAGCTGCTTGCAGCTTTCTAGTTAGGGACCGAGCAGTGAAACTGCAAGGACCCTATTGTATCTGTAAGGTTTATTATTATTATTATTCTTATTCTTTGCAAAAGGTATGCGAAAACTCAGGAAATTTTGCAAGCGCCACGTGCCAGTCGACGACATGAAAGAATCTAAACATTATATCTTTGGGAGTTGCTCATTGGCTCTGTAGCGCCCCCTACGGTGCATAAAAATGGTCCCCTTAATAGGATTAGTTTCGCGTGGGACGACGAAATTCGGTACACTCATTCATCATGCCCAGACGCACCAAAAAGTCTCTTGCCATCACGGTGCCACGTACACAGGAAGGCGGCCATTTTGGATGGAAAGTGCGTTTTCGTGCCATTTTTGGCCGATTCCACGCCTTGCATAAGATCGAACTTGTCCTACAGATTTCATGCTACAGACTTCAAACTTGGCCAGGTTACTCTCAAGACATGGGGGGAGAAATTCATGGAGAAACTTTTTCAAAACTTAAAGGGCGTGGGCGTGGCAACTCCTCAAAGTTCGATGACTCGCCATCACTCGCCACAACAAATGAAGTCGCTTATAACTCCCACATACATTATCCAATCTGTCCCAAACTTCATACGGTGAATGCTGGACCCAGCTTGAACGCGTACATATTATCATAACGACATCCACCTATAGCGCCACCTGCTGGTGGTCGGAAACATCTCTTTTTTTCCACATCTCGCATTTGATCGAACTCGTCCTACAGATTTAATGCTACAAGCTTCAAACTTGGCCAGGTTACTCTTAAGACATGGGGGGAAAGAGTCATGGAGAAACTTTTTCAAACCTCAAAGGGCGTGGCCGTGGCGACGCCTCAAAGTTATGACTCACCATGAAAAATTAAGTCGCTTATAACTTCCACATACATTATCCAATCTGTCCCAAACTTCATACGGTGATAGCTGGACCCAGCCTGAATGCGCATAGATAAAATAGTGACATCCACCAACAGCGCCACCTGCTGGTGGTCAGAAACGTCTTTTTT
Organism: Odontesthes bonariensis; assembly: GCF_027942865.1. Taxonomy (NCBI): domain Eukaryota; kingdom Metazoa; phylum Chordata; class Actinopteri; order Atheriniformes; family Atherinopsidae; genus Odontesthes; species Odontesthes bonariensis. The sequence continues at coordinate 895,672 of NC_134506.1, forward strand.
TTCCATACCTCACATTTTATCAAACTCCTCCCACAGATTTAATGCTACAAGCTTCAAACTTAGCCAAGTTACTCTTAAGACATGGAGGCAACAATTCATGGAGAAACTTTTCCAAACTCTGAACGGTGTGGGCGTGGCCATGCGGTGAAAATCGTGTGATGGCGTTTGTGATTTGAAAGCCTTATCATCATCTCAAGGTAATGAAACTTGGTACACACGTCCACCCTGACGACCTCGTACGTATGTAAAGGGTATCGTGTGTGGGCGGAGAAAAATGCCTCAGTGGCGCCCCCTAGAAATTTTCAAAAACCCCTCCGCATTGGGGTTATGCTGTGCTGTAAGTACACAGCGGGTATCGTGCGTGTGGGCAGAGCTGCAGCTCCAGCGTCCAGCGCATGCCCAACGTACGCACATCCCAACGTACGCACACCTCGGTCCCGCTCACAGCTGCTTGCAGCTTTCTAGTTAGGGACCGAGCAGTGAAACTGCAAGGACCCTATTGTATCTGTAAGGTTTATTATTATTCTTCTTATTCTTTGCAAAAGGTATGCGAAAACTCAGGAAATTTTGCAAGCGCCACGTGCCAGTCGACGACATGAAAGAATCTAAACATTATATCTTTGGGAGTTGCTCATTGGCTCTGTAGCGCCCCCTACGGTGCATAAAAATGGTCCCCTTAATAGGATTAGTTTCGCGTGGGACGACGAAATTCGGTACACTCATTCATCATGCCCAGACGCACCAAAAAGTCTCTTGCCATCACGGTGCCACGTACACAGGAAGGCGGCCATTTTGGATGGAAAGTGCGTTTTCGTGCCATTTTTGGCCGATTCCACGCCTTGCATAAGATCGAACTTGTCCTACAGATTTCATGCTACAGACTTCAAACTTGGCCAGGTTACTCTCAAGACATGGGGGGAGAAATTCATGGAGAAACTTTTTCAAAACTTAAAGGGCGTGGGCGTGGCAACTCCTCAAAGTTCGATGACTCGCCATCACTCGCCACAACAAATGAAGTCGCTTATAACTCCCACATACATTATCCAATCTGTCCCAAACTTCATACGGTGAATGCTGGACCCAGCCTGAACGCGTACATATTATCATAACGACATCCACCTATAGCGCCACCTGCTGGTGGTCGGAAACATCTCTTTTTTTCCACATCTCGCATTTGATCGAACTCGTCCTACAGATTTAATGCTACAAGCTTCAAACTTGGCCAGGTTACTCTTAAGACATGGGGGGAAAGAGTCATGGAGAAACTTTTTCAAACCTCAAAGGGCGTGGCCGTGGCGACGCCTCAAAGTTATGACTCACCATGAAAAATTAAGTCGCTTATAACTTCCACATACATTATCCAATCAGTCCCAAACTTCATACGGTGATAGCTGGACCCAGCCTGAATGCGCATAGATAAAATAGTGACATCCACCAACAGCGCCACCTGCTGGTGGTCAGAAACGTCTTTTTTTTCCATACCTCACATTTTATCAAACTCCTCCCACAGATTTAATGCTACAAGCTTCAAACTTAGCCAAGTTACTCTTAAGACATGGAGGCAACAATTCATGGAGAAACTTTTCCAAACTCTGAACGGTGTGGGCGTGGCCATGCGGTGAAAATCGTGTGATGGCGTTTGTGATTTGAAAGCCTTATCATCATCTCAAGGTAATGAAACTTGGTACACACGTCCACCCTGACGACCTCGTACGTATGTAAAGGGTATCGTGTGTGGGCGGAGAAAAATGGCTCAGTGGCGCCCCCTAGAAATTTTCAAAAACCCCTCCGCATTGGGGTTATGCTGTGCTCGTAAGTACACAGCGGGTATCGTGCGTGTGGGCAGAGCTGCAGCTCCAGCGTCCAGCGCATGCCCAACGTACGCACATCCCAACGTACGCACACCTCGGTCCCGCTCACAGCTGCTTGCAGCTTTCTAGTTATTATTATTATTATTATTATTTCCGATTCTTTGCAAAAGGTATGCGAAAACTCACGAAATTTTGCGAGCGCCACCTGCCAGTCGACGACATGAAAGAATCTAAACTTTATATTTTTAGGAGTCGCTCATTGGCTCTGTAGCGCCCCCTACGGTGCATAAAAATGGTCCCCTTAATAGGATTAGTTTCGCGTGGGACGACGAAATTCGGTACACTCATTCATCATGCCCAGACGCACCAAAAAGTCTCATGCCATCACGGTGCCACGTACACAGGAAGGCGGCCATTTTGGATGGAAAGTGCGTTTTCGTGCCATTTTTGGCCGATTCCACGCCTTGCATAAGATCGAACTTGTCCTACAGATTTCATGCTACAGACTTCAAACTTGGCCAGGTTACTCTTAAGACATGGGGGGGGAAATTCATGGAGAAACTTTTTCAAAACTTAAAGGGCGTGGGCGTGGCAACTCCTCAAAGTTCGATGACTCGCCATCACTCGCCACAACAAATGAAGTCGCTTATAACTCCCACATACATTATCCAATCTGTCCCAAACTTCATACGGTGAATCCTGGACCCAGCCTGAACGCGTACATATTATCATAACGACATCCACCTATAGCGCCACCTGCTGGTGGTCGGAAACATCTCTTTTTTTCCACATCTCGCATTTGATCGAACTCGTCCTACAGATTTAATGCTACAAGCTTCAAACTTGGCCAGGTTACTCTTAAGACATGGGGGGAAAGAGTCATGGAGAAACTTTTTCAAACCTCAAAGGGCGTGGCCGTGGCGATGCCTCAAAGTTATGACTCGCCACAAAAAATGAAGTCGCTTATAACTCCCACATACATTATCCAATCTGTCCCAAACTTCATACGGTGAATGCTGGACCTAGCCTGAATGCGTACATATTATCATAACGACATCCACCTATAGCGCCACCTGCTGGGGGTTGGTAACATCTCTTTTTTTCCACATCTCGCATTTGATCGAACTCGTCCTACAGATTTAATGCTACAAGCTTCAAACTTGGCCAGATTACTCTTAAGACATGGGGGGAAAGAGTCATGGAGAAACTTTTTCAAACCTCAAAGGGCGTGGCCGTGGCGACGCCTCAAAGTTATGACTTGCCATGAAGAATTAAGTCGCTTATAACTTCCACACTCATTATCCAATCTGTCCCAAACTTCATACAGTGAATGCTGGACCCAGCTTGAACGCGTACATATTATCATAGTGACATCCTCCTATAGCGCCACCTGCTGGTGGTCGGAAATGTCTTTTTTTGCCACACCTCACATTTTATAAAACTCCTCCTACAGATTTAATGCTACAAGCTTCAAACTTAGCCAGGTTACTCTTAAGACATGGGGGCAAAAATTCATGGAGAAACTTTTCCAAACTCTGAACAATTCGGGCGTGGCCAGGCGGTGAAAATCGTGTGATGGTGTTTGTGATTTGAAAGCCTTATCATCATCACAACGTCATGAAACTTGGCACACACGTCCATCCTGAACACCTCGTACGTATGTGAAGGGTATTGTATGTGGGCGGAGCAAAGTGGCTCAGTGGCGCCCCCTAGGGTACTTAAAAATGGTCCACACATTGGGGTTAGTTTTGCGTGGGACGACGAAATTCGGTACACTCATTCATCATGCCCAGACGCACAAAAAAGTCTCATGCCGCCATGGTCCCACATCCACAGGAAGGCGGCCATTTTTGATGGAAAGTGCGTTTTCGTGCAGTTTTTAGCCGATTCCATGCCTTGCATAAGATCGAACTTGTCCTACAGATTTCATGCTACAGACTTCAAACTTGGCCAGGTTACTCTTAAGACATGAGGGGAAAGATTCATGGGGAAACTTTTTCAAAACATAAAGGGCGTGGCCGTGGCGACGCTTCAAAGTTTGATGACTCGCCATCACTGGCCTCAAAAAATTAAGTCGCTTATAACTCCGACATACATTATCCAATCTGCCCCAGACTCCATACGGTCATTGCTGGACACAGCCTGAAAGCACACATATTATCATAGTGACATCCACCTATAGCGCCACCTGCTGGTGGTTGGAAATGTCTTTTTCTATCCACACCTCGCATTTGATCGAACTCGTCCTACAGATTTAATGCTATAGACTTCAAACTTGGCCAGCTTACTCTTAAGACATGGGGGGAAACAATCATGGAGAAACTTTTTCAAACCTCAAAGGGCGTGGCCGTGGCGACGCCTCAAAGTTATGACTCGTCATGAAGAATTAAGTCGCTTATAACTTCCACACACATTATCCAATCTGTCCCAAACGTCATACGGTGAATGCTGGACCCAGCCTGAACGCGCACATATAAAATAGTGACATCCACCTATAACGCCACCTGCTGGTGGTTGGAAACGTCTTTTTTTCCCCACACCTCGCATTTTCTCAAACTTCTCCTACAGATTTAATGCTACAACCTTCAAACTTGGCCAGGTTACTCTTAAGACATGGGGGGAAAAATATATTGAAAAACTTTTCAAAACTCTGAACAGTTTGGGTGTGGCCATGCGGTGAAAATCGCGTGATGGCGTTTGTGATTTGAAAACCTTATCATCGTCGCAAAGTCATGAAACTTGACACACACGTCCACCCTCTCAACCTCGTACATATGTAAAGGGTATCGTGTGTGGGCGGAGATAAATGGCTCAGTGGCGCCCCCTAGAATTTTTCAAAAACCCCTCCGCATTGGGGTTATTATGTGCTCGTACGTACGCAGAGGGTATCGTGTGTGTGGGCAGAGCTGCAGCTCCAGCGTCCAACGCGTGCCCCAACGTACGCATATCCCGACATACGCACACCTCGGTCCCGCTCACAGCTGCTTGCAGCTTTCTAGTTCTTTCTTATTCTTTGCAAAAGGTATGCGAAAACTCAGGAAATTTTGCGAGCGCCACCTGCCAGTCGACAACATGAAAGAATCTAAAAATTATATTTTTGGGAGTCGCTCATTGGCTCTGTAGCGCCCCCTACGATACATAAAAATGATCCATGCAATGGGGCTAGTTTCGCGTAAGACGACGAAATTCGGTACACTCATTCATCATGCCCAGACGCACAAAAAAGTCTCAGGCCGCCAATGTGCCACGTCCACAGGAAGGCGGCCATTTTGGATGGAAAGTGCGTTTTCGTGCCATTTTTGACCGATTTCACGCCTTGCATAAGATCGAACTTGTCCTACAGATTTAATGCTACAGACTTCAAACTTGGCCAGGTTACTCTTAAGACATGGGGGGAAAGATTCATGGAGAAACTTTTTCAAAACTTAAAGGGCGTGGCCGTGACGACGCTTCAAAGTTTGATGACTCGCCATCACTCGCCACAAAAAATTAAGTCGCTTATAACTCTCACATACATTATCCAATCTGTCTCAAACTTCATACGGTGAATGCTGGACCCAGCCTGAACGCGTACATATTATCATAGTGACAACCACCTCTAGCGCCACCTTCTGGTGGTTGGAAACGGCTTTTTTTTTTCACACCTCGCATTTGATCAAACTCGTCATACAGATTTAATGCTACAGACTTCAAACTTGGCCAGGTTACTCTTAAGACATGGGGGGAAAGAATCATGGAGAAACTTTTTCAAACCTCAAAGGGCGTGGCCGTGGCGACGCCTCAAAGTTATGACTCGCCATCAAGAATTAAGTCGCTTATAACTCCCACACACATTATCCAATCTGTCCCAAACTTCATACGTTGATTGCTTGACCCAGTCTGAACGCGCACATATAAAATAGTGATATCCACCTACAGCGCCACCTAATGGTGGTCGGAAACGTCTTTTTTTTTTCACAACTCGCATTTTATTGAACTCCTCCTACAGATTGAATGGTAACAGCTCCAAACTTGGCCAGGTTACTCTAAAGACATGGGGGGAAAGAATCATGGAGAAACTTTTTCAAACTCTGAACTGTGTGGGCGTGGCCAGGCGGTGAAAATCGTGTGATGGCGTTTATGATTTGAAAGCCTTATCATCATCGCAAAGTCATGAAACTTAGCACACACGTCCACCCTCTCGACCTCGTACATAAGTAAAGGGTATCGTGTGTGGGCGGAGATAAATTGCTCAGTGGCGCCCCCTAGAAATTTTCAAAAACCTCTCCGCATTGGGGTTATTATATGTTCGTACGTACGCAGAGGGTATCGTGCGTGTGGGCAGAGCTGTGCGACTACGGGGTCCAGCGCATGCCCCAACGTGCGCACATCCAACGTACGCACACCTCGGTCCCGCTCACAGCTGCTTGCAGCTTTCTAGTTATTCTTTCTTTCTTTCTTTCTTTCTTTCTTATTCTTTGCAAAAGGTATGCGAAAACTCAGGAAATTTTGTGAGCGCCACGTGCTAGTCGACGACATGAAAGAATCTAAACATTATATCTTTGGGAGTCGCTCATTGGCTCTGTAGCGCCCCCTACGATGCATAAAAATGATCCCCTTAATAGGATTAGTTTCGCGTGGGACGACGAAAGTCGGAACACTCATTCATTATGCCCAGACGCACATAAAAGTCTCAGGCCGCCAATGTACCACGTCCACAGGAAGGCGGCCATTTTGGATGGAAAGTGCGTTTTCGTGCCATTTTTGACCGATTCCACGCCTTGCATAAGATCGAACTTGTCCTACAGATTTAATGCTACAGACTTGAAACTTGGCCAGGTTACTCTTAAGACATGGAGGGAAAAATTCATTGGCCAACTTTTTCAAAACTTAAAGGGCGTGGCCGTGGCGACGCCTCAAAGTTTGATGACTCGCCATCACTCGCCACGAAAAATGAAGTCGCTTATAACTCCCACATATATTATCCAATCTGTCCCAAACTTCATACGGTGAATGCTGGACCCAGACTGAAAGCTCACAAATAAAATAGTGACATCCACCTATAGCGCCACCTGCTGGTGGTTGGAAATGTCTTTTTTTTTCCACACCTCGCATTTGATCAAACTCCTCCTACATATTTAATGCTAAACGCTTCAAACTTGGCCAGGTTACTCTTCAGACATGGGGGAATAAAAATCTTGAGACACTTTTCCGAACTCTGAACGGTGTGGGTGTGACCAGACGATGAAAATCGTGTGATGGTGTATGTGATTTGAAAGCCTTATCATTATCGCAAAGTCATGAAACTTGGCACACACGTCCACCCTGACGACCTCGTACGTATGTAAAGGGTATCGTGTGTGGGCGGAGCAAAATGGCTCAGTGGCGCCCCCTAGAAATTTTCAAGAACCCCTCCGCATTGGGGTTATTATGTGCTTGTACGTACGCAGAGGGTATCGTGCATGTGGGCAGAGCTGCGCGACTACGGCATCCAGCGCATGCCCCAACGTGCGCACATCCAACGTACGCACACCTCGGTCCCGCTCACAGCTGCTTGCAGCTTTCTAGTTATTAGGGACCGAGCAGTGAAACTGCAAGGACCCTATTGTATCTGTAAGGATTATTAGGGACCGAGCAGTGAAACTGCAAGGACCCTATTGTATCTGTAAGGTTTATTATTATTATTATTCTTTCTTTCTTTCTTTCTTTCTTATTCTTTGCAAAATGTATGCGAAAACTCAGGAAATTTTGCGAGCGCCACATGCCGGTCGACGACATGAAAGAATCTAAACTTTATATTTTTGGGAGTCGCTCATTGGCTCTGTAGCGCCCCCTACGATGCTTAAAAATTGTCCCCGCAATAGGATTAGTTTCGCGTGGGACGACGAAATTCGGTACACTCATTCATCATGACAAGACGCACAAAAAAGTCTCAGGCCGCCATGGTCCCACGTCCACAGGAAGTCGGCCATTTTGGATGGAAAGTGCGTTTTCGTGCCATTTTTGACCGATTCCACACCTTGTATAAGATCGAACTTGTCCTACAGATTTAATGCTACAGACTTCAAACTTGGCCAGGTTACTCTTAAGACATGGGGGGAAAAATTCATTGGCCAACTTTTTCAAACCTCAAAGGGCGTGGCCGTGGCGACGCCTCAAAGTTTGATGACTCGCCATCACTCGCCACGAAAAATGAACTCCCACATATATTATCCAATCTGTCCCAAACTTCATACGGTGAATGCTAGACCCAGACTGAAAGCTCACATATAAAATAGTGACATCCACCTATAGCGCCACCTGCTGGTGGTTGGAAATGTCTTTTTTTTTCCACACCTCGCATTTGATCGAACTCCTCCTACATATTTAATGCAAAAACCTTCAAACTTGGCCAGGTTGCTCTTAAGACATGGGCCGAAAAAATCATTGGCCAACTTTTTCAAAACTTAAAGGGCGTGGCCGTGGCGACGCCTCAAAGTTTGATGACTCGCCATCACTCGCCACGAAAAATTAAGTCGCTTATAACTTCCACATACATAATCCAATCTTTCCCAAAGTTCAACCGGTGATAGCTGGACCCAGCCTGAACGCGCACCTATAAAATAGTGACATCCACCTATAGCGCCACCTGCTGGTGGTTGGAAATGTCTTTTTTTTTCCACACCTCGTATTTGATCAAACTCCTCCTACATATTTAATGCTAAACGCTTCAAACTTAGCCAGGCTACTCTTAGGACATGGGCCGAAAAATCATTGGCCAACTTTTTCAAAACTTAAAGGGCGTGGCCGTGGCGACGCCTCAAATTTATGACGCGCCATAAAAAATTAAGTCGCTTATAACTCCCACATACATTATCCAATCTGTCCCAAACTTCATACGGTGAATGCTGGACCCAGCCTAAACGCGCACATATAACATAGTAACATCCACCTACAGCGCCACCTGCTGGTCGTCGGAAAAGTCTTTTTTTTTTCCAAAACTCGCATTTTTCGAACTCCTCCTACAGATTTCATGCTAAAATCTTCAAACTTGGCCAGGTTACTCTTCAGACATGGGGGAATAAAAATCTTGAGACACTTTTCCGAACTCTGAACGGTGTGGGTGTGGCCAGACGATGAAAATCGTGTGATGGTGTATGTGATTTGAAAGCCTTATCATTATCGCAAAGTCATGAAACTTGGCACACACGTCCACCCTGACGACCTCGTACGTATGTAAAGGGTATCGTGCGTGTGCGCAGAGCTGCGCGACTACGGCGTCCAGCGCATGCCCAACGTGCGCACATCCCAACGTACGCACACTCGGTCCCGCTCACAGCTGCTTGCAGCTTTCTAGTTATTATTATTTTTCTCCTCCGTTATTCTTTCTTATTCTTTGCAAAAGGTATGCGAAAACTCAGGAAATTTTGCGAGCGCCACCTGCCAGTCGACGACATGAAAGAATCTAAACTTTATATTTTTGGGAGTCGCTCATTGACTCTGTAGCGCCCCCTATAATGCTTAAAAATGGTCCCCTTAATAGGATTAGTTTTGCGTAGGACAACGAAATTCGGTACACTTATTCATCTTGCCCAGACGCACAAAAAAGTCTCTCGCCGCCATGGTCCCACGTACACAGGAAGGCGGCCATTTTGGATGGAAAGTGCGTTTTCGTGCCATTTTTGACCGATTCCACGCCTTGCATAAGATCGAACTTGTCCTACAGATTTAATGCTACAGACTTGAAACTTGGCCAGGTTACTCTTAAGACATGGGGGGAGAGATTCATGGGAAAACTTTTTCAAAACTTAAAGGGCGTGGCCGTAGCGACGCCTCAAAGTTCGATGACTCGCCATCACTCGCCACAAAAATTGAAGTCGCTTATAACTTCCACATACATTATCCAATCTGTCCCAAACTTCATACGGTGAATGCTGGACCCAGCCTGAACGCGTACATATTATCATAGTGACATCTACCTATAGCGCCACCTGCTGGTGGTCGGAAACATCTCTTTTTTTCCACATCTCGCATTTGATCGAACTCGTCCTACAGATTTAATACTACAAGCTTCAAACTTGGCCAGATTACTCTTAAGACATGGGGGGAAAGAGTCATGGAGAAACTTTTTCAAACCTCAAAGGGCGTGGCCGTGGCGACGCCTCAAAGTTATGACTCGCCATGAAGAATTAAGTCGCTTATAACTTCCACACTCATTATCCAATCTGTCCCAAACTTCATACGGTGAATGCTGGACCAAGCCTGAACGCGTACATATTATCATAGTGACATCCTCCTATAGCGCAAAAATTCATGGAGAAACTTTTCCAAACTCTGAACAATTCGGGCGTGGTCAGGCGGTGAAAATCGTGTGATGGTGTTTGTGATTTGAAAGCCTTATCATCATCACAACGTCATGAAACTTGGCACACACGTCCATCCTGAACACCTCGTACGTATGTGAAGGGTATCGTGTGTGGGCGGAGCAAAGTGGCTCAGTGGCGCCCCCTAGGGTACTTAAAAATGGTCCACACATTGGGGTTAGTTTTGCGTGGGACGACGAAATTCGGTACACTCATTCATCATGCCCAGACGCACAAAAAAGTCTCATTCCGCCATGGTCCCACGTCCACAGGAAGGCGGCCATTTTGGATGGAAAGTGCGTTTTCGTGCCATTTTTGACCGATTCTACACCTTGTATAAGATCGAACTTGTCCTACAGATTTAATGCTACAGACTTCAAACTTGGCCAGGTTACTCTTAAGACATGGGGGGAAAAATTCATGGAGAAACTTTTTCAAACCTCAAAGGGCGTGGGCGTGGCGACGCCTCAAAGTTCGATGACTCGCCATCACTCGCCACAAAAAATGAAGTCGCTTATAACTTCCACATACATTATCCAATCCGTCCCAAACTTCATACGGTGATTGCTGGACCCAGCCTGAACGCGCACATATAAAATAGTGACATCCACCTACAGCGCCACCTAATGGTGGTTGGAAACGTCTTTTTTTTCCAAACCTCACATTTTATCAAACTCCTCCTACAAATTTAATGCTACAAGCTTCAAACTTAGCCAGGTTACTCTTAAGACATGGGGGCAAAACTTCATGGAGAAACTTTTCCAAACTCTGAACGGTGTGGGCGTGGCCAGGCGGTGAAAATCGTGTGATGGCGTTTGTGATTTGAAACCCTTATCATCATCGCAAGATCAAGAAACTTGGCACACACGTCCACCCTGAAGAACTCGTACATATGTAAAGGGTATCGTGTGTAGGTGGAGCAAAATGGCTCAGTGGCGCCCCCTAGAAAATTTCAAAAACGCCTTCGCATTGGGGTTATTATGTGCTCGTACGTACGCAGAGGCTATCGTGCGTGTGGGCAGAGCTGCGCGACTACGGCGTCCAGCGCATGCCCAACGTGCGCACCTCCAACGTACGCACACCTCGGTCCCGCTCACAGCTGCTCGCAGCTTTCTAGTTATTATTATTATTCTTTGCAAAAGGTATGCGAAAACTCAGGAAATTTTGCAAGCACCACCTGCCAGTCGACGACATGAAAGAATCTAAACTTTATATTTTTGGGAGACGCTCATTGACTCTGTAGCGCCCCCTACGATGCTTAAAAATGGTCCCCGCAATGGGGTTAGTTTCGCGTGGGACGCCGAAATTTGGTACACTCATTCATCATGCCCAGACGCACCAAAAAGTCTCATGCCATCACGGTGCCACGTCCACAGGAAGGCGGCCATTTTGGATGGAAAGTGCGTTTTTGTGCCATTTTTGACCGATTCCACGCCTTGCACAAGATCGAACTTGTCCTACAGATTTAATGGTACAGACTTCAAACTTGGCCAGGTTACTCTTAAGACATGGGGGGAAAGATTCATGGAGAAACCTTTTCAAAACTTAAAGGGCGTGGCCGTGGCGACGCCTCAAAGTTTGATGACTTGCCATCACTCGCCATGAAAAATTAAGTCGCTTATAACTCCCACATACATTATCCAATCTGTCCCAAACTTCATACGGTGAATGCTGGACCTAGTCTGAACGCGTACATATTATCATAGTGACATCCACCTATAGCGCCACCTGCTGGTGGTTGGAAACGTAATTTTTTTTCAACAACTCGCATTTGATCAAACCCCTCCTACAGATTTAATGCTACAAACTTCAAACATGGCCAGCTTACTCGTAAGACATGGGGGGATAACATCATGGAGAAACTCTTTCAAACCTCAAACGGCTTGGCCGAGGCGACGCCTCAAATTTATGACTCGCCATAAAAACTTAAATCGCTTATAACTTCCACATACATTATCCAATCTGTCCCAAACTTCATACGGTGATTGCTGGACCCAGCCTGAACGCGCACATATAAGATAGTGATATACACCTACAGCGCCACCTACTGGTGATCGGAAACGTCTTTTTTTTTCAACAACTCGCATTTAATCGAACTCCTCCTACAGATTTTATGGTAACAGCTCCAAACTTGGCCAGATTACTCTTTAGCTAGGGGGTAAGAAAACTCTTGAGAAACTTTTACAAGCTCTTAACGGTGGGGGCGTGGCCAGGCGGTGACAATCTTGTGATAGCGTTTGTGATTTGAAAGACTTATCATCATCTCAAGGTCATAAAACTTGGCACACACGTCCACCCTGACGACCTCGTATGTATGTAAAGGGTATCGTGTGTGGGCGGAGCAAAATGGCTCAGTGGCGCCCCCTAGAATTTTTCCAAAAACCCCTCCGCATTAGGGTTATTCTGGGCTCGTAAGTACGCAGAGGGCATCGTGCGTGTGGGCAGAGCTGTGCGTCTACGGCGTCCAGCGCATGCCCCAACGTGCGCACATCCCAACGTACGCACACCTCGGTCCTGCTCACAGCTGCTTGCAGCTTTCTAGTTATTATTATTATTCTTTGCAAAAGGTATGACTCTGTAGCGCCCCCTACAATGCTTAAAAATTGTGCCCGCAATGGGGTAGTTTCGCGTAGGACAATGAAATTCGGTACACTCATTCATCATGCCCAGACGCAAAAAAAAGTCTCTTGCCGCCATGGTCCCACGTACACAGGAAGGCGGCCATTCTGGATGGAAAGTGCGTTTTCGTGCCATTTTTGACCGATTCCACGCCTTGCTTAAGATCGAACTTGTCCTACAGATTTAATGCTACAGACTTCAAACTTGGCCAGGTTACTCTTAAGACATGGGGGGGGGAAATTCATGGAGAAACTTTTTCATAACTTAAAGGGCGTGGGCGTGGCAACTCCTCAAAGTTCGATGACTCGCCATCACTCGCCACAAAAAATTAAGTCGCTTATAACTCCCACATACATTATCCAATCTGTCCCAAACTTCATACGGTGAATGCTGGACCCAGCCTGAACGCGTACATATTATCATAACGACATCCACCTATAGCGCCACCTGCTGGGGGTTGGAAACATCTCTTTTTTTCCACATCTCGCATTTGATCGAACTCGTCCTACAGATTTAATGCTACAAGCTTCAAACTTGGCCAGATTACTCTTAAGACATGGGGGGAAAGAGTCATGGAGAAACTTTTTCAAACCTCAAAGGGCGTGGCCGTGGCGACGCCTCAAAGTTATGACTCGCCATGAAGAATTAAGTCGCTCATAACTTCCACATACATTATCCAATCTGTCCCAAACTTCATACGGTGAATACTGGACCCGGCCTGAACGCGTACATATTATCATAGTGACATCCTCCTATAGCGCCACCTGCTGGTGGTTGGAAACCTCTTTTTTTTCCGCACGTCACATTTTTTCAAACTCCTCCTACAGATTTAATGCCACAAGCTTCAAACTTGGCCAGGTTACTCTTAAGTCATGTGGGGAAAAATTCATGGAGACACTTTTCCAAACTCTGAACGGTGTGGGCGTGGTCAGGCGGTGAAAATCATGTGATGGCGTTTGTGATTTGAAAGCCTTATCATGATCGCAAGGTCATGAAACTTGGCACACACGTCCACCCTGTTGACTTTGTACGTATGTAAAGGGTATCGTGTGTGGGCGGAGCAAAATGGCTCAGTGGCGCCCCCTAGAAATTTTCAAAAACCCCTCTGCATTTGGGTTTTTATGTGCTTGTAAGAATGCAGAGGGTATCGTGCGTGTGGGCAGAGCTGCGCTACTACGGCGTACAGTGCATGCCCCAACGTGCGCATATCCAACGTACGCACACCTCGGTCCCGCTCACAGCTGCTTGCAGCTTTCTAGTTAGGGACCGAGCAGTGAAACTGCAAGGACCCTATTGTATCTGTAAGGATTATTAGGGACCGAGCAGTGAAACTGCAAGGACCCTATTGTATCTGTAAGGTTTATTATTATTAGGGACCGAGCAGTGAAACTGCAAGGACCCTATTGTATCTGTAAGGATTATTATTTTTCTCCTCCGTTATTCTTTCTTATTCTTTGCAAAAGGTATGCGAAAACTCAGGAAATTTTGCGAGCCCCACCTGCCAGTCGACGACATGAAAGAATCTAAACTTTATATTTTTGGGAGTTGCTCATTGACTCTGTAGCGCCCCCTACAATGCTTAAAAATGGTGCCCGCAATGGGGTTAGTTTCGCGTAGGACAATGAAATTCGGTACACTCATTCATTATGCCAAGACGCACAAAAAAGTCTCAGGCCGCCATGGTCCCACGTCCACAGGAAGGCGGCCATTTTGGATGGAAAGTGCGTTTTCGTGCCATTTTTGGCCAATTCCACGTCTTGCATAAGATTGAACTTGTCCTACAGATTTCATGCTACCGACTTCAAACTTGGCCAGGTTACTCTTAAGACATGGGGGGATAAAATCATGGAGAAACTTTTTCAAAACTTAAAGGGCGTGGCCGTGGCAACTCCTCAAAGTTTGATGACTCGCCATCACACGCCAAAAAAAATTAAGTCGCTCATAACTCCCACATACATTATCCAATCTGTCCCAAACTTCATACGGTGAATGCTGGACCCAGCCTGAACGCGTACATATTATCATAACGACATCCACCTATAGCGCCACCTGCTGGGGGTTGGAAACATCTCTTTTTTTCCACATCTCGCATTTGATCGAACTCGTCCTACAGATTTAATGCTACAAGCTTCAATCTTGGCCAGATTACTCTTAAGACATGGGGGGAAAGAGTCATGGAGAAACTTTTTCAAACCTCAAAGGGCGTGGCCGTGGCGACGCCTCAAAGTTATGACTCGCCATGAAGAATTAAGTCGCTTATAACTTCCACACTCATTATCCAATCTGTCCCAAACTTCAAACGGTGAATGCTGTACCCGGCCTGAACGCGTACATATTATCATAGTGACATCCTCCTATTGCGCCACCTGCTGGTGGTCGGAAACGTCTTTTTTTGCCACACCTCACATTTTATAAAACTCCTCCTACAGATTTAATGCTACAAGCTTCAAACTTAGCCAGGTTACTCTTAAGACATGGGGGCAAAAATTCATGGAGAAACTTTTCCAAACTCTGAACAATGTGGGCGTGGCCAGGCGGTGAAAATCGTGTGATGGTGTTTGTGATTTGAAAGCCTTATCATCATCACAACGTCATGAAACTTGGTACACACGTCCGCCTTGTCGACCTCGTACGGATGTAAAGAGTATTGTGTGTGGGCGGTGTTAAATGGCTCAGTGGCGCCCCCTAGAAATTTTCATAAAACCACTCCGCATTGGGGTTTTTATGTGCTCGTACGTACGCAGAGGATATCGTGCGTGTGGGCAGAGCTACAGCCCCAGCGTCCAGCGCATGCCCCAACATACGCACATCCCAACGTACGCACACTCGGTCCCGCTCACAGCTGCTTGCAGCTTTCTAGTTAGGGACCGAGCAGTGAAACTGCAAGGACCCTATTGTATCTGTAAGGTTTATTATTATTATTCTTTCTTTCTTTCTTTCTTTCTTATTCTTTGCAAAAGGTATGCGAAAACTCAGGAAATTTTGCGAGCACCACCTGCCAGTCGACGACATGAAAGAATCTAAACTTTATATTTTTGGGAGTCGCTCATTGGCTCTGTAGCGCCCCCTACGATGCTTAAAAATTGTCCCCGCAATAGGATTAGTTTCGCGTGGGACGACGAAATTCGGTACACTCATTCATCATGCCAAGACGCACAAAAAAGTCTCAGGCCGCCATGGTCCCACGTCCACAGGAAGTCGGCCATTTTGGATGGAAAGTGCGTTTTCGTGCCATTTTTGACCGATTCCACACCTTGTATAAGATCGAACTTGTCCTACAGATTTAATGCTACAGACTTCAAACTTGGCCAGGTTACTCTTAAGACATGGGCCGAAAAAATCATTGGCCAACTTTTTCAAACCTCAAAGGGCGTGGCCGTGGCGACACCTCAAATTTATGACTCGCCATAAAAAATCAAGTCGCTTATAACTCCCACAAACATTATCCAATCTGTCCCAAACTTCATACGGTGACTGCTGGACCCAGGCTGAATGTGTACATACAAAAAAGTGATATCCACCTACAGCGCCACCTGCTGGTGGTTGGAAATGTCTTTTTTTTTCCACACCTCGTATTTGATCAAACTCCTCCTACATATTTAATGCTAAACGCTTCAAACTTGGCCAGGTTACTCTTAAGACATGGGGGGAAAAAATCATTGGCCAACTTTTTCAAAACTTAAAGGGCGTGGCCGTGGCGACGCCTCAAATTTATGACTCGCCATAAAAAATTAAGTTGCTTATAACTTCCACATACATTATCAAATCTGTCCCAAACTTCATACGGTGATTGCTGGACCCAGCCTGAACGCGCACATATAAAATAGTGACATCCACCTACAGCGCCACCTAATGGTGGTCGGAAACGTCTTTTTTTTTTTCACACTTCGCATTTGATCAAACTCCTACATATTTCATGCTAAAATCTTAAAACTTGGCCATGTTACTCTTAAGCTAAGGGGGAAGAAAACTCTTGAGAAGCTTTTCCAAACTCTGAACGGTGTGGGAGTGGCCAGAGGTGAAAATCGTGTGATGGCGTTTGCAATATGTAAGCCTTATCATCATCGCAAAGTCATGAAACTTGGTACTCACGTCCACCCTGACGACCTCGTACGTATGTAAAGGGTATTGTGTGTGGGCGGAGCAAAATGGCTCAGTGGCGCCCCCTAGAAATTTTCAAAAACCCCTATGCATTGGGGTTATTGTGTGCTCGTACGTACGCAATGGGAATCGTGCGTGTGGGTAGAGCTGCGCGACTACGGCGTCCAGCGCATGCCCGACGTGCGCACATCCCAACGTACGCACACTCGGTCCCGCTCACAGCTGCTTGCAGCTTTCTAGTTATTATTATTCTTTCTTTCTTTCTTATTCTTTGCAAAAGGTATGCGAAAACTCAGGAAATTTTGCGAGCGCCACCTGCCAGTCGACGACATGAAGGAATCTAAACTTTATATTTTTGGGAGTCGCTCATTGACTCTGTAGCGCCCCCTATGATGCATAAAAATGATCCCCTTAATAGGATTAGTTTCGCGTGGGACGACGAAAGTCGGAACACTCATTCATCATGCCCAGACGCACATAAAAGTCTCAGGCCGCCAATGTACCACGTCCACAGGAAGGCGGCCATTTTGGATGGAAAGTGCGTTTTCGTGCCATTTTTGACCGATTCCACGCCTTGCTTAAGATCGAACTTGTCCTAAAGATTTAATGCTACAGACTTGAAACTTGGCCAGGTTACTCTTAAGACATGGAGGGAAAAATTCATTGGCCAACTTTTTCAAAACTTAAAGGGCGTGGCCGTGGCGACGCCTCAAAGTTTGATGACTCCCCATCACTCGCCACGAAAAATTAAGTCGCTTATAACTTCCACATACATAATCCAATCTTTCCCAAAGTTCAACCGGTGATTGCTGGACCCAGCCTGAACGCGCACATGTAAAATAGTGACATCCACCTATAGCGCCACCTGCTGGTGGTTGGAAATGTCTTTTTTTTTCCACACCTCGCATTTGATCAAACTCCTCCTACATATTTTATGCTGCAAACTTCAAACTTGGCCAGGTTACTCTTAAGACATGGGGGCAAAAATTCATGGAGAAACTTTTTCAAACCTCAAAGGGCGTGGCCGAGGCGACGCCTCAAATTTATGACTCGCCATGAACAATTGAGTCGCTTATAACTTCCACATACATTATCCAATCTGTCCCAAACTTCATACGTTGACTGCTGGACCCAGCCTGAACGCGCACATATAAAATAGTGACATCCACCTACAGCGCCACCTAATGGTGGTCGGAAATGTCTTTTTTTTCCACACCTCACATTTTATCAAACTCCTCCTACAGATTTAATGCTACAAGCTTCAAACTTGGCCAGGTTACTCTTAAGACATGGGGGGATAAAATCATGGAGAAACTTTTCCAAACTCAAAATGGTGTGGGCGTGGCCAGGCGGTGAAAATCGTGTGATGGCGTTTGTGATTTGAAAGCCTTATCATCATCGCAAAGTCATGAAACTTGGCACACACATCCACCCTGAAGACCTTGTACATATGTAAAGGGTATCGTGTGTGGGCGGAGCAAAATGGCTCAGTGGCACCCCCTAGAAATTTTCAAAAACCCCTCCGCATTGGGGTCATTATGTGTTTGTACATACGCATCGTGTGTTAGGGCAGAGCTGCGCGACTACGGCGTCCAGCGCATGCCCAACGTGCGCACATCCAACGTACGCACACCTCGGTCCCGCTCACAGCTGCTTGCAGCTTTCTAGTTATAGTTCCTGTTTCTAAGCCTATGTTGAAATGTCCTGTTACTGGAAATTAGCTGCAGCTCTTTTTTATATCATCTGGCTAAGTTGCTATCCTGCTGAATCTTGTGGCATTGGTAATGTTTGTGGGTTCCCGAACGGGGGGTGTGTGGGTGGAATGCATCAATCAATCAATCAATAAATTACACGCTTTGAGTGGTCAGGTAGACCCGAAAAGCTACTGTAGAGGAAAATTGCTCTCAATTGCTTCAGACACCATCGACTTTAAGCACAAGCTGGCCGCATACACCTTACTTGAATGACCACTTAGCTCATGAAAGTGGATATTAATCTATCTGAGCTTAACTATGACTAGCCTAGCCTGATCAGCTAGCCTCGTGACTTTTTGTATTCGTGTTTTGGCTAATTTCCTGCTTAGGTCTACCTTCTCTATTGACCTGCCTCTGTGCCATTTTCTGGAATGATTCTGCCCTCACCTGTGACTACACCTAACCTCCTTTGGGCCAACATAATGAGTAGCATTATATACATGTGTGTATATATCTTGAGACTCGGGACCTTACAATCACTGACCAAGTTGGTAACCTCGGAGTGTTGATAGACTCAGATCTGACTTTCAGCAGCCACATCAAAGCTGTCACCAAGGCAGCTTTTTACCATCTCAGAAACATCAACAGAATTAAAGGTTTCCTCTCCCAAAAAGACCAGGAGAAACTCATCCATGCATTCATCTCCAGTAGACTCCATTACTGTAATGCTCTTTTAACTGGACTTCCCAAAAAGAGCATTGAACATCTGCAGCTCATCCAGAACGCTGCTGCTGGAGTTTTAACCCGGACTAAGAGATCTGAACACATCACAGCAGCTTTAAAATCTTTAATCTGTCTTCCAGTCAGAATATTTTTTATTTATTTTTATTCATTTAACCTTTCTTTAACCAGGAAATGGTCCCATTGAGTTACAATAACTCTTCTGCCAGGGAGTCCTGGCCAAGAAGGCGGCTTAAAAAAGTTACATTACAATAAAACACAAGAGACAAGACAAAACCACTACTACATCACATCTAAACAGAAGTAAACATATTAAAAACTGAGTCTACACAGACACTAAAAAACAGACAGCGAACAAGGAATGAAATTAAAAACAATTGCAGTGGCCAGTTAATGATAATTTTAAAAGGTCTTTAAAAGAATTCATGGATGGAAGAACTTCACGATTTAGAGTAGCTTGAAGTTCATTCCAAGCTTTTGGTGCATAGGATGAAAAGGATGTTTTCCCAAGTTCAGCTCTTGTAAATGGAATTTGTAAAAGTATTTTTTCTGATGA
Organism: Odontesthes bonariensis; assembly: GCF_027942865.1. Classification (NCBI taxonomy): domain Eukaryota; kingdom Metazoa; phylum Chordata; class Actinopteri; order Atheriniformes; family Atherinopsidae; genus Odontesthes; species Odontesthes bonariensis. The sequence continues at coordinate 915,515 of NC_134506.1, forward strand.
CCTCGTCCTGTCAACACTATTTTGAAAAGAAAACAAATTAAAAATGTATAAAGGTAGTTTACCCATTAGGGCTTTAGCAATAAAAGTCAGCGCATGGATTTTTCTTCGGATGGAGAGAGAAGACCATTGTACAGTTTCATAAAGAGTGCAGTGGTGAGACCTGGCTGTAGCACCTGTGATGAAACGTAAGGCTGAGTGGTACAACACATCCAGTTTTTTAAGAAAAAATAACCTGGAGTGCATATACAGTATATCCCCATAATCAAGCACTGACAGGAATGTGCTCTGAACTAACCTTTTCCTTGCAGCATAAAGAAAGCACTTCCTCATTCTAAAGAAAAACCCCAACTTTGGTCTAAGTTTCTTACAGAGGCTCTCAATATGGACACCGAGAGACATCTTATCATCCAACCAGATTCCTAAATACTTGTAAGACGATACTCTTTCTATTTCAGTGCCATCTAGTGTTGACACACCAATGTTAGGTGAAGAGCGTGATTGTGTAAAAGACATAATTTTTGTTTTTTTAGCATTCAGTACCAACTTTAACTCAATAAGAAATGTTTGTACATGATTAAAAACAGACTGCAATTGTGTAAATGCAGCATTCACTGATGAAGCTGTGGTGTACAAAATAGTGTCGTCTGCATAAAGATGCACTTTTGCTTCCTTCAGGTCCCTACCCAAGTCATTTATATAAATAGAAAATAAAATCGGGCCCAAAACCGACCCTTGTGGGACCCCCATTCTGACTTCTAATGATGTTGAGGTATAGTTATCAATAACAGTACACTGTGTTCTACCACTGAGGTAGCTTGAAAACCACCTTAATACAGTACCACTAAAACCTATATTTTGTAATCGCTTCAAAAGAAGATCATGGTCCACCGTATCAAACGCTTTAGAAAGATCAATGAATATTGCAGCACAGGACTTCTTTTTATCCAAGGCATTTAAAATATCATTTGTGACTACAGTTACAGCTGTGACTGTGCTATGGCCTTGTCGGAAGCCAGACTGCATTGATAATCTAGAGATTGGGCGATAGTTGTCCAAAATATAAGGGTCTCCATTTTTCAAAAGTGGGAGGACAAAAGCAGACTTCCAAGATTTAGGAATAGAACCACTGTATAAACTAACATTGAAAATGGAGGCAATAGGGTCAGCAATCAAATACGCAGCAGTCTTAAGGAAGTAAGGCTCGATCTGGTCAGGGCCAGCAGACTTTTTACAGTCTAGTCCTCGCAAAGCCCTCTGAACTTCATAGGCAGAAACAGAACGGAAATTAAAACTATTTAGACTATTATTTGGATCTGGAACAGTCGTTATACTTTTAGTAAAATTGGTTGGGAGAGTTGACTGAGTGGCAATTCCAGCACTAATAAAGTGCATGTTAAAAGTATCTACCATATTTTGTTTATCCCTAATTTCTCCCTGGCTAGTTACAATATATTCAGGGATAGTGGGAGGTGGCACATCACCTGATGATGATTTAATTGATATATTGATGATATTTAATATAAAGCCAGCAGAGCTCTTAGATCCAAGGACTCAGGCCAGCTGGTCCAGTCCAGAGTCCAGACTAAACATGGAGAAGCAGCATTTAGCTGTTATGCTGCAAACAAGTGGAACAAACTGCCAGTGGAGATTAAACTTTCACCAAATGGAGACATTTTTAAATCCAGGTTAAAAACATTTCTTTTCTCATGTGTCTATGCATGAAATCTGCACGATATCTTTGAACTTATCTGGACTGTTGCTTGTTTTTAAATTCATTTAAATGATTTTATTTGTTTCTCTTTGTATTCTTTTATGTATTTTTAATGCTTCTTCCACTCCCTGCTGCAATGCTTTTATTTTATGTAAAGCACTTTGAATTGTTTTGTACATGAAATGTGCTATACAAATAAATTTGATTTGATATATATATACATATATATATATATATGTATATACATATATATATATATGTATATATATATATATATATATATATATATATACATATATATATATATATATACATATATATATATATGTATATATATATATATATATATACATATATATATATATGTATATATATATATATATATATATATATATATATATATATATATATATATATGTATATATATATATGTATATATATATACATACACACACTAGTATATTCTTATCATTATATGATTGGGTTTTTTTTATATTATTTTTGCTTCAGTTTTTTTTCAAACTTCTGTTTTCGTTTGTGCTCTGTTTTCATTTTTTTTAAGGTTTATTTTTTATATTTTTCAGAACTGTGTGCTAGTCTTTACTCTTTTGTTGATGTTGTATTTTTAGAATTTTCACCTGCAGTGTATGGCATCTGTCTCCATGAGTGTGTGACCGTGTGCATGTGCATGGGTGTTCAACAGGTGCCAACCTGGATGGGTCAAATGTGGAGGAGTAACACGTGTTAACATTCGTGTGTACATGACAATAAAGTAATCTTAATCTTAATCTTATCCTATTTTATACAACCTACTGTGTCACTTTTCCTAGTTATGTTTCTCCTCCAAGAACTGACTGGAGTCAAACTCACCCTGTAGTTAGAATGGGCTCTGTTGTTGGTAAACTGTCCCATCGGTGTATGCTCAGTGCGTCCAGGAGGGTAGAGGCCCTCTGAGGGGCCTGTGGGCACATGGTGGAAAATGAACCAAAATCCTGTTTCCTGCAGATCCACACACACACACACACAGTCCGTTCAGTGTTTTTCAGAGTGCAAATGTATAACAAAGAACTCTTTCACAAGAGTAATTTATCTATCTATATGTGTATGTTTTCATGTACACACTGGCACAAATGACAGCCTCAGTAGTATAAACTGTGTGTAGGAATGACAGATGGGATAGGGACTCACCTCTGACCCTGCCGCTGCACAGTTAATGAGGTTGTTATTGGGATTTGCTATCCAGAAAGTAGAAGATGCACTATTAAGAGGAAAAAGTATTGAAAACAAGTTAAAACAAAGACAGTTTAGTTTGTATTTCACACCATCCATCCATTTTCTATACCCGCTTAATCCAATTTAGGGCCGCGGGGGGGCTGGAGCCTATCCCAGCTGCATTGGGTAAGAGGCGGGGTACACCCTGGACAGGCCGCCAGTCCATCACAGGCCACACAGAGACAAACCAGACAAACAACCACAAACACGCTCACACTCACTCCTAGTGACAATTTAGAATCACCAGTTAACCTAACAGGCATGTTTTGGACAGTGGGAGACAGCCAGAATTCCTGGAGAGAACCCACGCATACACGGGGAGAACATGCAGACTCCACACAGAAAGATCCAGCCGGGAATCAAAGCTGGAAACCTCTCTCTGTGAAGTGACGGTGCTGACCACCACACCACCGTGCAGCCGCTTGTATTTCACACCAATACTGTCAATGTAAATACAGAAAGCGAGAATGCTGGGCCTCACAAGCAGAATTTTATGTACACAAATGGATTCTGTTCAGTTCCATAATTTTGCCTTGTAGTAATATGTCTTATTATATGACTATTAAAGTAGATTCAGTTCAAGAAACCAATTTAAACTAACTGAACTCCGAGTGGATATACCCTGAAAGGGACCTTGATCAGAGTACTTTGGTTTGGCTAATTCGCTCGAAGTCAAGGCAATGCATGGTAAATGAAGAAAAAAATCATGCCGTGTGGAACTTAGATACTAATGCGGAAATAAATAGCAGAGATTCTATTTTAATCTAGTGAAGAAAGATATATGAATGCATTCAACGCAATCATAACATTTACCAGAATTAATAAAACAAAAAACAAATAATCACTTGAACAAAGAAACAAGCCAAGGGAACTGAGTTAGTAAGTTCACAATATTCTACTACAGAGACATGGGGTTAAAGGAACAGAAATAGACTGTTAAGTCTTTTTTATGAAACAGATTCCAGCATGTTCATGTGAAAGACGATTTCCCTCACACAACAGAATAAGTATGATGTGCCTCTTGGTTGTGTGCTTGGACTGATTCTTTTCACTTCATATATACTTCCATTAGGTAAAATTTTAGATGACACCCAGACTTACTTATTGGAGAAACCAGATGAACCCCGTTGGACTACAAGCACATGTTAAAAACATTAAAGGTTGGGTAACTCTTTATTTTGTGTCTCTTCAAAAAAGGTTTGTAGTTATTATTATTGGACCCAATTCTCTTATGAAGACATTCTGGCTTTATATTTACTCTAGATGGCATTACCTTGACTTCCAGTACTATTGTGAGGAACTTTGGAGTTATTTTTTACCTGGATTTGTCTTTTGACTGTTTTGACTTGTTTAGTAAAAATTATCTTGGAAAAACTGTTTTGATTCAGGAAGTTGAATTGAAATTAATAATGCTTTATCAATCACAAAGAGGGATATTATTTTGTAGCATAAAGAATAACAATTCGTAACAACCGTCATTAGTCATAATCTAAATGTCGTTGTACAGAGTTTTTGGTGTGAGTAGGATTGACCTCTTGTACCGTTCTTTGTTGCAGGCAAGCTAAATAAACCTTTTACTGGACACACTGTGCTGTTGGATCCCAATGTTATGTAGAAGGTGTGTATAGGTGTATAGGTCCCTATATTCAGCCTCTTGTCCATCACAGACACACCCAACAACTGCAGAATCATCTGAGTATTTCTGGAGATGACAGGAATCTGAGTTCTCCTTGATGTCTAAAGTGTACAGAGTAAAGAGAAATGGTGAGAGCTTCTCAAAGTAATGGACAACTATGTGGTGCTCCTGAGCTGCTGTCCACTTTCTCAACACACAATCCTTCAATCTCACAAACTGTGGTTTGTTTGTGAGGTAGTCAATAAGGTGATTGTGGAGGCGTCCACCACTATCATCTCTCCAAAACTGGAGACATCAAAGAACATTATCCTCATAGTGCTGCCTGTTTTGTCAAGATCATAATGAGCTCATGGAATCTTTAACCTCAACCCCAGAATGATAAGAAAACTGTAATGTGTCCTGAAAGGCTTACACTTGGTTCTTTGGGTAAGCCAATAACAGTCTAGCAGAAACTGAGCAGCCAGGATTACAAGGTGGCTGGGTGACTGTCAGGAAGAGGCATAGCTCTAAAGTCAAGCCCGTTGTTCACCATCGACCTGTCCACGCTTCAAACAGATTTTCCCCACTCAGCGACACACCCGCTGAGGACAAAACCCTGGTAACTGGCAGTTCTATAGTCAGAAACGTGGCATTAGAGACACCAGCGGCCATAGTCAAATGCATTCCAGGGTCCAGAGCGGGCGACGTAGAATCCTATTTAAAACTGCTGGCTAAGGATAAACGTAAATATGGTAAAATAGTTATTCACGTCGGCGTTAATGACACCCGGTTACGCCAATCGGAGGTCACTAAAATTAATGTTGCATCGGTGTGTAATTTTGCCAAAACAATGTGGGACTCCGTAGTTTTCTCTGGACCCCTGCCAAATCTGACCAGTGATGACATGTTTAGCCGCATGTTGTCCTACAATCGCTGGTTGTCTAGATGGTGCCCACTAGGGGTGCGCGATCTGACGATATAAAATCGTGACAGGCGAGGAAGAGTGGAGAATCGCAGGCGATCTACCAAATTAGAGAAACCGTATAGATCGCCTTTGCCAATCAGCGCAATGATTATTTTTTTTTTTTAATGCTGGTTCCCGCCGATGCGGCAGACGTAGGGCGTCCTTAACCTAACCGACCAATCATAGCAAACTGTGCGTCGTGACACTTTCTTTCACGCCTCCATGTTGTGTTTGTAAAAACTTAGAAAACGCATGGACAGCCATGGCTGAAAGCCAAGCCGACGAGCTGGTGAAGAAGAGGAAATCCACCTCTGTAATTTGGAATTGGTTCGGGTTTTCTTGTACCCTAACCCACTGCTGCTGGTCCACATCAGGAATGGGAACAGCAGCAGCGGCACCATGCACAGCACATAGCGGCGCACGGGAGAAACTCAAGGCCAGCAGCAGCACTCTCGGGTCGGATGAGGAAACCGCTAGCTCGTAAGCTAACTACGGTGCAAGAGAAAAGGGATGCACCGCGACCGTGACAAACATTACACAGTTGAAAAGTATTCCTTTAGGGCGCTGATCGTGATAAAAAATCGAAATCGTGATTTTATGCAAAAAAATCGTGATACAACATTTTTTCCATATCGCCCACCCCTAGTGTCCAGCAAACAACGTGGGCTACATTAATAATTGGCAATCTTTCTGGAGAAAACCTGGTCTGATGAGGAGAGACGGCATCCATCCCACTTTGGAAGGAGCAGCTCTCATTTCTAGAAATATGGATGAATTTATTTGCCACCCTAAAACATGACAACCCAGGGCTCAGACCAGGATGCAGAGTTGTAGTCTTACACACTTCTCTGCAGCTTCTGTGGGAGAGAAATGTCATGACATGGCCTAATTACATCGTGTGCTTTGTTGTTCGGTTCATATGAATATTGTTTAAGGTTAGAATGAGCTTGTTTACGATAATGGCAAAAGCCAGGCGCCTGAGAAAGATTGGGGCTTGAGCCACGTACGCATTGTATGAGGCAGGGCGGCAGGGGCGTCTGTAGCTTGAGCAAACATTCGGGGCTGTAGCCCAGACATGAAAATAATTTTTAACGGAGGTCCGGGGGTTTCTCCCCCGGGAAAAAAAATTAAAAAAGGGGGTGTTAAAATGAAAATTGAACATACTTCATGACCAGCTGCTACACAATTACGAGTTCAGCTTTGGCCACTAGGGGGCCACATCTCAGAGTTCACGAGTAGCCCTACTGCTTCCAGTGAGTAACTCGAGCCACAGTCGATGGCTCGAGCCAATCAGAGGTCATCACCAAATGAAGAGCCTGCCTACTTTTTGTTACATATTGTATACATTTCGCGGTGAATGTGTATTTGGGCATGGAGGAAGAGGACTCAAGACGCTGCTTTTCTGTATCTAATTTTCTGCAAAAGACATCAACAGAGGTTGTTAGCCTTATGTCTCTCCCTACACCTCACAACGGGACCGTGCAGAGCTTTAAATTTTCTTTTACAGAAGAACGTTTTATCGAACAAAAAATAATACACAAGAAGAAAACGTTGCCACCTCGTGGCGAAATTAACACAAGAGCGTGGGGTGAAGTAACAAAACAGAAACAAACTTCATAAACCAAAAATGAAAAACACATACCTGCAGAAGACATCAACAGAGGTTGTTAGCCTTCTGTCTCTCCCTACACCTCAGTGAGAGGTTCCTTTAAAGGGCCCCCACTTGAGCAGTTGCAAACAGAGTTGAAAGCTTACATGAGGCAACTAACTGCAATCCCTAGAACAATCTATCTACAGGAGAAGACCAAATACTTGAGTCTCGAACAGCTGGTTGAGAAGCCAGTGGTGCCGGGCGACCGGGTGCACATCAAAGTGTTCCGGAGGAAGTGGCACGAGCCAAGATGAGAAGGACCGTACACAATGGTGCGAGCAACGTCAACAGCAGTTCAAGTGGAAGGTAGCAACACATGGTACCATTTGAATCACTGCACTAAGGTTCGGACTAAAGACACAGACGGAGTTAAGTCCGAGGGAAAGGATGAACAAAAGGAAGATGTTAAGATTTCTGACACTTATGAGCATCCAGGTGTGGGTGTTGGGTGACAGCATGGGCTCAGGAGAGCAAGGCCTGGAGATGTTGGACGGGATCCCGCATACAGGAGAGACTGGAAGGGTCCTGTGATGGAGCCACCCCGCAGGGGAAGTAGCCAGCCTGGGTCAGATGAGTATGATGCAACAATACACACCCACTCAGGCCATGCCACGCCACGAACTTTGCCAGCAATACACACTAGAGCTAGTCGAGAAGAGGTATCTGTTAAGCTTGAATTTAAGTTCATGGGAATAAAGGATGGTGAGGAGGGGTGGATCATGGGTCCGGTGGAGTAGACGTCCAAATCACCGCCTCCGGACGCCACGACTAAGGGGCAATCTGGTAAGATCATGTTGTCCTCGGGTCAGAAGAAGTTGTTCACAATGGTTGTAAGAATAGAAAGATTTATCTTGGAAGTCTAGGGGGACTTGATACCATTAGCGCTACAGGACAGAATAATCATGTTAATCCAAGAACAGACGGAGTGAACATGCACAGGTAGAGACAGGAAAACAGTGTAACTGTGGAAGATGGGTTAAGGCAGCACAGGATATGTGGTATAGATGGGCATGGTACACTACAAGAGAACTGACAGCGACGGAGTGTCTCATATGCGCAGACGCTCCAGGAGCATTGCCTGTTGTTGTTCCAGAGCCACACATCTTCAGGGACTGTGCAGTGGTCCAGCAACGGGAATGCAGAGAAGGTAGGTTTACACCTCAGAAGGATAAATGGTTATTGTTTAAGCTTCCTATGTGTGGGATTAAGTGCAGATTGATGTTTGGGGCAAATAAATTACAGGACTTTTTCAAAAAAGGGAAGGGGCACAAATTGGAGTCTTCCTGTGCTGAATTTAATTTTAGTATGACACAGGATGGGCCTCCGACTGATTATAGAATAGACTACGATGGTGAGTTTGAATGCTTTACGAGTGGTGGATTTACTAATGACAGTGGAACTCACGTAGGTAACACTACTGTTAAATGCAATGTCACATGGGTTTTATCTTGGTTTCCACACGCAAATATGAAACCAATATTTATCAGGACCCCTGTGTGGTTTGAAAATCCGGTTCCTTTGGATCAAAAATGTGAGGATATAGAAATGACAATTCCGACTCTCTACCTGTTTGGGGATCAGACACACCCAATAGCTGATAGCTACTGGATGTGTGGAGATGATGTTTTGTTAAATGTGTTGCCCAACAGGTGGATAGGCCTGTGTGCACTTGTGAGGATGAAAACTTCGGTTGTGTTAGTGTATGACAAGGTAAACGAGTTACTGGGATTGGATGTGGAAAAAGGGAGAGTTAAAAGATCTAGTGGTAACTACATCATGGATAAGCACGTTTACTTGGATGCAATAGGGCAGCCGAGAGGGATTCCTTTTGAGCTCAAAGCACGCAGTGAGGTTGCAGCTGGATTTGAGTCTATTTTGCCGTGGATCACAATTAACAAAAATGTGGAGTGGATTAACTACATATACTACAACCAACAGAGAATTCTTAACTACACGAGTGAAGGGCTTGCAGCCTTTGGAGAACAACTACATGAGACAAGTAGGATGGCTTGGCAGAACAGACAAGCTTTAGATTGGATATTAGCAGAGAAAGGTGGTGTTTGCCAGATGGTTGGGGAAAATGTTGTACATTTATACCCGGGAACACTGCAGCTGATGGGACATTTACAACGGCCATGAAGAAGATCAGAGAACTGAAAGGGGAGCTGAAGAGTAATGCTGGTGGCAGTGAAGGGTGGTGGACTGGTCTGGATGGGGTTTTGGGAGATTGGGGAGCGATGGCAGTTAAAGCGGGAATAGCTATATTGTCAATATTTATAATGGTCTCCCTATTGGTGTGTTGCATTATACCCATTCTGAGAAGGTGGTTGCTGCAAGTGATGTTCAAACGAAGTGTGGAACAAATCAGGAGGCAGATGACCATGCGAGACCAGATCTGAGGACCAACGCATGGAAGAACTGGTCGACGAACGAAGGTTACCAACGGACGGTTCACAAGAGTCTTTCCTCAGGTGTGGAACCAAGTATAGCCTGACAGGGAGTGGAGATGGTAAAGATCTCTTTGATTGGGAGTGACGTACTGGTGACCTCTCCTCCCAGAGTTAGCTTAGCAGTTCCAGACCCAGCCGGACGGATGTTCGGCCAGAAGCAGACGACACCAGAGTACGGGAGATGGGACGGGACTGGAAGAGCTGCATTACATTGCATTTTATTACTATTGTTGTGTGATAATCCATAATTTTATGTATTGTACTATATAACTGTGATTAATTAATTTGATGATGGTAGTGTATTCATTCTATGTGTATTATCAATCAGAACTAATCACTAATATGTCCATTGCCAGTTGTGTTAGTCAACTGTTCGGAGTGCGACCTTTGGTAAAGTGGTCGGTCGCCAAGTGGGGTGGGACCGTAGGTGAGTTATCCAAAAATAAGAACATGAGTTACGAAAGTAGCAGCCGGTGGGTTTTTCGCTCCTATGCACTGCGAACAGTGGACAAGTGTGATGGCGATGTTAAAATTTGTATTGTTGTTGAATTCAGTATCATTTAATGTGATTCGGGTACAAATATATTCCTTTTAATTTATTCAATATGTTCCCTTTGACTTAGAATGTAGAATTATTAGAATAATTTAGTGTTGATTATATTAATTAATCTTAATTAATTATGTGGGATGATTTTCTTTCATTTTAGATTATTTCTTTATTAAATCACTGATAAGCGATTTCAGGGGGGATTATGTGGGAGAGAAATGTCATGACATGGCCTAATTACATCGTGTGCTTTGTTGTTCGGTTCATATGAATATTGTTTAAGGTTAGAATGAGCTTGTTTACGATAATGGCAAAAGCCAGGCGCCTGAGAAAGATTGGGGCTTGAGCCACGTACGCATTGTATGAGGCAGAGCGGTATAAAAGTTTGTCACAAATTGAGGTCAGAGGGAACTTACGGACATTGCCGAATGCACATGTTTCTGTGACGGTTTGTTCAAATAAACTTCCCCCATGAGAGGCTGACCGACGCGTGTTCGACTCCTTTTCTCTACAACACTTCCCACCTGCTGCTACCCACCCAATAAATTAACACAAAAGGAGCAAATCCTCTTGTGCAAAAAAAAAATTAAAACAAAAACTTTAACTGAACAAAAACATAAAGCTATTAAATTTGGTTTGCTGAATATCAGATCTCTCCTTTCGAAGTCTCTGTTAGTGAATAAGTTGATTTGTGATCATCATATTTTGTCTTACAGAAACCTGGCTGCAGCAGGAGGATCATGTTAGCATCATGTTAGCATTAATGAATCAACTCTCTCTGACTGTTTAAATGTTCACGTTCCTGGAACCACAGGCAGAGGAGGAGGAGTGGCAGCTATCTTCAGATCAGGGTTACTCATCAGTCCCAGACCCAAGATTAGTTTGAGCTCTTTTGAATCTGTGATTCTCAGTTTTTCCCACGCAAAGTGGAAATCCCAGAAACCTCTTGTGTTTGTTGTTGTGTATCGTCCACCTGGCCCTTATTCTGAGTTTCTGTCTGAATTCTCAGAGTTTTTATCCCAGTTAGTGCTGAGTACAGATAAAGTCATTGTAGTGGGTGACTTTAATATTCATGTAGATGTTGAAAATGACAGCCTGAATATGAACTTTAATTCTATATTAGACTCTATTGGATTTTCTCAGAGTGTTCACGGACCGACTCACTGCCTTAATCACACCCTTGATCTTGTGCTGACTTATGGCATTGAGAGTGAACAGTTAACAGTGTTCCCTCATAACTCTGTCTTATCTGACCATTTTTTGATAACCTTTGAGTTTACATTACTTGACTATACAGTTTCTGAGAAGAAATTTACGTATAGAAGGTGTCTATCAGAGGATGCTGTAACCAGATTTAAAGAATTAATTCCATCATCCTTTTCTTCACTGCCATGTGCAGATATGACAGAGGACGACTACCTAAACTTTACTCCAGCAACACTTGACTCTCTTGTTGACAGCACTATAGTTTCAATGCATACAGCACTGGACAATGTTGCCCCTCTGAAAAGGAAGGTAATCAGTCAGAAGAGGTTGGCTCCTTGGTATAATTCACAGCTGCATGCTTTAAAGCAGACTGCAAGAAAGCTGGAGAGACAGTGGCGTTCCTCTAATTTAGAAGAGTCTCAGTTAGTCTGGAAAGATAGTTTAAGAACGTATAAGAAAGCCCTTCATAAAGCTAGAACTGCTTATTATTCATCATTGATAGAAGAGAATAAGAACAATCCCAGGTTTATCTTCAGCGCTGTAGCCAGTCTGACTAAGAGTCCGAGCTCTGCTGAGCCAGGTATTCCTTTAACTCTCAGCAGTGATGATTTCATGAGCTTCTTTATCAATAAAATTGTTTCTATTAGAGAGAAGATTGATGGAGTCCTTCCCACTATTATCAGTGATGTATCATCAAGTACAGCAGCTTTAGAAGTATCTTTAGAACCTGATTTGTATTTAGACGGCTTCTGTCCAGTTGATCTCTCTGAACTAACAAAAGCAATAGTCTCTTCTAAACCATCAACTTGTGTTTTAGACCCAATCCCAACCAGACTGTTCAAGGAGGTTTTCCCATTAATTGACACTTCCATATTGGATTTGATCAATCTGTCTTTGTTGACAGGATATGTACCTCAGACTTTTAAGGTTGCTGTAATTAAACCTTTACTTAAAAAACCTACTCTTGATTCAGAAGTGTTAGCTCATTATAGACCTATATCCAATCTCCCTTTTATGTCTAAAGTTCTTGAAAAAATAGTTGCAGCTCAGCTTTGTGATCACTTACACAGAAATAATCTGTTTGAAGAGTTTCAGTCAGGATTCAGAGTGCATCATAGCACAGAAACTGCACTGCTGAAAGTTACCAATGATCTCCTCTTAGCCTCTGATAGCGGACTTGTGTCTGTGCTTGTCCTGTTGGATCTCAGTGCTGCATTTGATACGGTCGATCACAGTATCTTATTACACAGACTTGAACATGTTATTGGGATTAAAGGAACTGCATTAGGCTGGTTTAAGTCATATTTATCTGATAGATGATAGTTTGTTCTTGTAAATGAAGAATCTTCCTCACACACCAGAGTAAGTCATGGAGTTCCTCAGGGTTCTGTGCTTGGACCGATTCTTTTCACTTTATACATGCTTCCATTAGGTAACATTATTAGACAGCATGGCATAAATTTCCATTGCTATGCTGATGATACTCAGCTGTACTTATCTATAAAACCAGATGAACCCAATAGGTTGGTCAGACTACAAGCATGTCTTAAAGACATAAAGACCTGGATGACTCAGAACTGTCTGCTTCTAAACTCAGACAAAACTGAAGTCGTTATCTTTGGACCTGAGCGCTTCAGGGAGAAATTGTCTAGCTATATAGTTACTCTAGATGGTATTTCCTTGGCTTCTAGTTCTACAGTGAGGAACCTTGGAGTTATTTTTGACCAGAATTTATCATTTGACTCGCATATAAAACAGGTTTCTAGGACTGCCTTCTTTCATCTTCGTAATATTGTTAAAATCAGGAACATCTTGTCTCAGAGTGATGCAGAAAAACTAATTCATGCATTTGTTACTTCAGGATTGGACTGCTGTAATTCTTTATTATTGGGCTGTCCCACATATTCTCTGAAAAGCCTCCAGCTGATCCAAAATGCTGCAGCCAGAGTTCTGATGAGAACTAACAGGAGAGATCATATTTCTCCAGTTTTAGCTTCTCTTCATTGGCTCCCTGTTAAATTCAGAATAGAATTTAAGATTCTTCTCCTAACATATAAAGCTCTTAATGACCGAGCTCCATCATATCTTAAAGATCTCATTGTAAGATATTTTCCTAACAGAGAACTTCGTTCCCAAACTGCAGGTTTACTTGAGGTTCCCAGAGTTTCTAAAAGTAGAATGGGAGGCAGAGCCTTCAGTTATCAGGCCCCTCTCTGTGGAACCAGCTGCCAGTTTGGGAGGCAGAGCCTTCAGTTATCAGGCCCCTCTCTGTGGAACCAGCTGCCAGTAAATGTCCGGGAAGCAGACACCCTTTCCACTTTTAAGACCAGGCTTAAAACTTTCCTTTCTGATAAAGCTTATAGTTAGGGATGGCTCAGGTGATCCTGAAACATCCCATAGTTAAGCTGCTATAGGCCTAGACTGCTGGGGGGCCTCATTTGTCACACCTTTCCTCACTTTACTCTCTTTATGTATATGTGACATTCATCGGCGTCGCGAGACCCTTTTCACGGGGGCACGTGCCCCCCTGTAGATCTGAGGTGCCCCGGTATGCCAGGGTCACTGATTTTTTAATTAATTTATTCATTTATTTATCTTTTAAAAAATAGGCTACGTTAGAATTTAAGTCTGACATATGGGGAAATCTATAGATTGTAATAATAATAATAAAAAAATATATAGACTACCACTTTAGAATTTAAGTCTGACATTCATGCGGAGTAATCAGAATCCACTTTCGCTCATTGGCTGCTGCAATGAAATGGAACGTGACGAATTTGTCAGGCACTAAGGAGAATCTCCTTGATATCAATTGATTAGGGAAAAGGCGTCCTGGTAGCAGACTTTTTGAACCTGTCCAACACAGCGACCATTCACTCTGGCGTGAAGTGAAGTGAACAGTAAGCCTTACATTTTTATCCTCTGTCTGGAAGCATAGAATGTCACACAAATGTGTATGCCTTTTCATCTAATAACGTGAAGGGGCGTCTTTGAAGGGGTGTTATTAGCACTTGTGGTCACGTCTGTCGTTTTGCTAATGTAGCCAGCCATTAGTTCGCTAATGGACATATTACTGTATAGTATTGGGTCAGCTGACGCCCCTGGTGACATTATTGTTGTCATTCACTCGTGTTTCCCTGTTCCAACAGATATCCTTTGAATGGTGTTACGGTGCCCCCCCTCCCCTTTCTGTCTTCTCAAACCCCAGCTGGTGGAGGCGGATGGCCACCCTTCCTGGTTCTGGTTCTGCCAGAGGTTTCTTCCTGTTAAAAGGGAGTCGTTTCTCTCCACAGTCGCCTCAGGCACGCTCAGGCCGGGAGATTGGACCGAAAAAGAAAAAAGTGGAGGTCTCAGTGTCTCCTACCGTGAGGGGAGATGCTGGTGAAGTTGTGTTAAAATCCACGACTGAGGTGCATGGTGACATTTTGGCAGAGTAAAAGGGACGCTGTGGGTCCAGGGAGGGTGTGATGTCTGTGTTGCTGGAGGCAGGGGAGAAGCATGCTGAGTGTTGATCTGAGCTGAACCTATTGAAATACATGTTCAGCTCATTGGCTCTGTCCAGGCTTCCTTCAGTCTGATCCTTCTTCTCCTTAAAGCCTTTGATTTTGTTCAGGTGAGGAAAAACAGACCGCAATCTGATACCTCTCATGGAGAATGGGCAAGGGAGCTATATGCATCTCTGAGATTTGCAAAGAACAAATCCAATTATTTATTTTGTATGGTGGAGCAGTTGAAAAACTGTTGAAAAGTGCGATGTGCAGCTTGGAGATGTGGTTGAAATCTCCAGAGTGTCACGGCTAGGTGCCTAGCCAACTCACAAAAAGGACCCAAGAGCAGATGCAGAACACTGGGAGATTTCGAGTTCGAACAGAGTTTATTTACAGGTGTGTGATGTTGGAAACCAGAGGGAGGATCCGGGTAAACTTGGAACTCTGAGGGAGGAGGGAGATGGTTAGTGAAAAGCCGATCAGGTAATTTGTCCAGACAAAGGTAGTGATCAATTCTTACTAGGTCCAGGTGAGAATCAAGAATGGAAGGGTATGATACTGGCTGTGGTTTCCGAGTAGGTGGCAGGGCGAATAGGCAGGTAGGGGAAACAGAAATCCAACAATTAGCATGGGAATCCAGAATGAAGAGAATAGACGACAGAACTGGCACTGAAGAAAAACATGAAGTACTATAAAATAACTCTATGGAACACAGGACTGGGGGTGGTAACCAGAGCTCAACGAGACCTAAGCCTCCAGAGCAGCACAAAAAGTTTGGCATACCTGTGAGATGAATGGGGTCCCCGGTCGGACACCACTTCAGAGGGATTGCCATGAAGACAGAAAACATGATTAACGAGAAGATCTGCAGTTTTAGCGGATTATGGAAGTTTGTCTCGTGGAATATCATGAAAAAAAAGGGTCAATAATGGTGCGAATGGTAGTTTTACCTTGCGAGGGTTGCAGTCCAGTGACAAAATCCAGGGAGATATGAGACCAGGGCCGTCCAGGGCCGTCCAGGGGTTGCAAAAGTCCAGACGGTGGTCGGTTATTACTCTTACTTCGTGCACATGTAGTGCAAGCAGGCACGTACTCTCTGGTATCCGTCTCGAGGGATGGCCACCAGGAATAGCGCTGAGGGAGTGTGATGGTGCAGTGTATTCCTAGGTGGCAGGCAAACTTGGAGGTATGAGCCCAGTGGATAACGGCGGAGTGGGCTGCAAAGTGAACAAACCGGTGACCGGGAAGTCTAGTGCCTGGATCTGGGTCCAAAATTTACCCTTGGTGAATCTGGTTCTCAAAATGCCATGACATACCACCCACCAGGCAGGTTGAGGGGAGAATCCAGGGCTGGTTCCACCAATTCCTCTTCGGAAGCAAACTACCTGGATAGGGCGTCTGGTTTCACGTTGCAGGAGTCTGGACGGTAAGTAATAGAAGAAGTGAAACGACCAAAAAAACAGGGACCAACAGGGACTCCATTCTTCAAGAGCGAGTTTGATTGCTAAAAGTTCTCGATTGCCGACATCATAGATTTGCTCAGCGACGGACAGCTGGCGGGAGAAGAATGCGCAGGGGTGAAGCTTACCTTCAGATTCAGACCTTTGAAACAGTATGGCACCCACACCTGAGTCTGAGACATCCACCTCCAGAATGAACTGCTGGTCGGGGGTAGGGCTGAATGAGGTTGGGTGCAGAGCTGAATTTGTCTTTGAGCTGTTGGAACGTCAGGTCGTCTTCAGGGGTCCACAGAAAGGTGGTTTTAATAGAGGTTAACTTGGTTAGGGGAGATGCAATGAAGCTATAGATGCGGATGAATCTGCGATAAAAGTTGACGAAACCAAGAAATCTTGTGAGTTGCTTATGGTTGATGGGAGTGGGCCACTCTGCCACCACCTAAATTTTGTCTGGGTCCGTCTTCACCTGCATTGCCTTGGCAGATGTAGCCGAGAAAGGAGACAGAAGGTGTGTGGTATTCACATCTTTTAGCTCTGATGCAGAGACGGTTCTCCAGTAGTCTTTGGAGTACACGACAGACATGCCGCCTGTGTTCTGCGGGAAATTTAGAGAAGATCAAGATGTCATCGAGACATTCAAACACAAATAGGTTTAAATAGTCACTCAAAATGTCATTAATGAGGGATTGGAATACAGCTGGAGCATTTGTGAGGCCGAAAGGCATGATCAGGTACTCGAAGTGGCCTGAGGGTGTGTTAAAGGCCGTCTTCCACTCTTCTCCCTCACGAATTCGGACCAGGTCGTAAGCATTGTGGAGATCGAACTTAGTGAAGATGGTGGCACCCTGGATGGGTTCAAAGGTGGACGTGATGAGTGGCAGATGATATCTAATTCTTACAGGGATTTGATTTAATTCCTGATAATCAATGCAGCGTCTGAGTAGGTGTCAGGGCGAGCAGGCAGGTAGGGGAAACAGGAATCAAACCAGGAATGCTAAGTCCTTAGCATGGGAATCCAGAGTAAGGAGAATAGATGACACAAGCAGCACTGAAGAAAAATAAGAAGGCAAGGTAAGTACTACAAAATAACTCTCTATTGAACACAGTAGTCGGTTCTAATTACCACTGGTGAGACAATCTGGCAAAGGCTGGTTGCTCCTGCAGCTCCTTAAGATTGTGTCTTGATGAGGACAAACAAGAAACAGGTGTGAAGGCAGGAGCAATCCAGATTACTTCCTGGAAACCTGCTCAGCCTCACCTAAGGCCCAGAAACCACAACAGCAGCACAGCCAAGCATGATCGTGACACAGAGATCACCACACATGCCTTGCGATGATGTGTTTCTAACCAAGCAATGACTGAATTGATGGTGTCATAGATAGTATAGGCATAGGAATTAGCGTGGTGTAATCACACACTGCTATTAGAAGCACTGCAATAACTCCACCTTTGCTTTTTCCTCTACTTTTGATATCTTTGTCTGCCCAAATAGTCTAAAAGATAAGTACAGTTGTGTTGGAGTCCTTTATATGCTCCTGCAGTCAATGTCTCAGAGAAAAACATAATACTGCATTCTTGATATTGCACTATGTTGAAGCTTTTATTTCCTAGCAATGTCAAATTCCCCATGATGATCGAGTTAGCATAAGTTGGGTTTTTAGAAAACTCAATCAGCTGTTCCGATTTGTAAAAAACTTTTTCATTTCATAATCACTTATGACAATAGATGTATAAATGTAATTTGGTCTATGGCAACTTGTGGTGCATTACAAAATAATTTTGCTAAAATTAGGAACATCCTGTCTCAGTAATGCGGAAAAACTAGAGGATGTATTGTCCCTAAAACTTTAGTAAAAGCCTCCAGCTGATCCAAAATGCAGCAGTGAGGGTTTCTAAGACGAGTTAACAAGAGAGAGATCATGTCTCCAACTCTTGCTTCTCATCCATGGTTCCTCATGAAATTCACAACAAAATTTCAAGTCCAATTCCACGAATAATAACTAGTAATAACTTCTCTAAAAACTCTTTTTTAAAACTTTTTTTGCCAGATAAAACCTCCCATGCCTTTAAAATAACTTAGAATATGACTGTACCTCTTCTTCCTCATTCAGCGAATGGGGACCTATGTATCAGCAGCTGACACCAGCCTTCCTTATCTCTGCTAACCAATTGCCAATTCTAATATTGGTGTAATTCAACCATACTGTTACAGCCCCAGCTTGCTAGGGTAAGTAACATAAAGAATAAACAAGGATTCAAGTTTCCCAAAAGTAACAATTATCTTTTAATAACAAAGAAAATGAAGTGACAGTAACCCGTATCACAAAAAAATAAGGTACTGAGGCTAAAGGATACTACTCTACATTGAACGTCAAATAGAAAAAGGAAAGGAAACTAATCTAGGTTAAACCCACAATGTGTTTTAATACAAACAAACAAAAAATAATGATTATGTTTTCACAAAGTGCCCTCTCACACACAAACACCATTACATTTCTAAGCCAAAGTATCAAGATACAAACCAAGTGAGACAGGGGCCAGCTGTTTACACAAAGCCTATCAGCTGCCCCCTGAAAGACAGGAAACCAATGGTTTAAATATGATAAATGGGCTTTCTATCACGCTTCGAACTGGAGGACTCAAATGCCCGATTTTATGTCGTAAAACATGCAAAGGGGTCAAAAAACTAGACTTGGTATAAATGTGACTGACAAATGACAAGTCGAACATGCAACAAACAAGACAAAGGCTGGGGTATAAATAAACAATGATGCACAGGTGAAAACAATTAGGATGACGACAGAGAAAAGCAAAACTTTCCTCCTGACAGTGACAGGAAGTGACTACCAAAATAAAGCAGGAACAAAGAACACACACATAGACCTGGCATGACACTTTCTGATTGGTGCGGAAAACAGAAGACCAGTTCAAAGGTAGCCAAAGTTCAGCCAAACCTGAACGGGGAACCGCACACGTGAAGAGGACAGTGCTTAATTTGTAAAGTGGGAGGTCCCAGAGCGCAGAGGATGAGTGGCTCCGGTGCGAAAAAAAAAGCGTGCGGGGGGGGGTGCGCCACACCGAAAATAATCTGGGCATGTGTTGTAGGCCTAATAACGATAGTCACATCAAATCCGGATAGAGTACAAATTCCTATGTTCAATGCTGTATTTATTCAACAAAGCAAGACAATACAGTATAACTAAAGCCAGGGAATGGGGATGTGCCCAGATAAAATAGTTAACAATATACACCAAGTCATGGTGTCACCAAGGCATGAAAACAAACATTCAATGACTTGCACACTGCAACCAGCACAGCAGAGAATAATAAAGTTAATCTTACTTACACATATCTGTTGTTCAAAACAGCCCATACGAACACTACACCACCGCCGCTTTACAAACTCTCTGGCTAACTGTCCAATAGAACGGAAGTGTGCACCCTCCTTTTCCGTAATATAGATATTTTCAGTATCTCGTTTCATGACAGAAATCACCAACAAGACGGATATCAAAACCAGACATTGACACTAAACAAACTTTAATTTATTTGTTTAATTATATAAATAGCTGGCGGAGCCAACATCAGAGGTTCCGGAGTGCGCTCCGGCTTGCTCCCCCTCAAATTAAGCCCTGGAAGAGGACCAGCCAAACCTGAAGGGGGAACCGCACACGTGAAGAGGACCAGCCAAACCTGAACGGGGAACCGCACACGTGAAGAGGACCAGCCAAACCTGAAGGGGGAACCGCACACGTGAAGAGGACCAGCCAAACCTGAAGGGGGACCGCACACGTGAAGAGGACCAGCCAAACCTGAAGGGGGACCGCACACGTTAAGAGGACCAGCCTGAACGGGGAACTGTCTGGTTGAAAATAAAACTAAAAGGACTAGACCAGGGGTCGGCAACCCACGGCTCTGGAGCCGCATGTGGCTCTTTCGTCCCTTTGCTGCAGCTCCCTGTGGCTTTGGAAAATAAGTTATGAGTATTTCATTGAAATTTGAAATTTTTTTAGTTCGTTAGTCTTGTAATGTAATTCTAAATTTGAAGGTTATAGTGTTCTTATAACATTAAAATTAAACCTGTTTATTTGTTGCGTCACAATTGTGTGCCGGCGATACCCGCCGGCACACAATTTATTGAGCTTATCCAAACATGGATAAATCCAAGAAAAGAAAAGTTCCTGAAGAAAATAGAACATTTAATGCTACATGGGCAGATTCATTTGCTTTCATTGCTGACGAGACTGGTTTCGCCGTCTGCTTAATATGTGGGGAGAAATTGGCGAACAACAAAAAGGCAAATGTTGCAAGATATTTCCTGAATAATTACACATTATTTTTTGCTGAAAAGTATCCGGACGGATTTGCTGCAGATGGAAAGCTTTTTTTTCATAAATACAAGGAGGACTCAAATAGACATTGAGAATTATAACCCTCAACCCACCGTCTTTTTCTTTTTGGAGTAAAAAATGTTTTTGTTGTATGCAGATGTCAAATTTTGTTTTCTCTGTAGCAGTTGATTGATTTCATAAATGCAACACACTAAAGTTTTTTTTATACAAAGCTTCATGGTAAAAAACGATATATATGCAGTGTTCTCTTCATTTTAGATGTCAAAAGAGTTTTGTCGCTCCCGGTGTTTTATTTTCTGTGGGAAACGGGTCCAAATGGTTCTTATGGTTGCCGACCCTGAATTTGACCATGGGTCATAACACATACATTTACATATTCAATGTGTTATGACTAGCTCGGATGCTAAGTAGCTCAGTGCTCACAGGGGTAGTCCAGCTCCAAGAATAACAGCAAGGGGAAGCAAGAAGCTGTGGCACTGTGTGAGCCGTCTGGAGGCTGGCTCGCTGTGAAAACCCCTGGGAACAGGAACTTCAGGGAGGAGAACATTATGTCTATTTCATCTATATCATTATATGCTATGATTTTCAAATAAAACGGTATTCATCACTGTGGTTCAAGACTAAATCAATTAAACATAATTGCAGTAAGAATGTCCCTCATTGTCGCTCACTGTAAAATTTATGATAGTTCATTTCCAGCTTTTAAACTCCCTTGTTCCTTTCTCAATCTCGTCCCCATTATAGATGTAAATGTGTTAGATACAATTGTTCAGTTGAGAACAATACATTTTAGTCAAGTGTGCCACGAGCAGAAAACATGAAGTGGATGAGAAATGTCTTTCAAATCAATCCAGAATAATTGGATTGACTGAAAGCTGTTCTTGTTTAATGACTTTGTGTGTGAGAGAGAGAATGTGCATTTCTGTTACTTATATTGTGGGGGAACCAAATGTACTGGTACCGTCACATTGTGGAAACTTGAAACCATCTTGAAGATACAAAGCATCTTTCCAATCAAGCTTGAAGATTTGGTCCAAGGTGAGGGTTCATTTTAGGTTAGAATTAGGTAATGGGGTTGCAGTAAGTCTGCAGTAGATTGAACCACTATGATTTTCTCCTGAGGGACAGAAGTGTGACTGTGTGAAAAAAGAATTACAAGAGACAGTTACAATTAACAAAAAAAAAAAAGAAAAGAAATTATTTGGCATCGGCCCTTTAACAGGAAAATAAATATTTTGTCAGGTTATTCAGGTACTGTTATTTCATTTTCATACCTTTAAGAAAAATTATATGTAGTAATTACATATGAATAAATTTTCTCTGCATTAAAATAATGTTCTGTCTTTCTCATCTCAACAGAGTGTGGGTTAAGAGTGTTGGCTTGGTGTCATAGAGTGTCTCTGTTCTGGTTTGAAGTTGTCTTGATCACCACTGGTATCTTTGTTTACTTTATAACTCAAGACTCAAGAAACATGAAGACGTGCAGGATTTTAAAGAATTTATTACAGACCACCACTGCACTAATCTTTTAAAAGAAGTGTAGTAATCTGATCAGTTTGAGATGAATTTGTGCTGGTACAGTGACTATCAATGGGGCCCCGAACCTTAACTGTGTTCTCCCTGTGCCCATGGAGGTTTACTCCAGGTGCTCCCCTTTCTGCTCTCACTGTCCAAAATTAACTGTAGATGTGAGTTTTGCTCTGCATGGTTGTCTGTCTCAGTGAGTGTTAGCCCTGGGATGGACTGGAAACCAGTGCAGGTGCCCATTATGTTTTGCCCTGGGGCAGCTGGGACCCCAATATCATGTCCAGTTTGAACATTAGCTTCAAAATGTCTTTGTGCAGAATGTTGCATTGCTAAGAGTGTTATCTAAACCCATTCAAATGTACCCCAAGAACTTTGAATGTCAGATGTACAAATTACTGTGACTATGTTCCACTTTGCCAAAGGGGAGTGGGGGGGTTAGAATTTGGGCTGGCTCAGTGCAGCAGGAAAAATAAGTAAATGGAGAGACACGGGTTTGTTTCCAAGTTCAGCCTGGTGTCCAGTATTCAGTATCTTTGGAATACTTCAACCTGGAATATCAGGTGGAGATCCTCCAATGGTTTGACAAGACAAAAAAAAAAAAAAAAACTGGCTGCAGTTCATGTATGTGCCTTACCTGCAGTCTTGACGCGGGTTAGCTATATATCCTGGATGAGCTCCATCCGTGATAATGCGGCACATTGTGCTGTCTCTGTCTGAAGGTAGCAGGGTCCCGGCTCTCACCATTAGACCCAGACAGTGCTCAAATGTGTTCCTCTCCTCGGCACCATCCTCCGTAAAGAAACAGTGGCCAAGTGTATCATAGCCAACCACATCCTTCACCTGGGATGCAATTGAATTGGATGATATCAGCATTAGCTTTAAGACCTCATTGTTAAACCACTGGATTGGTGAATTGTATCTATTCATTTTCATTCACTTTCCAGTTTCATGTGTCTTTCAAGTTTATTTGGTATATGTCTGGCTGAGTAATTTGTTCTGAATTTTGGTTAATGTAGCATGTTCTGAGTATGTAAGTTAAAAAAATAGCTCTGAGCAAACTGGACAAACACGACATGTGAAATCACAACATATCATTTACTTTTAAAGAACCGTTTGCCATGTTGGGAAATTGTCAACTAACATCTAGTTCTTTCTGTACTTTAAAAATGCGTGAAATGAAAAACAGTTTAAATTTTATGGATAATTCTCAACTGACCAGTAGTCCATTGGTGCCATGGATGGTTACACATCGGGAAAAAGAGTGGTGAATGGATAGATCACTGACAGAAGTTGGGGTGCTGTAGCCTCCCCTCTCATCCACGTCTCCGTTCATGTGAAAATGGACTGGATAGTGACCCATTGTTTGCTGGCCCATGTGCTGGAGTTCCATGCCAGACATATGAACAGCGCTGAAGCCCCGCTCCACCTGATAATGATGGCAGATAAAGTAAACTTATTGCATCACTCAGAGAAATTAAATGATATAAAAATTTTAAACATGTTAAAAGAGACAAAAAAAAAGAGTATGTAAATAAGTATGTATGCATATAGATACAGTGCCTTGCGTAAGTATTCGGCCCCCTTGAACTTTTCAACCTTTTGCCACATTTCAGGCTTCAAACACAAAGATGGGCTATGTCTCTATCAGTTTGAGAGACTGAAATTCTTGCCCATTCTTCTTGCTGTACAGCTGGAGCTCAGTGAGGTTGGATGGAGAGCGTTTGTGAACAGCAGTCTTCAGCTCTTTCCACAGATTCTGGATTGGATTCAGGTCTGGACTTTGACTTGGCCATTCCAACACCTGGATACGTTTATTTGGGAACCATTCCATTGTAGATTTGGCTTTATGTTTTGGATCATTGTCTTGTTGGAAGATAAATCTCCGTCCCAGTCTCAGGTCTCTTGCAGACTCCAACAGGTTTTCTTCCAGAATGGTCCTGTATTTGGCCCCATCCGTCTTCCCATCAACTTTGACCATCTTCCCCGTCCCTGCTGATGAAAAGCAGGCCCAAACCATGATGCTGCCACCACGTTTGACATTAATGATGGTGTGTTCAGGGTGATGAGCTGTGTTGCTTTTACGCCAAACATATCGTTTTGCATTGTGGCCAAACAGTTGGATTTTGGTTTCATCTGACCAGAGCACCTTCTTCCACATGTTTGGTGTGTCCCCCAGGTGGCTTGTGGCAAACTTTAAACCAGACGTTTTATGGATATCTTTGAGAAATGGCTTTCTTCTTGCCACTCTTCCATAAAGGCCAGATTTGTGCAGTGTACGGCTGATTGTTGTCCTATGGACAGACTCTCCCAGCTCAGCTGTAGATCTCTGCTGTTCATCCAGAGTGATCATGGGCCTCTGGGCTGCATCTGTGATCAGTCTTCTCCTTGTTCCAGATGAAAGTTTAGAGGGACGGCCGGGTCTTGGTAGATTTGCAGTGGTCTGATACTCCTTCCATTTCAATATGATTGCTTGCACAGTGCTCCTTGGAATGTTTAAAGCTTGGGAAACATTTTTGTATCCAAATCCGGCTTTAAACTTCTCCACAACAGTATCTGGGACCTGCCTGGTGTGTTCCTTGGTCTTCATGATGCTCTCTGCGCTTTGAACAGAATCCTGAGACTATCACAGAGCAGCTGCATTTATACGGAGACTTGATTACACACAGGTGGATTCTGTTTATCATCATCAGTCATTTGGGACAACACTGGATCATTCAGAGATCCTCACTGAACTTCTGGAGTGAGTTTGCTGCACTGAAAGTAAAGGGGCCGAATAATATTGCACGCTCCACTTTTCAGTTTTTTATTTGTTAAAAAAGTTTGGCACATCCAATAAATTTCATTCCACTTCACGATTGTGTCCCACTTGTTATTGATTCTTCACAAAAAATTTAAATTTTATATCTTTATGTTTGAAGCCTGAAATGTGGCAAAAGGTTGAAAAGTTCAAGGGGGCCAAATACTTTCGCAAGGCACTGTATATACATATATATATATATATATATATATACATATATATATATATACATACATACATATATACTGTCCCACACTGCCAGTAACAAGTAAAACAGAGGATTCAACAAAACTGCAAAAACCAATAATATGCTTCCACAGTACAATTGTTGAAAATCCTCCCCTGCCAGATATAAACTCATTTTTAGAGCTATGACAGAAGCTGTTGCACAGTTCCATCATGGAGCAGCAGTGGACCAAGCTGATCTATCTGCTAAATATTATATTGAGGCAGAGAGAAAAATCCTAATACAAGCCCAGCAGGACAGCTTTGTCCAGCCTCCTGAGTTCTGGTTAGCCAATATCTGCCATCAGCAGGCTGCTCTCTCTGGCACTGAAGTATGATGAGACAATGAGACTCATCCAGGTGTGGTGGCCATCCTCTCACTTATTCGAGTCCCTTGTGTTGTGGAGAAAAAGGAGTCGGAAGCTCCGTAGTCAGCCTCTCATGGGGAATTTATTGAACAAACCGTCACAGAGACATGTGCATTTCAGAATGTCCGGAAATTCCCTTTGACCTCAGTTTGTGCCAAGCCTTCTGTATCATACAATGCGTACGTGGCTCAAGCCCAATCTCTCTCAGGCGCCTGGCTTTCGCCATTATCGTAAACAAAGCTCATTCTAACCTTAAACAATATTCATATGAACCGGACAACAAGGCACACGGTGTAATTAGGCCATGTCATGACACTTCTCTCCCACACTGGTCATAAAGTGATGCAGCTAATCATTCAGGACACAGACAAGAGCCTCCATCATGGAGGAGCAGAGTCTCTACTGAACTGGACAGCAAATATTGGGTCCTGCATTGCTGCAAACTTATTAAGCATCATCAATATTCCTGCCCTGACAGCCAGAGGTAGAGAGCCACTCCTGCTGCACCCAGGATGGCAGATCAACCACCATCCGAACTCGGGATGGTGAAGCCCCCCTTCTTTTTCACAGGTGTGGATTGTTTTGGGCCCCTCACTGATAAGGTCAGACATTGACGCAAGAAAAAATGGGGAATCCTGTTTACAGTGCCTGACAAAGTGCAGTTCATTTGGATAGTCTGTCCAGCCTTGACTGACTCATTTTTGATGGTGTTACAGAGCTTTACTGCAAGACTAAGTGAACCAGCAAAGCTCTGGTCTGATCAGGGTAACAATTTTAACGGAAGTGAGAGAGAGCTACAAGAAGCCTTCAAGGCCAAGCGCCCCACACTTCAGGCTCAAAAGAGATGTTGAGGACAGTACTCGTTGCAGTGTAAAATCTCAACTCAAAACCACTAATATGTCAACAGAAACAGCTGATGCAGACCCAGCATGAAGCCAGTAAAGTCAAAAAGTCTACATACAATACAATCTGCCTTGACCTGTGTTGGGCTGAAAGGCAGAGGCACAAACGAAAAACAGAATTATTTGGACATGACACAGATACGATCAGTTGTCACCAGACTTTTGGAAAGCAGTGCAGACGTGAAAGGGGCTTCACAGGGTCTAAATGATGTGGCACAGGCCACTTACTAACATATCCCAATATTTCACATTTTAACAAAGTGATGCATGTTCTGTTGTCAGTATATTAAGTATTCAGTATCTGCTCTTCAACTATTAAACCCAGACAAAAAATGATTATTAAATCATTGCATTAAGGAAGGTTTTCGCACTCACCAAAGCCTACTGTTAACACCTCTATCAAAAGGTCATTTGAGCTTTAAATGGCCCATTTAGCAATTTAATAATAATTATTGTCAATATTTGACCAATGGTATCATCAGGAAATGTTGCATGATTATGGTAGCCAGGAGACAGTGAATTTCTTTGTGATGTCCA
Source organism: Odontesthes bonariensis (assembly GCF_027942865.1). Classification (NCBI taxonomy): domain Eukaryota; kingdom Metazoa; phylum Chordata; class Actinopteri; order Atheriniformes; family Atherinopsidae; genus Odontesthes; species Odontesthes bonariensis. Next base: position 942,584 of record NC_134506.1, read on the forward strand.
GCACTGACGTGCTCAGAATTCTTACCTTCTCTAAGTATTTACTGATTGTACCACGTTTGTGATCACACTAACCAAATGGGCTAGTAGTAAAATGTTGATTTCTCTTCTCATAAGAGCAACTGGACTTCTTCTTGGATCTTGAAGACATTTCACCTCATCCGAAAGGCTTCTTCAGTTCTGAACTATCAGCTGATTGCAGAGAAGGTTGTTGCAGTCACATGTCACCGAACGTGTCATGTCATGACGTCATTATCACCTCACTGAACGACAGAACCAACTTCACTCCTGATCAGATCTGTGTCCTGTTGAACCTCTGCCTCTCCACCACCTTTTTCAAATACAATGACTGTTTCTACAACTGTGTACCTTTAAGTGTCCTCCGAAAGTGTCAAAGTCGAAGAATTTGCAGGCTTCCTGGCCATAACAGCTGGGCTCAGTCTCACCACGGAGCAGGATATTACGAGTCAGCAGCCCCACCTCCGCTCTCATATCCACCCCATCCACCTCTTCACCCATGTGGATGAACTGGGTCTTACCTACGGTGACACACGAACACACACACACATGCACGCACACACAGGCACACGTACACACACACACACACACACGCACGCACACGTACACACGCACACACACGCATACACACACGCACACACACGTAGCACTTTTTAGTCTCTTCAGTGTAACATGCTATGCAATGCTTTTCTTCTTTATCTCATGCAAATGATAGAAACCACCAACCCTCCGAGTGGCATATGGCCACTCTTCTGCCTCAGCTTCAGCTGCCCCTTAATAAGATTAACAATTAATCATAGATCAGAATAAATGATATGTTATTAATCTTATAATCAAATAAAGTTCAATTCAATATAGTTTTGTTTATACAGCCCCAACTCATAACAAAAGTTATCTCAAGGCTCAATCTTTAACAGATCAAACGGGGTAGGCAGGGTGAGGGCTCTCCTGTGAGGGCCTTGGTTTTCTTGACGCAGCAGGATGTGGAGAGGTGTTCCTGGTTGGGCAGAGGGCAGCTGATGATCCTTTGGGCAGTGTTTATGACCCTCTGCATGGCCTTCCTGTCCTCGGCTGTGGAGCCTGTGAACCACACACCCAGGCAGGATGTTGGAACGCTCTCCACAGAGGAGTGATAGAAGGCCAGTAGCAGCTTTGTGTTCAGCTTGTTCTTCCTGAGGACGCGCAGGAAGTGAAGCTGCTGCTGAGCCTTCCTCACTAGGGCCCTGATGTTAAACGTCCAGGAGATGTGGGTGCCCAGAAACTTGAAGGGGGGGACAGTTTCCACCGGTTCTCCATTTATGAGGAGGGGGGTGTGGTCTCGTCTGTTCTGTAGTTGAAGCAGTTTGTCAAAAATAATGTCTGGGATTATTGTGTTGAACGCTGAGCTGTAATCCACAAAGAGCATCCTCACATAGCTCTTTTTGTTCTCCAGGTGACTCAGTGTGAGGGCGATGGCGTCCTCTGTGGACCGCTTTGCCCTGTAAGCCAACGGGTGTGGGTCAAAGGAGGGAGGGAGGCAGTCACTGATGTTCTGGGAGACTGATCATTCCAGGCACTTCATGATTACAGACGTGAGGGCAATGGGTCTGTAATCATTTAGACTGTCTATGCCAGGTTTTTGGGGGATGAGGATGATGGTGGAGGCCTTCAGTGACATGTGGTGATGGTGGCATGTGTCAGGGAGAGGTTGAAGAATTTGGTGAGAATCACTGCTTTTGGTCTGCACATGCTTTAATCAATGCCCCCGGAATACCGTCCGGGCCAGCAGCTTTCCTGGGGTTCAGTGCTCTAAGGTTTTTCCTCCCCTCATGCTCCTGGAGAGAGAAAGAGAGAGGAGGAGAACTGGAGCCAAGTGGGGCGGTGACTGCAGGTGTGTGGTGGTGGTGGTCTCAAACCCGGCTTAAAGAAGCTTTTCAGCTCCTCTGCCAGTGTGCTGCTGCTGCTGCTGCTGGAGGGTGTGGGAGGGGGGGGTGGCCTTTGTAGTTGGTTAGGGCCTGGATGCCCCTCCACATCTGCCGTGGGTTGTTGTCAGTCAGGCATCCCTCCATTTTCCTCTTGTAGGAATCCTTGGCCTCTTTGATGCCCCTCATCAGGTCAGCTCTGGCGGTGCTCTCGTTTTTAGTTTCACGTTTTAGGTTATGTTTTTGTGTTCAGTCCATGTTTAGTTTTTAGTCACGTCTTAGTTTCCCTGCACTCTGTTTATTAGTTCACTCACTTCACCTGTGTTTTTTCCCTCAGCTGCACTCACTCTCCAATCACTCTCACTCCCTATTTAGTTTCCAGTCTCCCCTCTTAGTTTGCCAGATCTCTGTTTGTCATGTTTGCCATCCATGCACGATTCCTGCTTACTCCATGTTCCTTGATTTCACGAAGCTAAGTATTTATTTATTCCATGCCATGAAAGTCTTGTTTGTTTTTCCCAATTATGTTTTTTTTTAATCCGGCTCAGCCGCGCTTTTGGTTTGAACTTTGTTTTGTTTGTTAAATAAATTCAGTTTTCCTTTAAAGTCCGCATCCGTGTCCTCCATCCCCTCATCCACACCTGACACAGACCACAGTATGTCAGGATGGGGAAATGTGTTTCTGGAACACTGGAATGCAGTACTGGGGCTCCGCAGGGTACTGTTTTGGCTCCTTTTCTTTTCACCCTGTACACATCAGACTTCAGGTACAACTCAGAGTCCTGCCACATTCAGAAGTATTCTGATGATACGGCTGTTGTGGCATGTGTGCGTGGTGGACAGGAGAAGGAGTACAGGGACCTTGTGGAGGCCTTTACTGACTGGACCAAAAAGAACTGTTTGCTCCTGAACACCACCAAAACCAAAGAGCTGGTGGTGGACTTCAGGAGATCTAAAACTCCATACCAGTCAGTCTGCATTGATGGAGGGGAGATAGAGACTGTTCAGACCTGCAAATACCTGGGGGAGGTGCTGGATAATAAACTGGAGTGGTCTGCCAACATAGACGCAGTGTACAGGAGGGGCCAGAGCCGTCTCTTTTTCCTGAGACGGCTCAGGTCCTTCAATGTCTGCAGTGATATGATGAGTATGTTTTATCACACTATCATTGAGAGTGCACTGTTCTATGCTGCTGTCTGCTGGGGGAGTTGCACTACAGACAGAAACTGTAGGCGCCTGGACAAACTGGTGAAAAAGGCTGGTTCTGTTGTAGGCAGAAGGCTGGACCCTCTCTGTGCTGTGGTGGAGCAGCGGATGAGGAGGAAGTTAGATTCTGTGATGGAGAATAATAAACATCCTCTCCACAGCATCCTGCAGGACAGAGGAGCAGCTGCAGTGAGAGGCTGCAGGACTGAGAGCTTCAGGAGGGCCTTTGTTCCCACAGCCAGAGGGCTTTATAACAGTGACTGCTGAGTTCTTCTCAAATTGATTGATTGATTTTTATTTATTTGTTTATTTTGCCATTTAGTCATTTATTATTATTTAGTTAGTAGTAGAATTATTATTGTTGTTTTTTTGTTGTAAATTCAATCATTGTAAATATTTAAAAAAATGTTGAGCTACTTGACGAATTTGAATTTCCCCCATTGGGGGATAAATAAAGTATTTTTCTATTCATTCTATTCTATTCTATTCTATTCAAAGAGGTTTTCCCCTTTATCGACACTTCCATATTGGATTTGATCAATCTGTCTTTGTTGACAGGATATGTACCTCAGCCTTTTAAGGTTGCTGTAATTAAACCTTTACTTAAAAAACCTACTCTTGATTCAGAAGTGTTGGCTCATTATAGACCTATATCCAATTTTCCCTTTTTTGTCTAAAATTCGTGAAAAAGATAGCTGCCGCTCAACTTTGTGATCATTTCCACAGAAATAATCTGTTTGAAGAGTTTCAGTCAGGATTCAGAGTGCATCATAGCACAGAAACTGCACTGCTGAAAGTTACCAATGATCTCCTCTTAGCCTCTGATAGCGGACTTGTGTCTGTGCTTGTCCTGTTGGATCTCAGTGCTGCATTTGATACGGTCGATCACAGTATCTTATTACAGAGACTTGAACATGTTATTGGGATTAAAGCTGCAGTCGGCAGGTTTTCAAAATACCGAGTCTTAAGTCGGAAAATTCGAACTGATACAACTTTCAGGTCCCTCCCCCAACCTCTAACAAGCTCCGAATCGCCCCCCAAACCCCTCCCCCTCTGTGGACGAGGTTGTGCACGTGAGTTCACACCAGTGTGAGCGCACACAAGCTGGGGCAGACTCACGCTCAGCAGCGTGTGCACAAGCTGTGATTGACAGGTAGGATTCCTCCACCCTAACTTGATTGGTTAAAAACAGCCGGGAGCGCTCGGTTTTTGTAAGCATGATTACAGGCTTCAGAGGGAGCTACAGATTTCGTTATTTTTCCTAAACAGCCCATTTAATATTCTACTTCCAGAATCCCATGACAGTTCAAGCTAATATGACTAAAAAAAAGTTGCCGACCGCAGCTTTAAAGGAACTACATTAGGCTGGTTTAAGTCATATTTATCTGATAGATTTCAATTTGTTCTTGTAAATGAAGAATCTTCCTCACACACCAGAGTAAGTCATGGAGTTCCTCAGGGTTCTGTGCTTGGACCGATTCTTTTCACTTTATACATGCTTCCATTAGGTAACATTATTAGACAGCATGGCATAAATTTCCATTGCTATGCTGATGATACTCAGCTGTACTTATCTATAAAACCAGATGAACCCAATAGGTTGGTCAGACTACAAGCATGTCTTAAAGACATAAAGACCTGGATGACTCAGAACTGTCTGCTTCTAAATTCAGACAAAACTGAAGTCGTTATCTTTGGACCTGAGCGTTTCAGGGAGAAATTGTCTAGCTATATAGTTACTCTAGATGGTATTTCCTTGGCTTCTAGTTCTACAGTGAAGAACCTTGGAGTTATTTTTGACCAGAACTTATCATTTGACGCTCATATAAAACAGGTTTCTAGGACTGCCTTCTTTCATCTTCGTAATATTGTTAAAATCAGGAACATCCTGTCTCAGTGATGCAGAAAAACTGCTCCATGCATTTGTTACTTCAGGATTGGACTACTGTAATTCTTTATTATTGGGCTGTCCCACATATTCTCTGAAAAGCCTTCAGCTGATCCAAAATGCTGCAGCCAGAGTTTTGATGAGAACTAACAGGAGAGATCATATTTCTCCAGTTTTAGCTTCTCTTCATTGGCTCCCTGTTAAATTCAGAATAGAATTTAAGATTCTTCTCCTTACATATAAAGCTCTTAATGGGGAACTGCGGTATTTTCAACATTAAACCTCTTTTCTGAGTCGTCTGCAATGTTTTAGAACCCCCCTCACCGCTTTTTTGATGTTTACTACTGTCTCCGGTATTTGCCTAATTTTGATTCATCTCAACCTCCTTCAGAATGGCAAGTCCGTTGGCAGCTCGTTCAATTCAATTTATTTTTATTTATATAGCGCCAAATACAACAAATGTCATCTCAAGGCACTTAGATAGTAAGTCCAATTCAAGCCAATTGGAATTCAGTTAATTAATAATAATATAGAGCCAATTCAAAAACAATTTCCTAGCTAAGAAAACCAACAGATTGCACTGAAAACTTTTTTTTGTTTTTCGGTCCAATCTCCCGTCCTGAGCGTGCCTGAGGCGACTGTGGAGAGAAACGACTCCCTTTGAACAGGAAGAAACCTCTGGCAGAACCAGACTCAGGAAGGGTGGCCATCCGCCTCCACCAGCTGGGGTTTGAGAAGACAGAAGGGGGGGGAGGGGGGAGGGCCGCAGCGGCGGTGGCACTGTAACACCATTCAAAGGATATCTGTTGGAACAGGGAAACACGAGTTAATGACCACAATAATATCACATATACATAAAGAGAGTAAAGTGAGGAAAGGTGTGACAGATGAGGCCCCCCAGCAGTCTAGGCCTATAGCAGCTTAACTATGGGATGTTTCAGGATTACCTGAGCCATCCCTATTCAAGGTAAACACAAGAAACTTGTGCTAACGAAAAAATAAATAATAAAATAAAGGACCAGACTCAGTGAGTAATTCCCTATACTCCCTATATAGATCTGCTCCTCACACCACAACAACCATCTTTTTACAGCCACAAGCTACCTCAGCCTCTCACCAACTGCACACCAGTCACAGCGGGGTGGGGATGCAAACCCTGGTTCGGGTAGGGGGAGAAATAAAAGAGGTAAGATAAGCGGGAATGGGATTCAAACCCTGGTTCGGGTAGGGGGTAATGAAAGTATAGAGGGTGCCAGAGGTGGAGGCAGAACAAGACACACTAGCAGATACACTATCAGATTCAACAGACCTAACTATAAGCTTTATAAAAAAGGAAAGTTTTAAGCCTGGTCTTAAAAGTGGAAAGGGTGTCTGCTTCCCGGACATTTACTGGCAGCTTATTCCACAAGAGAGGGGCCTGATAACTGAAGGCTCTGCCTCCCATTCTACTTTTAGAAACTCTGGGAACCTCAAGTAAACCTGCAGTTTGGGAACGAAATGCTCTGTTAGGAAAATATCTTACAATGAGATCTTTAAGATATGATGGAGCTCGGTCATTAAGAGCTTTATATGTAAGGAGAAGAATCTTAAATTCTATTCTGAATTTAACAGGGAGCCAATGAAGAGAAGCTAAAACTGGAGAAATATGATCTCTCCTGTTAGTTCTCATCAAAACTCTGGCTCGTTCATGCTCGCACTATTTTCTTAGCGGTGGCGGAGTAATATCAACGAACATCCAGTACAAAATGTCAAATAAAACACGACAGAAGCAACTTTTCGCCACGAAATTTGATATGGATTACCAGTGCACACCAGTAACCACTCCGGTGAGTTGATGATTTTGAAAACGGACGTTTATGGTGCTTTTACGGACCTTTTAAGACATGCATATGACTTGCCATTCTAAAGCAGGTTGAGAAGAATCAAAATTAGGCAAATACCGGAGACAGTAGTAAACATCAAAAAAGCGGTGAGGGGGGTTCTAAAACATTGCAGACGACTCAGAAAAGAGGCTTAATGTTGAAAATACCGGAGTTCCCCTTTAATGACCGAGCTCCATCATATCTTAAAGATCTCATTGTAAGATATTTTCCTAACAGAGCACTTCGTTCCCAAACTGCAGGTTTACTTGAGGTTCCCAGAGTTTCTGAAAGTAGAATGGGAGGCAGAGCCTTCAGTTATCAGGCCCCTCTCTGTGGAACCAGTTGCCAGTTTGGGAGGCAGAGCCTTCAGTTATCAGGCCCCTCTCTGTGGAACCAGCTGCCAGTTTGGGAGGCAGAGCCTTCAGTTATCAGGCCCCTCTCTGTGGAACCAGCTGCCAGTTTGGGAGGCAGAGCCTTCAGTTATCAGGCTCCTCTCTGTGAAACCAGCTGCCAGTTTGGGAGGCAGAGCCTTCAGTTATCAGGCCCCTCTCTGTGGAACCAGCTGCCAGTTTGGGAGGCAGAGCCTTCAGTTATCAGGCCCCTCTCTGAGGAACCAGCTGCCAGTTTGGGAGGCAGAGCCTTCAGTTATCAGGCCCCTCTCTGTGGAACCAGCTGCCAGTTTGGGAGGCAGAGCCTTCAGTTATCAGGCCCCTCTCTGTGGAACCAGCTGCCAGTTTGGGAGGCAGAGCCTTCAGTTATCAGGCCCCTCTCTGTGGAACCAGCTGCCAGTTTGGGAGGCAGAGCCTTCAGTTATCAGGCCCCTCTCTGTGGAACCAGCTGCCAGTTTGGGAGGCAGAGCCTTCAGTTATCAGGCTCCTCTCTGTGAAACCAGCTGCCAGTTTGGGAGGCAGAGCCTTCAGTTATCAGGCCCCTCTCTGTGGAACCAGCTGCCAGTTTGGGAGGCAGAGCCTTCAGTTATCAGGCCCCTCTCTGAGGAACCAGCTGCCAGTTTGGGAGGCAGAGCCTTCAGTTATCAGGCCCCTCTCTGTGGAACCAGCTGCCAGTTTGGGAGGCAGAGCCTTCAGTTATCAGGCCCCTCTCTGTGGAACCAGCTGCCAGTTTGGGAGGCAGAGCCTTCAGTTATCTGGCCCCTCTCTGTGGAACCAGCTGCTAGTTTGAGAGGCAGAGCCTTCAGTTATCAGGCCCCTCTCTGTGGAACCAGCTGCCAGTTTGGGAGGCAGAGCCTTCAGTTATCAGGCCCCTCTCTGTGGAACCAGCTGCCAGTTTGGGAGGCAGAGCCTTCAGTTATCAGGCCCCTCTCTGTGGAACCAGCTGCCAGTTTGGGAGGCAGAGCCTTCAGTTATCAGGCCCCTCTCTGTGGAACTAGCTGCCAGTTTGGCTTCAGGAAGCAGACACCCTCTCTACCTTTAAGACCAGGCTTAAAACTTTCCTTTTTGATAAAGCTTATAGTTAGGGATGGCTCAGGTGATCCTGAAACATCCCATAGTTAAGCTGCTATAGGCCTAGACTGCTGGGGGACCTCCCATGATACACCTCTCCTCCCTCTGCTCTCTTTCCTCTCCATGTACATATGACATCATTGTTGTCATTAACTTGTGTTTCTCTCTCTCAGCAGGTATCCCTGGCCTAGTGTTATGGTGCTTGTTGTCCCCTCTTTTCTGTCCTCTCAGCCCCCAGCTGGTCGAGGCGGATGGCCACCCTTCCTGGTTCTGGTTCTGATGGGTGTTTTAATGGAGTTTAAGGGAGTTTTTTCTTTCCACATTTGCCTTGTGCATGTTCAGGGCGTGGTTTAGGTTTTCAGTGGTATCTGTTGATTTCATTAGCTAGGTAATTTTTTTTTTAAATTGGCTCTGTATAAATTGGACAAATTTGGAATCTGATTCGATTATTATTATATTACAATGAATTGGACTGTATCTTTGAAGTGCCTTGAGATGGCATTTGTCATGATTTGGTGCTATATGACTAAAACTTAACTAAATTGAAATTCATAAAATTGAATCCGCCCTGTGATGGACTCGCGGCCTGTCCAGAGTGTACCCCGCCTCTCGCCCAATGACCGCTGGGATAGGCTCCAGCCCCCCGTGACCCGCCGGACGGATTCAGCGGGTATAGAAAATGGATGGATGGATCATTCCCAAGTTTTTTAGAAGCATGGTTGCACTTACTGTCTATTACTTATTCTTACCTAAAAGACACCTAACTGTAATTTTAAACAATATTCATATCTAAAATGTCATGGTTTAGATTAAGGGGACTTTATTTTACTCCAAAAAAGAAGTCCCTGTCTGACTGATAATGTTAAGCTGCTAATTTCCAGTGAGCTGAAATAATGTTCATACAAGAAACATACTTTACTCTGTAAATTATGCAATAGCTCTGTAAATGATTTTTGGTCACAGTTCTTCTTTTGGGGAAAATCTCTGAGAAGATTTTGTGATGCAGTATAAAAAACAGCATTTTATGAAAAAATTTGACTTTTAAAATCACTAGAATACCTAATGTGTTGATATGAGTACTGCATGTATCTGTACGTATCAATAATAGTGAGGCGTGAGTGGGAAGCAGCATAGAGGTCAGTGGAAAGTACAATGTAGTAGAAACACTCGCTCTCACACTAAGAGCAACTGCACAGAAATATTCATGATACATTCATATGATGTTCCGGAGATTCCACTGGTGGGCTTGGTGAATAATCCTTGCAGGGATTCCAGAGCATCATTGCAGCAGACATGTTCACAAGTAATTTTTTTCCAAGTCCAACAAGTAGAGTCTTGAGTCTTTGTGTTCGAGTCCAAGTCAAGTCTCAAGTCTTTGAGGACCAATAACAAGTCAAGTCTCAAGTCTCAAATGACTGAAATGAACGTTCTATCACATTAAACACATGCCATTTGGTCCAGATAAGACTGCAATGCTATATGTTATGGCATGAATGCATGTACTGTATTATCAATATATGTAATATCATTATAGACTGCAGGATCAAAATTGATCAGAGCATGGTCACTTCAATTCAATTCAATTCATTTTTATTTATATAGCGCCAAATACAACAAATGTCATCTCAAGGCACTTAGATAGTAAGTCCAATTCAAGCCAATTGGAATTCAATTAATTAATAATAATCATAATTCATAAAATAATCCAATTCGTTCATATAGAGCCAATTCAAAAACAATTTCCTAGCTAAGAAAACCAACAGATTGCACTGAAAACTTTTTGTTTTTCGGTCCAATCTCCCGGCCTGAGCGTGCCTGAGGCGACTGTGGAGAGAAACGACTCCCTTTTAACAGGAAGAAACCTCTGGCAGAACCAAACTCAGGAAGGGTGGCCATCCGCCTCCACCAGCTGGGGTTTGAGAAGACAGAAAGGGGGGGAGGGCCGCAGCGGCGGCGGCACTGTAACACCATTCAAAGGATATCTGTTGGAACAGGGAAACACGAGTTAATGACCACAATAATATCACAGATACATAAAGAGAGTAAAGTGAGGAAAGGTGTGACAGATGAGGCCCCCCAGCAGTCTAGGCCTATAGCAGCTTAACTATGGGATGTTTCAGGATTACCTGAGCCATCCCTATTCAAGGTAAACACAAGAAACTTGTGCTAACGAATAAATAAATAATAAAATAAAGGACCAGACTCAGTGAGTAATTCCCTATACTCCCTATATAGATCTGCTCCTCACACCACAACAACCATCTTTTTACAGCCACAAGCTACCTCAGCCTCTCACCAACTGCACACCAGTCACAGCGGGGTGGGGATGCAAACCCTGGTTCGGGTAGGGGGAGAAATAAAAGAGGTAAGATAAGCAGGAATGGGATTCAAACCCTGGTTCGGGTAGGGGGTAATGAAAGTATAGAGGGTGCCAGAGGTGGAGGCAGGACAAGACACACTAGCAGATACACTATCAGATTCAACAGACCTAACTATAAGCTTTATAAAAAAGGAAAGTTTTAAGCCTGGTCTTAAAAGTGGAAAGGGTGTCTGCTTCCCGGACATTTACTGGCAGCTTATTCCACAATAGAGGGGCCTGATAACTGAAGGCTCTGCCTCCCATTCTACTTTTAGAAACTCTGGAAACCTCAAGTAAACCTGCAGTTTGGGAACGAAGTGCTCTGTTAGGAAAATATCTTACAATGAGATCTTTAAGATATGATGGAGCTAGGTCATTAAGAGCTTTATATGTAAGGAGAAGAATCTAAAATTCTATTCTGAATTTAACAGGGAGCCAATGAAGAGAAGCTAAAACTGGAGAAATATGATCTCTCCTGTTAGTTCTCATCAAAACTCTGGCTGCAGCATTTTGGATCAACTGAAGGCTTTTCAGAGAATATGTGGGACAGCCCAATAATAAAGAATTACAGCAGTCCAACCTTGAAGTAACAAATGCATGAATTAGTTTTTCTGCATCACTCTGAGACAGGATGTTCCTGATTTTAACAATATTACGAAGATGAAAGAAGGCAGTCCTAGAAACCTGTTTTATATGTGAGTCAAATGATAAATTCTGGTCAAAAATAACTCCAAGGTTCCTCACTGTAGAACTAGAAGCCAAGGAAATACCATCTAGAGTAACTATATAGCTAGACAATTTCTCCCTGAAACGCTCAGGTCCAAAGATAACGACTTCAGTTTTGTCTGAATTTAGAAGCAGACAGTTCTGAGTCATCCAGGTCTTTATGTCTTTAAGACATGCTTGTAGTCTGACCAACCTATTGGGTTCATCTGGTTTTATAGATAAGTACAGCTGAGTATCATCAGCATAGCAATGGAAATTTATGCCATGCTGTCTAATAATGTTACCTAATGGAAGCATGTATAAAGTGAAAAGAATCGGTCCAAGCACAGAACCCTGGGGAACTCCATGACTTACTCTGGTGTGTGAGGAAGATTCTTCATTTACAAGAACAAACTGAAATCTATCAGATAAATATGACTTAAACCAGCCTAATGCAGTTCCTTTAATCCCAATAACATGTTCAAGTCTGTGTAATAAGATACTGTGATCGACCGTATAAAATGCAGCACTGAGATCCAACAGGACAAGCACAGACACAAGTCCGCTATCAGAGGCTAAGAGGAGATCATTGGTAACTTTCAGCAGTGCAGTTTCTGTGCTATGATGCACTCTGAATCCTGACTGAAACTCTTCAAACAGATTATTTCTGTGTAAGTGATCACAAAGCTGAGCTGCAACTATTTTTTCAAGAACTTTAGACATAAAAGGGAGATTGGATATAGGTCTATAATGAGCCAACACTTCTGAATCAAGAGTAGGTTTTTTAAGTAAAGGTTTAATTACAGCAACCTTAAAAGTCTGAGGTACATATCCTGTCAACAAAGACAGATTGATCAGATCCAATATGGAAGTGTCAATTAATGGAAAAACCTCCTTGAACAGTCTGGTTGGGATTGGGTCTAAAACACAAGTTGATGGTTTAGAAGAGACTATTGCTGTTGTTAGTTCAGAGAGATCAACTGGGCAGAAGCCGTCTAAATACAAATCAGGTTCTAAAGATACTTCTAAAGCTGCTGTACTTGATGATACATCACTGATAATAGTGGGAAGCACTCCATCAATCTTCTCTCTGATAGAAACAATTTTATTAATAAAGAAGCTCATGAAATCATCACTGCTGAGAGTTAAAGGAATACCTGGCTCAGCAGAGCTCGGACTCTTAGTCAGACTGGCTACAGCGCTGAAGAGAAACCTGGGATTGTTCTTATTCTCTTCTATCAATGATGAATAATAAGCAGTTCTAGCTTTACGAAGGGCTTTCTTATACATTGTTAAACTATCTTTCCAGACTAATTGAGACTCTTCTAAATTAGAGGAACACCACTGTCTCTCCAGCTTTCTTGCAGTCTGCTTTAAAGCACGCAGCTGTGAATTATACCAAGGAGCCAACCTCTTCTGACTGATTACCTTCCTTTTCAGAGGGGCAACATTGTCCAGTGCTGTACGCATTGAAACTATAGTGCTGTCAACAAGAGAGTCAAGTGCTGCTGGAGTAAAGTTTATGTAGTCGTCCTCTGTCATATCTGCACATGGCAGTGAAGAAAAGGATGATGGAATTAATTCTTTAAATCTGGTTACAGCATCCTCTGATAGACACCTTCTATACGTAAATTTCTTCTCAGAAACTGTATAGTCAAGTAATGTAAACTCAAAGGTTATCAGAAAATGGTCAGATAAGACAGAGTTATGAGGGAACACTGTTAACTGTTCACTCTCAATGCCATAAGTCAGCACAAGATCAAGGGTGTTATTAAGGCAGTGAGTCGGTCTGTGAAAATCCAATAGAGTCCAATATAGAATTAAAGTTCATATTCAGGCTGTCATTTTCAACATCTACATGAATATTAAAGTCACCCACTACAATGACTTTATCTGTACTCAGCACTAACTGGGATAAAAACTGAGAATTCAGACAGAAACTCAGAATAAGGGCCAGGTGGACGATACACAACAACAAACACAAGAGGTTTCTGGGATTTCCACTTTGCGTGGGAAAAACTGAGAATCAGAGATTCAAAAGAGCTCAAACTAATCTTGGGTCTGGGACTGATTAGTAACCCTGATCTGAAGATAGCTGCCACTCCTCCTCCTCTGCCTGTGGTTCCAGGAACGTGAACATTTAAACAGTCAGAGGGAGTTGCTTCATTAATGCTAACATGATGCTAACATGATGCTAACATGATGCTAACATGATCCTCCTGCTGCAGCCAGGTTTCTGTAAGACAGCATATATCAATATGATGATCACAAATCAACTCATTCACTAACAGAGACTTCGAAAGGAGAGATCTGATATTCAGCAGACCACATTTAATAGTTTGATGTTTTTGTTCAGTTAAAGTTTTTGTTTTAATAATTTCTTTTTGCACATGAGGATTTGCTCCTTTTGTGTTAATCGATTGGGTGGGTAGCAGCAGGTGGGAAGCTGCAGAGAAGTGTGTAAGACTACAACTCTGCATCCTGGTCTGAACCCTGGGTTGTCATGTTTTAGGGTGGCAAATAAATTTATCCATATTTCTAGAAATGAGAGCTGCTCCTTCCAAAGTGGGATGGATGCCGTCTCTCCTCATCAGACCAGGTTTTCTCCAGAAAGATTGCCAATTATCTATGTAGCCCACGTTGTTTGCTGGACACCATCTAGACAACCAGCGATTGTAGGACGACATGCGGCTAAACATGTCATCACTGGTCAGATTTGGCAGGGGTCCAGAGAAAACTACGGAGTCCGACATTGTTTTGGCAAAATTACACACCGATGCAACATTAATTTTAGTGACCTCCGATTGGCGTAACCGGGTGTCATTAACGCCGACGTGAATAACTATTTTACCATATTTACGTTTATCCTTAGCCAGCAGTTTTAAATAGGATTCTATGTCGCCCGCTCTGGCCCCTGGAATGCATTTGACTATGGGCGCTGGTGTCTCTAATGCCACGTTTCTGACTATAGAGCTGCCAATTACCAGGGTTTATTCCTCAGCGGGTGTGTCGCTGAGTGGGGAAAATCTGTTAGAAGCGTGGACAGGTTGATGGTGAACAACGGGCTTGACTTTAGAGCTATGGCTCTTCCTGACAGTCACCCAGCCACGTTGTAATCCTGGCTGCTCAGGTTCTGCTAGGGGGAGGCTAATTGAGCTAGCTACGCTAGGTGGCTCCACACTGGCTAAAGGGACCTGGCTCGCTATCGGTTGATTTTCAACAGTGCAGAGCCGAGCTTCCAATTCAGATAACCTCGCCTCCAAAACTACAAAACGACTACATTTGTTACATGTACCATTATCGCTAAAGGAGGCAGAGGAGTAACTAAACATCTGACACATGGAGCAGGTGAAAGCAGGAGAAGGAGGATGAGAACCGGTAGCCATGCTACGCTAGAGAACCAGACACACCGTTAAAAAGTGAGAATAAAGATCTGTAGGAGTGTGTTAGAACAGAACGGTAAGCTATAGAGTTTAACTATGCAAAATTGTGTAAGTTATAGATCGAAATAAAGTGATTATCAGTACTCCAAGCGGAGCAAGAAATTTCACAGTGCACAAGCAAGGTAACAGGAAGTGATGCAACACGTCTTACCGCAAAGCGTCACAGCGTCAGATCTGCAAGGGATTCATAGGAACATGTGCGTGGCCCTCTTAAGAGGGCTATTACAATCCAACGTGAAGAAACGCCATGAAAGCTTGTTTGAAGTATATAAATGTACTTGGAAATATGTGTGCTTGCTCTGCACCACAGGATACATTAACACACATATTAATAACTGGCTGAGTAGCCTGAACTTCTCATGCATAACATTTTTTCAGTGCATTTTTCAGTTCTTTGACAGTGTCAACCTGGAATTTTATCAGGTGTCCCTGAAATTGTAAAAGTAGGCAATTTCAAAACAGCAATTAGATTAACGTTAAGCTACATCCATGTAGACTTAGCTTAGCAATTAATTTGGTAACTGTTAACCTGGGCTACTTAAATGGTAAATGATAAATGGACTGTACTTGTATAGCACTTTTCTAGTCTCGCTGACCACTCAAAGCGCTTCTAACACTACATGTCACATTCACCCATTCACACACACTCATACAGCACGTCTACGTCTATACACACTGCGTGCTTTCTAATCATTCACACACACATTCATACACCGATGGATTTATCGGTAGGAAACGTGGGGTTCAGTGTCTTGCCCAAGGACACTTAGCCTGGGGAAGCCAGGTCGAACCAGCCGACCAAAGTTCTTCCCCAATTTCACAGGCTGCTGCAGATAAATCAACCACGCCGTGTAGTGAACAATGAAGCTATGATCTGCATATAGTTTACAACACTGTTTACTTTGATTAGTTTGCTAGCTGTACCTGTCGCTACGCGCTAAGTTTCCCTTTCACATCACTAAGAGACTGACCTGTCCTTGTGCGTTTTAGAAGGTACCACTGTTGTGGAAGACATCCTGTCTGGTTCCGGTACCAAAGAAAACTCACCCTTCAGACATTAATGACTACAGACCTGTTGGCCTGACATCCCACATCATGAAGGTCCTGGAGAGACTCCTGTTGACCCACCTGTGTAAGCAAACCAGCACATATCAGGACCCCCTGCAGTTTGCTTATCGCCATGGAGTTGGAGTTGAAGACGCTATCATACACCTGCTTCAACAAACCCACTGTCATATGGACAAAGCAGCCAGCACTGTGAGGATCATGTCCTTTGATTTCTCCAGTGCATTTAACACAATCCAGTCTGATCTCCTTTGTCTGAAACTCCAGAAGACTCAGGTGGAGGCCTCAACAATCACCTGGATTAATGACTACCTGACAAACAGACCACAGTTTGTCAGACTGAAGAATTGTGTGTCTAACCAGGTGATCAGCAGCACAGGAGCACCACAGGGGACTGTACTCTCACCATTCCTTTTCACTCTGTACACTTCAGACTTCCAGTACAAGTCAGACTCCTGTCATCTACAGAAATATTCAGATGACTCTGCAGTTGTCGGGTGTATCAGAGATGGACAAGAAGCTGAGTACAGAGAGCTGGTGGACCGCTTTGTGGCATGGTGTGGGAACAGTCATCTCATCTTGAATGTTAACAAAACAAAGGAAATGATTGTAGATTTCAGGAGAAACGGGGTCAGATCAAACCCTGTTTCCATCATGGGAGAAGAAGTGGAGGTGGTTGAGGAATATAAATACCTTGGTGTTCATCTGGACAACAGACTGGACTGGAGACACAACAGTGAAGCAATCTACAAGAAAGGACAGAGCAGACTGTACTTCTTGAGGAAGCTAAGGTCCTTCAAGGTTTGCAACAAGATGTTGCAGATCTTCTACAAGTCTGTTGTTGAGAGCGTCATTTCCTCTTGCGTCATCTGTTGGGGCAGCAGCATCAGAACCAGGGACCTAAAACAACTCAACAACCTGATAAAGAAGGCTGGTTCTGTTCTGGGGACGAGTGTGGAACCTCTGGAGACAATAATGCAAAGAAGGATTTTGCATAAAATCAAGAGAATTATGGACAACCCTGAACATCCTCTCCATGAGACTGTTATCGGAAAACAGAGTCTCTTCAGTCAAAGGCTTCTTCAGTTTGGATGCAAAACGGACCGCTACAGGAAATCTTTCCTGCCCGCAGCCATCAGCATCTATAATAACTCCTTGATTTAATTGAGTTACATCAACATTTAATTGCCCTCTGGGATAAATAAAGTATTTTTGAATTTGAATTTGAATTTGAATTTGAATTTCAGGTGCTGATGAAGTTGGACGTAGTTGAGCCGGCATCATTTATCCTGATACCACACACTTTGCAAGTGGCCGTGCGCTTCTTTGATGTCTGCATGAACGCTTTACAACCAAATGTAACAACATACTGCACAGTTCCAGATGAGCTTGACGTTGCCATGGTTACAGTAGTTTTGAGCCTTGTCATATATCGGAATTAATGAAATAAAGATGAGAAACAATAATTTCATGAAATGAAGATTGTTTACGAGTCCCAAACCTCGAGTCCAAGTCAAGTCTCAAGTCTTTTGATGTCACGCCCATGGACTTACGTTTTTAGTTTCATGTTTTAGGTTATGTTTTTGTGTTTCAGTCCATGTTTAGTTTTTTAGCCATGCCTCAGTTTCCCTGCACTCTGTTTATAAGTTCACGCACTTAACCTGTGTTTTCTCCCTCAGCTGCACTCACTCTCCAATCACTCTCACTCCCTATTTAGTCTCCAGTCTCCCCTCTCAGTTTGCCGGATCTTTGTTTGTCATGTTGCCATTCCTACCTGACCTACCCGTGTTGATTCCCGTTACTGCCATGTTCCATGTTGTTTTTCAAGTTAAGTATTTATCCATGCCATGTTAAGTCTTTATTTTTTCACAGTTTAGGTTTTCTGAATCCGGCTTTAGCCGCGCCTTTAGTTTGTTACTTTGTTTTTGCTTAATAAACCCTGTTTTGCTTTGAAGTCCGCATCCGTGTCCTACCTTCCCCTTCACCCTCAATCCACCCCATCTTCACAGAAAGATCCAGCCAAAAAATGGACGCGGCGGATTCCAACCAGTTTTGGGACTTATACAAAGAGCTGTTTCGTACTATTGAGCGGGGCTCCTCATCTGAGAGACTTTGGGTGGCTGGAAAACTCCTGGTGTTCCTGTCGGTGAGGCGGGGGCTCCGGGGGTGGCACGATAACCTGGAGAGCGCTTGGAATCATGCCAGGACTGTGCACCGCGCTGCTTCACTGGACGTTTTTGGCTGGGAGCCAGAACAGGTAGCTGCACAATTCACATCCTCCCTCACCTCTCCAGTTTTTGAATCCAGCTACAGTGTCCAGAGACCCAGCACCCCCGGCCACAGTGTCCGAGCTGGCCCCAGCCGTGTCCGAGCTGGCCCCAGCCGTGTCCGAGCTGGCCCCAGCCGTGTCCGAGCTGGCCCCAGCAGTGTCCGAGCTGGCCCCAGAGCCTGACCACGAGCCTGACCACGAGGCCACAGGGCCTGACCACGAGGCCACAAGGCCTGACCACGAGCCTGACCACGAACCTGACAAAGAGGCCACAGGGCCTGACAAAGCCGCAGAGCCCATGGGGCCCCAGCCCATGGTCTCACTCTTTCAAACCCCTCCCTCCCTCCCACCCCCCAGACATTGGGGATGTCTGGGATCCATCCCTTAAAGGGGGGGCTCCCTCCCCACCGGATGTCCGGCCGCTTGCTGGACGGTCTCCGGCACCGCCTCCTGCCACGTCGACGGATGTCTGTGGTTGGCTGGTGTTCTTACCTTTGACTTTTACCTGGTTGGATGTGCACGTGGGACAAGGCAGCAAGGTAAACTCTTCAGCTTGGTGCATTGAGTAGTCTGTGCTGGCCACAACCACCCGATCACCAGACCCCCATCCTGTCGGCTGATCAGCAAGCTCCAGGATGCTGTTGCTTGACAATATGTCAATTGAAATGGAGGCCTGAGGATGAACTAAAAGGTGAGATGAACACAGTTAAAAATCCCAGAGCTGCTATATTCACAGAACTTATTTCTATTGCAGTTTTGTGTGACTCAGATTGACCCAGCAACACTAGAGAAGTTTTGAACTTGAACTGTATGCTTCTGACTCGTTTTGAAGTACACCAAACTTTGTTATGCACATTCCCAGGCATGAAACTGCCTTGCAGCACCCAAAGCCTGAGATGCAGCAGTTTACAGAATAGTAAACTAGCAAAATCAAAATCTTGCAGCCTTTCAAAAATGTTCTCTGCTATTCTACAATACATGGCACTGTAATTTAAAGGATGCAAATTATGTTGCACATGTATTGATTGCACACATGCTCCACATTCAAATACTTAATAATATAAAGCAAACTGTCTTACAGATGAATTAAAATATTTAATACTTAATTTTGTCTTTCTGTGAGCATATTTTTTCATAACATATCATTGTGAATAAAAATATGGCGTCCTATTCTTGTTAGGTCCTGTAACATTACATAACACTTTCTCTTGGCATATTTGGTGGCTTTTGGAGATGTCTTTTGTAAGCCTCTAAAGTATGACAACAAACTTATGTATGTTGTCATACCGTGCATATGCGTAGCTGTGCATGTCCAGGGCTCAGGACGTCTACCTTTATGGCAATACATCCCATAACTGAAGGGAATGTCAAAAATATTATATTGTGCACTTACTTCTGAAAGGACAAACCATGTCAGTAAACATACACAACATAGAAGAGCTACTGGTTCTCATTGTAGGGGTCAAGGGAATCATCGAACCATGGATGCCTGCCCAAACACAATTTACTCCTTGAGGCCCAGCCAGACTGGTTGTTACTCTATACATACCTTCAATGATTAGCTATACTCCTGAGTATACTGCTCTATACTCACATTATATTTTTGGAGCTATAATGAAACGGCAACATGGTGTACCACAAAGAAAAAGCCCAGAAGTAGGAAAACATACTCATACACTTACTGTACTGATAAACATGCAGACAGACACTATGAGTGAATGTACCCAGTTTTCCGCAAAGGAAGCGGACTCTGTAATTGTGACACAGGCCATGAGCCTGGTCCTTGTTGAGGCAGACAAAGCCAAAGTGCTTGTCATTCCTGTAGATCACGTCTCCTGTCTGGTTGGATGATATACCATCATGGGTTTCAGCCTGGGCAAGCAAGACAAAATGAAATTAATAATTTTTTTTTGCAAAGACGTGATTCTTACGAACTAGTAGTATTGAATGTGACAAAGTTTCTTCAAAAATAATTTTAAAAATTTTGGAAATACTTTTGAACAGAAAGTCAGAGAGATGTCTGGTCTCTTGACATTAGAATATCCCCTTGTTTTAGGGCTGGGTGATATGGGAAAAAGTATCACAATATATTTTTTTTATATCAGTCGATATCGATATATATCACAATATAAAACAAATCACTATTTTGTGAATTTTAAGTCTTCCCCGTTACTCTTAATTTAGATTTGATGATATCAGAAGGTTAATTTTTAATGAAATATTTATTTTCTGTCAAAGTTGAACGTGACATGTGAGACTATACAACTGCTTCAGATATAAAGAACAGGTATTTTAAATTAAAATCCTGTATCTGACCAGTCAACTGTTTGCTCTCTAGCAGCGGTGGTCTCTCTTGCTGTTCGGGAGCTCTCTCCCGACGTCTCAGCTGATGAACACATCCCTCATACATGTAGGAAACTCACTCAGCTACTTGTATAAGAAACACAGGAAACATGTTGCTCTGAACTCGGTGGGCTGCACTCGCTTGCTTGCTTCAGTGAGGATGTGCCGCTCTCTTTATTAAACATTGACCGGGAACACAACTATGACGCATTGTGTGTAAAGATTGTCTATAGTGACAGACATCGCACTATAACATAAACTAATCAAAAAAAGTTTGCATTCTCCGTGCTCAAACGGGTGGCGCAGCTTCAGGTAATGAAAAAGATTAGTGGTATTCCCTGTCTTTGTCGGAACATGTGCTCGACATAATTTGCGCTTGACATAACACACTACTCTGTTTCTTGTACATCATTAAAGAAGGGGATGAATCCATCCAGCTATCAGCTAATAACCTGCCTATGTACAACATGGATGCTGTTTTCAGGCCTCATAGCGGATACAATCATGGTAGCCCGGAGGAGAATTGGGTGTCGTAACACCAAAGAAGCTGTACACCAGCTACGGATTAACAGAACTGTCACTCATTATGGTAAGATCAGACATACAAGTCTGTGCACTGCCTGGATTGAAATGCTGAACACTGACATGTGGATTCTTGGAACTCCACAACGGCAACAGGACACTAAGAGCCTTTATCAAAAACTCTATGGAACTGTGGAAGACAACCTGTCACAGCCCCTGGGGCTTGTGCCGGGCATATCTCTCTCCTCCCTCTCTCTTTGTCTCCTCCCTCAGACCAGGAAGCTGATTGGAGTGTGCAGCAGTGATTACAGCAGCTCATACACCTGGCCGTCTGTGGGAGTGGATTTAAGCCCCCTTACTTTGTTAATTCTTCCCTTTTGGTTCCTGGCTGGGTTTGTGAGAACAGCAGTGTGTTTTGGGTTTGTTTGGTTTATCCTCTTGTTATATTTCGCACCATACAACACCTTTGCAGCACAGTCATGCTCCACAACACCACTACACTCCTGATGCCTGATTGCCACATCCCATTGTTTTACTTTTGTTGAATTCTCAGCTTAATTTCGAATTGGTTAAATAAATTGGATTTCTTTATAACTGTCAAACCGTGTGCTTCCTCCTTTTTGATACGGCTTTTGAGCCAGGTCGTGTCACAACCCTAGAAACCAATTCAAAGCCAATTACACAAGTTAACATCAAGAGTAGTATCTCCCAAGGAGATACTCTGTCCCTGCTGGTGTTCTGCATAGACCTTAACCTCCTCAGCTCCATCATCACAAAGTGTGGCTATGGATACCGGTTCCAAAGTGGAACTCCTGATACATGGATAACTTTAAGCTGTATGCCAGGACTGGGGGAGACATTGACTCAATCATAAATCTCACTGGGATATACAGTAAGGGCTTTGGAATGTAATTTGGACTCGATGAATGCAGCCGAATTATATCAAAAAGAGGCAAAGTGATCACAGCTGAAAGAGCTGAACAAAGTCCAAGCCATCAACATGTATGCCCTGCCAGTTATTAGATACCACGCTGGTACAACAACCTGTCCAAAAAAGCAGATAAAAGCCACTGATATCAAGACAAGAAAAGCTCCTCACAATGCATGCAGGGTTTCACCCCAAATCTAGCACCCTAAGATTGTAGACTAAGAGAAACGAGGGAGGCCAAGGTCTAGTGAGTGTCAGAGCCACTATCCAGGCGGAAACAATAAAGATCCAGGAATACATCAGGAAGATGGCACCCAGTGATTAACCGTTAAGTAGAAGCCTCAGGCAGCTGAAACCTAGGAGAGGGGAGGAAGAAGAGGAGGAACTATCATAGAAGGATAAGCCTCTGAACAGCATGTACCATTGACAGACTGAAAAGGTGGATAATATTGAGAGGTTACGTCAGTGGCTGAAAAAGGTTGGTCTGAAAGATGGCATTGAGGGACTAATCATGGCAGTTCAAGAACAGGCCCTGAACATAAGAGCAGTATTGACTGGGGTCTACCACACCGGACAGGACCCCTGGTGAAGTGACTGTCCAACACATTGTAGCAGGGTGTAAGATGCAGGCAGGTATGGCATATAAGGAACGCCATAACCAAGTGGCAGTGCCAAGTCTGGGTTGGAGGTCCAAAGGTAGCGAAGGATGACAGAGTTAAGATCCTGTGGAACTTATAGATTCACAATGATGAACTAGTGATGGCTAACCAATCAAATATTGTGCTGGTCAACATACTGCAGATGAAGGAAGTAGTGATAGATGTAGCAATCCTAAGTGACAGCAACATTAAAAAGAGTGAGCACAAGGAGCTTAGATTTTCTTTTTTTCACAAAAACACTGCCAGCTTGTTTTTCATGGACAGCAGCCCTATGATATGCTGCCAAAGATTGAGTGATAAATATTCTGACATCGCTTTTCTTTTTTTTAAATGGAAAGACCACCTTAGGCAGTTTAAAGAAATGTTTAAACAATTTGAATTATGTTCATCGTGTGTTGGCAGGCAAGTTTAGTAGATTCTACAATTTATGTGTTGGTGCGCTGAGTAGGTGGAATCTGCACACCAGTGTAAACAGTGTATCAGCAAGTGCATACTCACCTTGTGTATCAGCACAAGTGACATATATACCCATTGTTTAAAACAAGAGAAAACGTACCTGCAGAACTAAATATATTTAAACAAGAAAGACTGGTAAATAATTGAATAAGTCATGACTCATTCATGTATCATCACTTATGTTTTGCTGCTTGACATCAAGCAGCAGTATGATAGGCGTGAACCTCATACCTAAACAAGACCAAACAGTCCAGTGAAACTAACATAACTTAAGCACACTGGTGAATTTGACACACATCAGAAAGAATTTTGAAGAGAGAAAACTATGAATTCTATAAACGATAATAATACATTATGATAATAATCATAGGGACAAGAGGTAGAGGTGAGGTAGTAAACTTGGGGTGCAGATAAGATTGCTTTGAACAGGAATGATTGGCCTGGTGGGGAGCGAGGCACACAGTGGGTCTACATGATGAGATTAATTCAATTATAGCTGTAGTTGGATTATGCTCATTATTCGAGCAAGGGCAATTATCCAAGTATATATGCCGTTGAATAAATGGAATCATTGGCACAAAGCATTTCATGATGGGTGGCGCTGTACCCATTCCAACTGTTGTTAATAGAGCCACTTCCTGTTGACCTCTTCACCACCAACAACAACAACAAACTCAGGCATTGGAGAAAGATGGAGAACGCAGAGCCAGATGAAGCTACGTCCCTCTACATTTGTTCTGTGATGAGCTGCTTGTTGCACAAACTCGATGCCCAACGGAGCATTCTCCATCGCGTTGTTTGTTTCTTTCTGACGGCGACAACAACAGGAATATCGTCTCCTTTGACTTCCGGGTCACGACCCCGGGAAAACATCTGGAGCATGCGCAGAACGCAAAGTCTGATTCACCACGTGCTTCAGCGTCTACAAGCAGGTTTAGAGTGACTTTCAACCCAGTTATCTCGGGGTCTGAATCCGACTGTGAGTAACCCGAAACGGTTAAATTTTTAGTCAAACTAAGGTGTATACATGAACTTAATAACTCAGTCTTATTGTAATTTAGCCAATAATCCGGTTCTTTCAGTGCCATGTAAACCCACTGACTGAAGAAACCTGTGGATGAACTGGTTCAGATCTTTCAACTGCCTCTGGTCACCTCAAATTCTGGTAGTTGGGTTCCATTGACGCCTCCAGACTGAGATTACTCTCCTGCAGCTGATTTCCATTTGTAGATGTTTTTGCCTCCCTGATCTTCTTTCTTAGTTCGAGCCTTTGTCTCCTTATGGTTTTTCAATCTGATACCGTGTTTACCCAAAAGTAGTGTATTTTTTTTCTTTTTTTCGTTGAACGTGGTTATGCCCATTAAAACATTGCAATTATTGCCCTTTCCATTGGATGTGGTAGAAGTTTTATCATCAGAGTTCTGAACACAAACACTTGATGGTCCAGCACACCTCTACCTCGTAGATAACAGTCGTATCACAATGATAACATGGGGAGGTGGTATAAAACTGTTTCCTGCAGGCTGGGTTTCTGATTATCACAATTTTGAGATAATTAGGTTAGTCTGCTACATTTGACTGGACCTCACAGCAGAACAGAGAATAAGTTTCAGGCTGTCTTGACAACAGGTCAAAACAGATTTTTGTTTTCAATTAATTGATTCATTTATCAATCAGTCAAGTGTCTTAACTGCTAAGTACTCTTTACCAGTGATGTACCCATTGTCACACCATCTGTCATTCACAAACACAGGGCTCTCTTCCTCCCTTCTAGTCCACAGCAGGTAAAATCCACCCAGTGATATGTTCATGTCCAGAGTTACTGTGGTTTGCCAAGTCATGCAATATGTAAACCTCAACTGATCTTGACACACATCCATATCATAGAACCCAAGAGACATTTATGCCTTATTCAGTCTGGTTAGCTCTAGAAGGTTCTCTGGAAGGTTTTGTGTGTAAATCTATTAACTTCCAACGGTGGAAGTGTGTTGTTTTAACAGTGTCTTCCCTCGCCGCTCATGTTTCTTTTGTTTTGTGTGCGTTTTCCTTGGCTTGGCTCTCTGTGTTGTCTGTTTAAGCCCTTATCCCTTTTCCCACCTTGCATATACTCTTTCCCTCCTACACACATGCAGACACAGCAGTGCATCTCAGTTCACTGGTCCAGGTGGGTTTAGAGTAATTCATGTTGAAGCTTTGACTTGCAGCCACTATGCTGTCCTCGTGTCTTTATACACATCAAGTTAGCATCATGGCATCAGCTGAGCGACAACAACACTGTTGGTCAAAGTGGTGAGTTCCGCGGTGCCAGCTTGATGTGTGAAAACACACATGAGGTGAGATCGTTTCACCTCTGGAACTACCACTGGCACTGGCACAGAGGCATAACAGCACCGTTTAGCCCCTTTCTACCACGGCACTTTTAAATGTGACATAATGCACAACAAAGGCACACAAGTCCCGGCTTGAAAAGGCAGATTTGAAAGAGGCTTTAGTCTCTCCCTCCGGGATGCTAGCTGAGGAGGTGAGAAAAAGACTCACAGAGAGAGAAGTCAAGGGAACAAGCTTTTAATGAAATGAGACATCCTTACCTTAGAGCTGTCATTGTGAACACAGCTAATTAAAATATAATGTGGCAAAAGGATATTGTCTGTCCTTATTACATATTTTCTGCCAGATGATCATAAAAGTGCTCAAAACAACTTATTTATTCACATTTACATTTACTTAACATTTGAGTGACTTAGTGTGACATGCCCCTTTATATGTCACATGTAAACCTGCAAAGGACACGCTGAGTATCCTCCTGAAAAGCTCATTCAACACACCTCCCCGATCCACACTCCTCTCTCTTTCAGGTGCATTTGAATTGAGACTCCTTTGGTTTGTTGTGCTGAGATGGAAGTCTGGATTATACGCAGGACAGAGGAGAGAGGAAACTGCTCCTGTGGCGTATCCTCATCCCCCTGCAGTATATCTGCCCTACCACTCCAATCTTTACCAGTTCATCAGTCGACTAAACCGTTTAACCTTCGATCTCTGTGTGCCTCAGGATTCACCTTGTACCATTTTGTCAGCTC
Organism: Odontesthes bonariensis; assembly: GCF_027942865.1. Lineage (NCBI taxonomy): Eukaryota > Metazoa > Chordata > Actinopteri > Atheriniformes > Atherinopsidae > Odontesthes > Odontesthes bonariensis. The sequence goes on from NC_134506.1 coordinate 968,742, forward strand.
GATTCACCCCACGGAAGGATTCTCATTTATGCCCTCTGCTCAGCCCTATGTCATGTAGGCCAAGCAGCATTACTGGAGAGATGAGTTTACTTCTCTCACCTGACCTGTCAAACTCTTTCCTAGTTTCTGTCTGAGGGCCTTGAGTGAAACTCTAACAAAGTATTGCATCTTAGCATAACCCAGGGGCTTAAGCAGTCATACCATATGTTGGAGCTATTTATTCCTTATCTTCATTACTTTGAATTTTGTTCAAATTTATTCTTACTTTACTTTATACTTTGGGGGGTTACAGAGTTTATTTGTAGGTTAATAGTTGTTTGTTTTTTGTTTGTTTGTTAGACGGGAAGAACTGTGGGTCCATCTGCTATAAGTATAGGGACTGGTATAGGACCAGTAGGGATTGGGGATCTTTACTCTCTTTATGTACATGTGACATTATTGTGGTCATTAACTCGTGTTTCCCTGTTCCAACAGATATCCTTTGAATGGTGTTACATCCGCTGAGTTACTGAGTTATCCCGAATAGCTTCGTACAAGGGTTAATGGATCCTGGCAGTATCTCCAAAATTACCACACTAAAATCACATGTCATGACACCAAACTTCTACAGTAGTACAAATATGGTCTGTACTCACAAAACGATGCATTTGGAAGTTTGAAAATAGTCCAGGAGTTTATTATTATCAACACAAGCCTGATAGCTTTTCTGCAGCTAAAGCTGCGTCGACGTCACTTCAGAGAGCTGGGAGCTTCAAAGTAAGATGAGGGTTGATCTACTACTGTAGACAACAAAGTATATGCTATATTCTACATGGTTTTTTATGAATTTTTATGTTGTAGAGTTGTGAATTTATTTTATCAATGGAGAAATTGAGCAGCCTTGCTTTGTTGTCTACAGTAGTAGATCAACCCTCATCTTACTTTGAAGCTCCCAGATCAAGGAAGTGACGTCGAGTTTGGTGTCATGGCATGTGATTTTAGTGTGGTAATTTTGGAGATACGGACCAGGTCCCATTAACGCTTGTACTAAGCTATTCGGGATAACTCAGTAACTCAGCTGATGTTCAGCCAATATCGAAAAAACTTCGGGTGGGCTACTTGGCTGGATGTCACGGTTCAAATGACCCTAGGATGAATCTACTCCGAACTATCGCTTTCACGCTAGCACAACCCCTGGTCGAGCTGTGTAAAAAAGTAGCGGAAGATAAAATTGCACTAAGTAAAATGTCCATTTCAAATCAGCTGGCCAGCTATTTCAAGTAAATCACTGTGCTCAAAATTCACTATTTAAGAGTGTTTTTATCAAAATTTTCTGGCTTGGTTACAGGCTTCTTGCTTACCAATACCATATAGGGAGCACCAGGGAGGTCACGGCCACGGCCACGGAAGGGGGCCATGGCCCCCAGTTTGGGAACCATTGTGAACACTATACAATAATCTGCATACATGTATATAGTTGTTTGCATGAGTCTAAAAAGTTCAGGCTCAGGATTTTTTTTTGCTTTAATCCCTGCATTTAATGTGAATGTTGTCTAAGATGGTTAGTCCTAGCGCTTTAATGCAGACAAAATAACAGAAATAATTAATGGTTGCAGTGAAAAAGTTAAAATGAATGTGTGAAAAAAAAGAATCCAGATGAATGGAGAATGAGCAACAGTTGTCCTGCTTTGCTGATTTCTGTCTTATTTACAGAAAACTCCTATCAAAGGGTTTATATATCTGCCAGCGGCGACCAAGCCGGGACCCGCTACACCAGCTCTCTCCTTGGCTTCCACCGTAGCGGTTTATTTGCTTTTTCTTTCCTGTTTATTACTTTTTCTTTCCTGTTTATTACTTTTGCCATGCACAGACAACACGCATCCATCATGGACCATTGCAGCCATACATTTACATACACCACTGATACTGACACTCACACAGAATATTTGATTAATAAAATTAGTTTTGTTAACTTTAAATCAGTGCGTGCGCATCTCCCTTTTTGTTGCGGCTCTTGAGCCGGTCGTGGGGGGAATACAAAATGTGTGTGATAGACAAGATTTACCTGGATGTCCAATGGGCTGCTACATAGTCGGCCTGGATAGGCCTTGTGCAGGTCGTAGAGTTTCTCCCAGTCTCCTGATCCCCTCTCATCATCCCTGTCAAACCAATCAGACCATTCTGCGTCTGTGGGACACACACATGCAGACACAGCAGTGCCTCTCAGTTCACTGGTCCAGGTGGTTTTAGAATAAGTGACATCAAGGCTTTAACTTGCTGCCATTCATGTTTAGGCAATTAATGCACGGAGCGTGCAGATGGGGGAAAGTAAAGGGGAAGAGGAGCTCGTAAGCTATCCTGAAGGCATTGATTGGATGACTTTTTCTTTTTTTCTTTACACACCTGTAACAGACCAACAAGAAGGTTTTTTTTTTCTTGTGTTTCCTGCAAATCTAGGGATAGCTGTTGGGATGTGGAGAGAATGTCAACACATTTGCCAAAAAGGGAAGTCGGAAAGGATCAGAAACTGCCTTTTGTTCAGCACAGAGTTTCTATCAGGTGGGAGGTCAAAAGCTAGGAATCGTATTTGAACTGGTGCTGAGGAAGAAGTCAATGACAACAGGAGATTGGACCGAAGCATTCTGTTGGTTTCCTTAGGTGGGAAATTGTTTTTGAACTGACTCTGTATGAATTGGACTAATTTTGAATTTAAGTAATTGGATTTGATTGGATTATGATTACCATATTTTCCAGACTATAAATCACATCAGTGACAAAAAATGCATCATAAAGAGGAAAAAAACAAATATAAATCACACCAGACTATATTTAGTCGCATTTAATTAGAAATTTATTTCACAAAACCCAAGAACTGCTTTTCAATGAACTCACGGAAACTGTCGACTTTGGCTTGGAAGTCTGCTGGCAGCTTCTGACACACCGCTGTCTGTGCTCTGATAGAGAGCCGGTTGGGTTGCATGAAGCCGTAACACCAAGAAGGCCCGCTTGCCAAATAATTTATATACATCTCCTTGGGAAGTAGGCGCAGAGACGTGACCGCACTGTTGACGAGCCCCTACGGCAGCACGCTGTTCCAGCACCCACCTGTGGACTCATTCCTCCAGCTCTGGCCATTTCACTTTCAGCCTGCGATTAGCTTTCCTTGTTTTCTTCACTGCAGACAGATTAACCTCCTTTTCACCAGTCCCTAACAAGTTTCTCACTCACTCCAAACTTTCTTTCTGCTGCATATTATGCTACCTGCAGTTTGTGATCTGCAGAATAGGATTTTCTTTCTCAGTGGTCTTTAAGTTGATGTTTCAGTGGTACAGGAGCAGCATATAGTTCACAAGCCTACAGTGTCCTCTCGCGGCTGTATATAGCAATGTTTACTCCTTGGTTCATGTCAGTCAGTATGAATTAACATTTAAAAACATGTTCAATTATACATATTTTTATACTGTATATAAGTTGCACCTGACTATCGTAGGACCAGCCACACTATGGAAAAAAGTGCGACTTATAGTAAATACAGTACAATGAATTGGACTCTAATTGGCTTGAATTGGACTGTGTTATTGAATTGCCATGAGAGGACATTTGTTGTGATTTGGTGCTTTATAAATCAACTGAATTGAATTGAATCAAATCAGAAATGTGGCGTTATATGAGGCAAATATGCTGATGGGAAGAGGAAGCGGTGATAATATCATTCAAAGAGCCCAGGTGCCATACTAGCATGGAGAAAAGATGTTCCTTTTATTCCTGCTACCATATACATACGTTGAGACTGGCTCTAGAAATAGCTAGTTTCATATATAAATAGGCTAAAAAATGAGTTACCAAAAAATGAAAACAAATGCAAAAGTTCACATCCTGTCAAAAGGTGTGGTTCAAAAAAATCCTGAGCGTTTGGGTGACCAGTGTGATGGCTGGAAGTCAGAGATGCAGTGACAAAAATGCATGTGAGTTAGAAAATGAAGCTGTTTAAATTGATAGCAGATAGTGATTTGATAAAAACAGAACCATGATTCATCATGTTCCCGGTTTTGCATCCATCACTCATTTTTTGGTAAAGTGAGAGTAAAATAATTAGAATTAAAAAAAAAATGAAATCCTAAAAACGAATGTAAATAGAGAAACTGGTAACTTGTCAACTGATTTGATAAAGCTGATAGGTATTTTATTAGTGACCTTATTACTCTGATATGCATTTTTATTTCTAATTTTTTTGTTGTTTTACTTTGTTTACTTCCACCATTAAGGGTACTCAAATGTTAAAATGTTGCTCATTTTTCATTGTACCATGATTGTTTTAATCAAACTGTTGTCAAATAAATCAAATGACCTCATCCAGTCTATCAACCTGAATAAAGTCCAATTCAGAGAGAACAAGAATCAAATGAAGCTGTGTTTGGACTGTGCAAACTCACACAGAGATGCTCCAGAAAACATTTGAACCTGTACCCTTCTTTGCTGTGAGGGGAGAGTGCTGACTACTGCTCCATTGTCCCACAGTATAGCTTTATTTGGTCTTTACAATTTTCCCCACAAAACTGACAGTTGCAAATTGTGCAATCTCATAAAATTGACTGGTACACATCATCTAAATGTTAACACATTTTCTACAGATATCTGCACAATCTTGCATTAACTGTGTGTTATAAGGAAAGAGATGCAGTATGCAAAAAAAACCTGCACAAATGACAGCAAAAAGTTTTTTTCAACCTGGTGGGGCTCCTGCAAAAGTGGAGCACGTGTGGCAGAGTGAAGGGTCCCTGCACACTAAGACTGGGTTACCTTGCATCCACTGGCTGCTGATGGTGATGATGAAATGATCCCCAGAACTTGACTGAAACACAGCCGAACTCTGTGCCTTTGACGAGGCCTTAGTGCCTGTAAAAACACAAAAATGATAAAGAGGGGACAAAACAACAGCAAAGAGAAGACCTCTTGCATGGCTTCAATTATGTTCCATTAAAATGTAATGCTGTGGTACATCTCTACAGACAAGAGTTTATTGAAGGGACACTGGACTTATACCTTGATAGGCAGTGTGATCCTCCACAACCGAAAAAGCGTCACCTTTTTTCACTATAAAGGTCCAAGGGTGCCTGTAAGGAAAATAAAAAGCAAAGAGAGATGAAAAAAGTTCAAAGAAAGTCAGAGAGTGATAGATGGAGGGAATAACTAACAAGTCCCAATACTGAAACATTAATTTAAGCCATGTGTTCATAGCGCTAAATACAGCCTCCTGCAGGGGTGATAGCGTTCCGGCGCCGCGCCGGAAATCCGGCGTAGCGTGGCTCTGTTAAAAAAAAAATAATAAAAGATAAAAAAAAAATTACGAAGAGCCTTTTTTTCCCCTGCGTTTGACGTGTGCAGACCATTTAAAGCTCAACGCAAGCCTTCCATCCATTCAGAAATAGGACGGGGGCGGGTCTTGTTTGTCTTGGCCAATAAGGGACATTGAGCGGCACGCTCATGGCAGAGCCATAGATGGCTCTGACTCATGTGCTCCGAGTGCGTTCCAGGGCGGGCATGTTAGTTGGAAAAAAACTAGTTATTAGGCTACGGCCCAGATAGTTCAGTGGCAGCTTAAAATTCCTAACTGTAATAAATTATTAAATATTGTTTATGAGTATTTAAACATATGTCAGCAAGCAGACAAGTTACATGAATAATGTCCCAAATGTTAACCGATGTAACCGTTTAGAAAAAACGCAACGTCAATCTCACTACATGTGATGCAATCGGTTAACATTGGGACATTATTCATGTAACTTGTCTGCTTGCTGCAGTTTCCTTGCGATTGCTTTGCTAGTTTGCTAGTTTTGCAAAGTTTTCCAGTATGGCGGGGTTTATGAAGCCCGGAGAAGATGTCAAAGGCCTGGATAAAAGTATAAAGAACAAATGGCGTTGGGCATGGATCAAAGATGTGGTGCTTGATGGTAAGCCCTTTTCGAGCTGGTGTCAAAAGCTTCGGCAACCTGGTGCTTGTTACTGTACGTTGTGCTCTAAGAAGCTGATGTACGGTACAAGTGGTAAAAAAATTCTCTCTCGGCACGAACAAGATGCTGTACATAAAGCAGCAGCCAGAGCAGTGCAATACACCACCCTTTTGCCAGGAGCATCAGCTACGGCGGACAGTCCGCCTTCGATGACAGATCGAGTAGCTAATTTAAAAATTTGGCTGTGCACCTTCATTGCGGAGCATGACCTATCATTCACGGTTGCACAACCGCTCGTGGCCCTCTGCAAGAAGCTGGCAGAAGACCGTGCCGCCTTGTCACACCTGTCTGTTTCAAGGCAGTATGCCAGTTATCTGCTCACCCACGGCATTGCGCCAGAATTTAAACATCGCCTGTCATAGAAACTTGGGAATGGTATGTTTTCCCTTAATATTGACAAGGCAACGGATAAAAACATGGATAAGATCATGAATGTTCTTGTCGGTTTTTTTGACGAGGATGCTGGGAGTGTGAAAACTCAGCATTTTGCCAGTAGGAAAATCAACATCGCCAATGCGGAGGCGTTGACACCATAGTTAAATGACGTCCTCCGCACATACGTGCTCGACTGGAAACAAGTGACAAGTCTGCTACTTGACAATTGCGCTGTAATGAGGGGGAAACGGTTAGTTAATTCTTTCTGCACACGTTATGGAATCAACCAGTAACAATAATGACAATGATAATAATAATAACGACAATAATAATAATAATAATAATAACAAAAAAGCCTAATAAGAATAATAATATTATTTGGCTTTTTTGTCGTTATTATTATTATTATTATTATTACTGCATTTGTATAGCCTATACAAATAGTACAATTCACACAAGACTTGCAGCTCAACGTGCTTCACAGTTGGATCAAAAACAACAATAGCCCCTAACATAAAATATATATATATAATAGAATGACTCATTTAATTGGAGGCTGTAGCCTATAACCTATAGCCTTGTCTACTCTCTCTCTACTCTCTCGCTACTCTCTCTAAGGCCAGGAATTGTTGTTAAAGTGGAATTAAAGTTTAATTCCGAATAAACTTAATTCCGGTTCTGAAAGTGTTCACATGAACGTTAATTCCGAATTAAAAATTAGCATATAATTCTGAATTAACACCATCTTGTAAACGCAGCCACTGTGTAATATTTGTTACACAATAGTCGTCTATAAACAAAGGTATGTTATTTCATTAAAAAGTGTTGCTTAATTAATTGGTAATCACCTCCTCTATTTTAGACAGAGTGTTGTTACTGTACTTTGGACCAGTATTGCCCCCTACTGACCTGTCTTGGTATGGCTGCTGGGTATGCAGCTTTGAGTTAAATCAAGTTCAACATGCACCATGTTTTCAGAAATGCATTCTGGTGTTGAAATGTTGCATTGTGGTTCAATACCCACCTCAATTTCTAGCTATACTGCAGCATCACAAGCCTAGAATGCCTTTTTTAACCGCATACGCTGGGTATTCGTTTTTACAGCTAGAATCAAACATGGCCAGTTTCTTTCAGTCAATTTTAAGTGCTATACCAAGATGGAAATGATCTGTGTTTTCGTGAATAACACTATAGACATAAGGCAAAAATGAAAACATTATCTAAAATGTGTCACTTGACAATAATGGTCATACACAGACTATTAAATGTTTGAATAATGTGTCAAAATTAGGCCTACGTTACGTCACATGTGCAGTATGTTGTGCGCCCCCCTCCCCGTTGGAACAGGAAAAAAAAAGTTCAGGCTCAGGATTTTTTTTCACTATCACCCCTGCTCCTGTAAAGTACCTGAGATACCTGAGATCCAACATACATTCTGTCAACAACACAACAAGCTCCTCACTTTTGCCACCTCATTCCAATTCAAATCCACTTTATCTATCCCCAAGGGACAAGTAAAGGGTGTAGAGTAAAGCACACATCAGACGACACAGGACATATAATAGAAATAAATTATTTTTATAATATATATATAAATATAAATTAAAAAGTTGAAAACTTTGCCAATGCATAAGGGGTTCAAATAATCATACTAAGCAATGATAAACTGCTGTAAAGTGAAAAGTGCAATTTGATATTAAAAGTTTTTGAGGGGGCAATGAGTCTAAAGGGGGTGCACCACGCCAGAACATGGGGGTTTGACAGTTCAGCAACTGTATCGCAGTTGGGACAATGGTGGTCTTCCTCCTTTGTGTCTTGCATTCTGGACAGCGGCAGTTTGTCCTGATGGTAGCCACTCAAACACAAAGAACGGAGCATGTGTTGGGTCCCAATATAGTCACATAGTGGAGATAAAGCTTGAACAAGTTGCCCAAAATGTTGTCTTTGTTACACTCATCAGTTTAGACTGGTTCTGCATGCTGATTGAGTGGAACCAACAGTTAAAAGAAAATGTTAATACACTCAGTTAAGAGTGAGAAAAGGTCACCAGGATGTTTATTGACCCTAAAAGATCTCAGCATCCTGTGCAGAAAGGGTCTCTGGTGATATTTCTTTAGGATCTCCTCCGTGTTGGTGGAGGTCCTCAGGATGCTGTCAAAGGTGGTGCCTAGATATTTGTACTATCTCCACTGGCTACCCCTGAATGATATGAGGAACTGCCTCAGCAAGCTGTCACCGTTTGGTGGAGACTTGTCACTATGAGCTCCTTTGTTTTGCTGACATTAAGTTGAAGGCAGGGGTTTTCACACCATGTCACAAACTCCTGCAGAACAGAGTTGTGGTGCAAAGTAGAACCTGAGAGCAGAGAAAGCAGGACTGTGTCATCAGTGTAGAGAATGTAAAGCAGGGGAGAGAGGATACAGCCCTACAGGGAGCCAGCGGAGGTGAAAAGAGGATCAGAAGTAGTGCTGTTGACCAGCACTCTCTGTGATCTGTTGCTGAGAAGGTCAAAATGAGCCGATGGTCCAGGTGAGAACCGGCTATCAGCTTACCAGCGAGGAAGTGCGGCTGCATGGTGGCAAATGCTGAGGATAAGTCTGCCAACAGACATCTGGCCATGGGGTTGGGGGTTTCCAGATGCTTGTTAAAGGTGTCCATGATAAATATCTTAGCATCATCAAACCCTCTACTAGCCCTGTAAGCAAACTGGAGCAAACATTAGAGACTCAGTAATCCTGACAATGTGTCTTTTTACAGTCCTGTCCATAGCCTTTATCACTGGAGAAAAGCCAGGCCTCAAATCATTCAGGACCTCTGCTGGACTCCTCTTAGGTATAGGAATGCCTATGGAGAGTTTCCTCATTTTGGGCACTGTGCTGCAGTGCTGCAGAACCTTGGAATAAGTGCTGAAATACACATCCTGTGTTGACTTTAGTCTTTTTGAGGCCCTTCACCACCTCCTCAGTGTTAAAGGTGAGGCGAGGACAGATTCACCAGGCCTAAGTGAGGAGATAATAGTCTCTAGCTAAGCGCTGCTGTCCTTCTCAAATCTGGTGAAGAATGTGTAGAGGTCGCTTAGGAGTGAAGCCGAGCTGGTGCCATCAATTTGGATGGGCTTATGGGCTGCATGTAGCAAGGTTCACAGCTGCCATGTTCTTAAGGCCCTGCAAAACAGATGGGTGAAGGTTAGAGCCACTTTGTCCATATATTTTTGTTTGGTTTTTTAATGACATGCTTAACCTGCAATGTCAACCTCTTTTTTTCATCCTTAGAGCCAGCAAAGAAAATCCTTTTTTCCCCTTTTAGTAGATGCTTCAGTTCTTGTTTCAAGGTTCGTCATTTAACAACACAACACAACTTTCATTTAAAAATTACGTCTCGTCTTAAGTTGACTCCACCTCCTCTGCTAAGCCCCGCCCACTCACATCCACCCTTGGAGACGGATGAAGCCAGCTTCTGCTGGAAATGTTCTGTTGTCAGCTGTACTGAGGAGCATGCATCTTCCAGCAGCCTCAGAGGATATCAGAGCCTGGTGGTTGAGCCTTGGTTCCTGAGGCTCAGGCGGAGTTGCCCTAAAGAAACCTCAAGATGGCGGCGCGTACATACGCAGCGGCTCAGGGCTCTCGGCTTTTGTTTTGTCTTGTTCGTGTTTTTGGTGTTGCTCCAGTCACTGGAAGCATTAATTCAGTATGGCAGGGCTGAATTATCGAGCATTGGTGGAAACTGCCAAATTGATGTACCCCCTGAGTTGGATTTCATACCACCAGAGATTCAACGGACCACCGTGGCTGTCGCCACCTCCTGCCTTCAGCCTAGGAGGCGGAGGAGACACCCGAAACAAAAGCGGGTTAAGAGGAGCGGTGTGCGCGCTAGGCTACATGCTAACCCGCACCGACCGGCTCTTCCCAGTCTCTTCCTCACCAATGTAAGATCACTCGCCAACAAAATGGACGAGATTCGGCTGAGGATCATCTCGAGGAGGATGGACAGCTGTGTGGCCATCATCACGGAGACCTGGCTGGACTCCAACACACCTGACGGCGCGGTCAAGTTAGCGGGACGCTCTTTGTTTCGAGCAGACAGAACTGCAGCCTCTAGTAAAAACAGAGGGCTCACGCTTTACAGCCACAACTCCTGGTGTACAGCCACACACATCATCGGAACGCACTGCACACCTGACCTGGAATACCTGGCTGTGAAGTGCAGGCCATTCAAGACAGTGAGAGAGTTCTGCTCCATCCTGATCATAGCTGTTTACATTCCACCGCGGGCTAATGCTAAGCTAGCACTAGAGGAGCTCTACTGTCTGGTCAGTAGGCAGATGAACTCCAACCCAGAGGCAGCTGTGATTGTGGCGGGAGACTTCAATCACGTGGAACTCAAAGCAGTGCTTCCAAAATTCAAGAAGTTTATTCACTTTTCTACCAGAGACAATAACATATTAGATCAAGTTTACTGCAACATCCCAGGAGCATACAAGGCTGCAGCAGCTCCTCACCTGGGCATGTCGGATCACATCTCTGTGGAGCTGACTCCAGCATATAAACCTCTGATCTGCAGGACAAAACCATCCACCAAAACAGTTCAGGTTTGGAGTGAGGAGGCTTCTTCAGCACTACAGGACTGTTTTGAACTGACCGACTGGGAAGTGTTTAAAGACAGCTCAGACCTGAAGGCCTACACATCATCTGTCCTGGACTATCTGCAGTTCTGCACTGATGCTGTTCTACCCACAAAGACCATCAAGGTGTTTCCAAATCAGAAACCATGGTGTGACAGCACGGTGCGGTCTCTGCTCAAAGCTCGGGATGCAGCCTACAGGTCAGGTGACAGGATGGCCTGTAGCAGGGCCCGAACAGAACTGAGGAAGGGCATCCAACAGGCCAAACGCAGGTACACACAGCGCATTGAGGAGTACTTTGCCGACAACAACCCACTGGAAATGTGGAGAGGCATCAGAACCATAACGGACTACAGGAACAGCAACCAGAAGATCAGCCACGACCCCACCCTGCCTGACACCCTGAACAGTTTCTTTGCACGCTTCGACACACCTGGCAGCAGAGAGACTGTTCATCTGCCTCCGCTTGAGGAGCAATCCCAGGCTCTTGTCCTGCAGCAACAGCAGGTGAGCTCCACCCTTAGGGGGATCAACACAAACAAAGCTGCAGGACCAGATAAGGGGTCAGGTCGGGTTCTTAAGCTGTGTGCTCATCAGCTGGCTGGAGTTTTCATGGCCATTTTCAACCTGTCCCTGCAGCTCGCTTCAGTTCCTGCTTGCCTCAAGTCCTCCATCATTGTGCCTGTGCCGATAAAATCTGCTGTCACCAGCCCCAACGATTACCGCCCTGTCGCTCTGACACCGGTGATCATGAAGTGCTGTGAGAGGATTGTCCTAAGTCACCTCAAGGACATCATTCCTGCTACTCTGGTCAGACATCAGTTGGCCTACAGGGAGAACCGATCCACAGAGGACGCAGTCTCACTAGCACTGCACACGGCCCTGACTCACCTGGAGCATCCCAACACCTACGTCAGGATGTTATTTGTGGACTTCAGTTCAGCTTTCAATACTGTGATTCCAGACAAGCTGACGCTGAAACTTCACAACCTGGGACTGTCTGGCCCCCTGTGCTTCTGGATCAAAGACTTTCTCACCAACAGGCCTCAAGTGGTGAGAATTGGGGACTGCACATCGTCCACACTGATCCTGAGCACAGGCACACCGCAGGGATGTGTGCTCAGCCCGGCCCTTTTCACTCTGTTCACACACGACAGTTCTGCTATTCACCCAACAAACATGGTTGTGAAGTTTGCAGATGACACCACCGTAGTGGGTCTCATATCGGACAACGATGAGACTCACTGCAGAGAGGAGATCCAGCACCTGACAGGATGGTGTTCAGACAAAAACCTGGTCCTGAACACCAGCAAGACCAAGGAGGTCATTGTGGACCTCAGGAGATCCAGGAAGACAGAACACACCCCTCTCCTCATTCATGGGGCGGAGGTGGAGCGGGTGGACAACATCAAGTTCCTGGGAATCAGCATCACATCTGACCTCACCTGGTCCATGCACATTTCCCACCTGGTGAACAAGGCCCAACAAAGGCTCTTCTTCCTGAGGAAGCTGAAGAGGACTGGACTCTCCCCTCAGCTTCTGACAAACTTCTACAGAGCATCCTCTGTCTCAGTGCCACAGGGTGGGATGGGAGCTGCACTGCACAGGACAGGAAGGACTTGGCCCGTGTGGTCAAGACAGCACAGGGGATTGTGGGGAGTCCTCTCCCACACCTGGACTCATTATACGACGGCCGGGTCCAAAGGAGGGCCAGTCGTATAGCCACAGACCCCACCCACCCAGGACATGAACAATTTGTTCCTCTTCCATCCAGAAAGAGGTACAGGAGTACCAAAACCCACACCAACAGACTGAGACACAGCTTCTTCCACAGAGCTGTAAAATCCATCACCCCATACCCCCACACATCCACCCCTCCACCCCCACCCATAGACTGATTATTATAAACCTCTGCAGACAGAGACTCGCACTGCACTGCACTTTTATTTGGCTTATTTGACTCACTTATGCTGCAATATGTGCAATACAGTCATACAACAAACGGATTACACTGTAACTTTTTACTTTAACTTTCACTATTTTTAATCTCTTGTATATTATTTAGATATCTTTTTATATTTTTTGTGTATCTAAAGCCAAGAGCTCCTGCACTAAATTTCATTATGCTTGCATAGTGACAATAAAGATTCTTGATTCTTGAAGACAGGGACGTCTGGGTCTCTTTGCTCAAGCTGCTGCCCCCGCGACCCGATCCCCGGACCAGCGGAAGATAATGGATGGATGGATGGATGGATGGATTCTTGAAGATGCCGTGGACGTGGACTCACCACCTGAGGGGAGGATTGCCAATTCCTGGCATTGCAAATACACTAAAAACATAAATGTTCCCCGCTGGTGGAGAAGAGCCTGAGCAGGTGTGTGCTCTGAATCTTTCTTGAGAAGTGTTTAAAGACACATGCACTGAAAATAAGCAGTTCAGACTGAATATAATAAGAGGTTTGGTAGTAATGTACAACTTTAGAATCATGACATACATTTTTCAAATGTTAAAGCATGTCAACATTATCTAGTAGACCTCCAACATAACATTCTTAATTAAGCATGGTAGGGGCTCTTTAAAACTGGAACGTGTGATCAGACAACAACAGATTGATAATGTGTTATACTGACTTCATACTGAGATTGCGTTAGCTGCCGAGCTGTAACTTCTCCTCCTGAACTACAGCCATGGTGTGTGTGTGTGTGTTGTTTCTGCAACAGCATTGCTGTGTTTACTACACTGACACATAGAAATGACACCACTGAAAGTGAATGGCAGGGTCATAAATTCCAGCTTATTAAAATGTCCCTTGGTTCACTGCAGCGTCACAGCCTCCATCTTGCTGACACCACAGCTGGGCTGTCTGGCACCAGTGAGCAGAGCAGGCGACAAGAGTCATTATGCAAGAATCCCTCTGTCACCTCAACATTGCTCCCATCCATTTTTTTGTCTTCCACAGCATTCACAGTCATGGAGCAACACTGGGGGAAGGATGGAATGATAACTGTGTCCTTAAGTCATTTATGAAATCCTCTCACTTTTTCCAAAAGTTTAAAAACCCCAAACAGCTCTGACTAACCACAGGGTCATTCTGACAAGAGTCAACAGCATCTTCTCTCAGGCCACAACCCAGCTGCTGATACTGTAAATGGACTGTAATTGTATAGTGCGTTTCATGTAAAACAATTCAAAGTGCTTTACATCAAATAAAAGCATTGCAGTGGGGAGTGGAAGAAGCATTAAAGATACATCAAAGAATATAAAGAGAAACAAAAAAAATAATTAAAATTGAAATTAAAATGATTAAAAACAAGCAACAGTCTCGATAAATTAAAGGATAAGTTCGGTATTTTTAAAGCTGGACCTTGTTTCTGGCATAAACTACGTTCATCTACTCACCTCACCGATAACAGTTTGGTGAAAGTCGGCGTCCTTCAGAAGATATTTAGATCACTGGAGATCAGTGTATATCCATATAACAGAGAGAACAGGGCAGAGACAATACAGCCTCTGAATAAGGCATTTTCTGTCTTTATTTCACCAATTCTTTAAGACCAATGAATGAATGAACGCGTACTATTGCTCTGTTAGCTCAGAGCTGCCGTGTTGTTGTTACCCGGGGCCATCGGGGGGCTTATAGGGGGCTTTCTACTGCTGCGGCACAAACGCAGCGCTGAGGTCCAACAGAACCAGGACTGAAACATTATCAGAATCAGTATTCAACCTGATGTGGTTTAACACTTTGACCAGAGCTGTTTCAGTGCTGTGATGACGTCTGAAGCCTGATTGAAAGTTATCAAGACTTCCACTTTCATTCAGAAAGTCGTTGAGCTGGTTAAATACATGGAGGAAAAGTAAACTTCCTGAAGACCTTCTTGCCTTCCATAGTCCAGGCAAAGTAACTAATTTTTGAGTCAAAAATGGAACTAATTGTAAAAGATTTTTTTTCAGCATAAATCATTTCTATGGAGTGTCCAGAACAACATACTAAAAGTCCTAAGAAATCCCAGTTGAGGAAATATGTTAAATTTTCATCAATCCGAGATGTGTGCCAGTAGGGCCAAGCAACAATACACCCCAATGGGGTTATTTTTTCCCCTTACTCCTATCAAAATGAAACTTTACACAATGAAAGTACCCATGAACAGTAACATTTTTTGTATTACAAGTTTCTTTGAAAATAAATTGTAATATGCAAATGAGCTATACACTAATCGAATATGCCCAAAATACACCCCAATGGGGCTATTTTTTTCCTTTACTCCTATCAAAATGAAACTTTACACAATGAAAGTACCCATGAACAGTAACATTTTTTGTATTACAAGTTTCTTTGAAAATAAATTGTAATATTCAAATGAGCTATACACTAATCGAATATGCCCGTATCATGTATGCACATGATATAACTTGGGAGTGGGACCCCACTGAGAACTCAGCTTTCCCGCTCTTTTGACAAATGGCAACATTTGGCAACAAATTTACGTCAGATATGTCACACAGAAATATGGTACGACTACTGTCATAGTCTTTGATGGCTACAAAGAAGAACCAACAATAAAAAATGCCACTCAACTGCGCCGAACAGGTGTTACTCCTGGTGTAACTGTACACTTCTCTGGTGACATGATCATCCAATCCAAAAAGGACCAGTTCCTTTACAATAAGGAAAACAAACAACAGTTCTTGGTTTATCTCAGTGAAAAACTTGAGAGGGCTGGATGTATCACAGACCATGCAAAGCATGACGCAGATGTGCTCATTGTTCAAACTGCCATTGCCTCTGCCAGAACAAAAGACACAGTCTTAGTAGGTGATGACACAGACTTGTTAGTACTCTTGTTGCATCATGCTGATCTGAATGCACAGGAGCTGTTTCTGGCACCAGAACCAAAGAAAGCAACAAAAACAAGACGGATATGGCGCATAAAGCAAATGAAGGAGTTACTTGGTCCCAAGGTGTGTGACAATCTCCTCTTTATCCATGCCATTTTAGGCTGTGATTCTACATCTCGTCTTTTTGGCATAGGAAAGGGAATGGCACTGAAAAAAGTCAAGAATGACACTAGCTTTCTTGAACAAGCTAAGGTGTTCAGCCAGTCACAGAAACATGTGGGAAAAGGCATCATTATTGCAGCAGGTGAGAAAGTTCTGGTATCACTGTATGGGGGCGAAAAAGATGAATCACTGGATATGCTGAGATACAGGCGATTCTGTGAGAAAGCCACTCAGAACTCGTCTCCAGTGGAACCTCAAACTCTCCCTCCAACATCAACAGCTGCAAAGTTCCACAGTCTTCGGGTCTTTTACCAGATAATGGAGTGGAAAGGGGAAAGTGAACATATGGACCCAAAAGACTGGGGGTGGTATGTTTTGGATGGGAGATTTACGCCAATAATGACAGATCAGCCTGCGGCACCACCAGAGATACTCGATGTAGTCCGCTGTAGTTGCAGGAAAGACTGCAGCACAAAGAAATGCACATGCAGAAGACATGGACTCCCTTGCACTGCCATTTGCGGAGAATGTCGTGGTACTAGCTGCACAAACTCACAGTTGCCTGATTTATCAGATGAATAAGAAAAAAACTAATAAAAAATAAGTAAATAAAAAAAATCTAGAAAAACCAAAAAAAAAAAAAATTTAATTAAATTAAAAAACACAAAAAAAAACCCTCCCCATGTTGTTGCTACCTTGTTGTGGTGGGGAGGCTTGTGTGCCTCCGTGACACTGAAGACTATACTGGCGGGGGTTATACCCCTGGCAGGTACTACCAAGCCAGGCAGTTTTCAGGTTAGAGGCCAGTCTAAGAGCAGCATTGCCATCACCCATTGGCAGTAGGATGATTGGATGAAGATTGGGCCAATGTATTTGTCATACATGAATGGTGTTTCTGCCTGTGCAAATTAGTATAAGGGTGGAGCTCATGTGCATATTCAAATTCATTTTCAAAGAAACTTCTAATACAAAATGTTTTACTTTTCATGTACACTTTCATTGTGTGAACTTTTATTGTGGTAGGAGTAAAAGAAAAAATTAGGCCTATTTGGATGTATTTTGGGCATATTCGATTAGTGTATAGCTCATTTGCATATTACAATTTATTTTCAAAGAAACTTGTAATACAAAAAATTTTACTGTTCGTGGGTACCTTCATTGTGTAAAGTTTCATTTTGATAGGAGTAAAGGAAAAAAAATAGCCCCATTGAGGTGTATTGTTGCCTGGCCGTATTGGCATACATCTCAGATTCATGAGAATATAACATATTTCCCCAACTAGGATTTCTTAGGACTTTTAGTATGTTGTTCTGGAAACCTCATAGAAATGATATAAGCTGAAAAAACTTCTTTTACAATTAGTCCGTCGTAAAATGCTACTTTGCCTGGACTACCAGTCCTTGCTTTCCACTTTTTCCTTCTCTCTCTCTGCTGCAAAAACTGCCTTCTTCTGTAACAAAATTCAAACTTCTGCTTCCAACCCCAAAAAACTCTTCCAAACTTTCTCATCCCTCCTCCAACCCCCATCCCCTCTCCCCTCCTCCTCCCTCCTCCCTGACGATTTCGCCGACTTCTTTGACAAGAAGTTTAACGATATCCGATCTTACTTCCCTCACCCCCCAGCTGTCCACACCACCCACACCTGTCGCTCTCCCACTCCTCCCTCTCCACCACCTTCTGCCTCACCTCCCTCTCTGTCTCACTTCTCTCCCCTCTCTGCAAATGAGGTCCTTCACCTTGTAACATCCAGCCGCCCCACCACATGTTCCCTTGACCCAGTCCCTTCCCCTCTCCTTCATTCTGCTGCTCCTGATCTTCTTCCTTACCTGACCCACCTCATTAACACATCTTTGACATCAGGCTCTTTTCCTTCTGCTTTCAGGACTGCCAGAGTCACTCCTCTTCTAAAGAAACCAGCTCTTGACCCTTCAGAGATCAAGAATTACAGACCGGTATCCCTTCTACCCTTTCTGTCCAAAACTCTTGAACGTGCTGTCTTTAAACAACTGTCCTCTTACCTCCACCAGAACAACCTCTTGGATCCCTACCAGTCCAGGTTCAAGGTGGGCCACTCAACTGAGACGGCCCTCCTAGCAGTAACTGAGTCACTCCAAACTGCTGGAGCTAACTCTCTCTCCTCTGTCCTGGTTCTCCTGGACCTTTCTGCAGCATTTGACACAGTGAACCACAACATCCTTCTCTCTACCCTGGAGGGAATGGGGGTTTCTGGACCAACTGGACCAACTGTCGTTCTCGCCAAACATCGCATCAGTGACCCGTTCCTGACGATTCCTCCTCTACAACATCCGGAGGATTCGCCCCTTCCTCACCGACAAGGCAGCACAGGTGCTCATCCAGGCTCTTGTCATCTCCCGCCTGGACTACTGCAACTCGCTCCTTGCTGGCGCCCCGGCTTCTGCCATCAGACCTCTGGAGCTGGTTCAGAAAGCTGCTGCTCATCTGGTGTTCAACCTCCCCAAGTTCTCCCACACGACTGCCCTTCTCCGCTCTCTACACTGGCTCCCTGTAGCTGCTCGCATCCAGTTTAAGACTCTGGTGCTGGCCTACAGGGCAGTGGAAGGAGCAGCTCCTTCATACCTCCAGGCTATGGTCAAGCCCTACACCCCCGCCCGACCACTTCGCTCTGCGGCCTCCAGGCGGCCGGCTGCCCCGTCACTCAGGGGTCCCTGCGCACCATCCACACGGTCACGGCTTTTCTCTGTTCTGGCCCCCCGATGGTGGAACGATCTCCGACTGATGTCAGGACAGCTGAGTCACTGCCCATCTTTCGCCGCAGGCTGAAAAACCACCTCTTCAGGAAAAACTACCCTGATCCGCCCTCTTAGGACATCACCTGCTCCGTCCCAGCTCCTTACGCACTTATTTGTTTCCTAAATTGTCTTTGTTTTCTAAATTGTCTTCCCATCTGTCTCGGTACCTAACTTACCACACTTACTCCAGCACTAGTTATGCTCTTAGCTGTTTGGTTTTGGAAGGAAATGCACTTCTGATTTCTTGTGACCTGAAGTTCTTTTGCCTACCGATGTTGAACACACTGATTGTAAGTCGCTTTGGATAAAAGCGTCTGCAGAATGACCGTAATGTAATGTAATGTACAACTTTCTCAATAATCTTAGATATAAAAGAGAGATTAGGGACAGGTCTGTAGTTGTTCATCATAGAGGCGTCTAGAGTTCCCTTCTTTAGGAGTGGCTTAATGGCAGCTGTCTTTAGTGACTTGGGAAAAATGCCTGATGCCAGTGAGCTGTTAATTATTCGTAGGAGATCACTTTCTACTGAGGTAAAAACAGTTTTTAAAAAGTCGGATAGTATTATGTCCAGAGAACAAGTTGTTGATTTCAGCTGCCGAACTGTTTCCTCTAGGATTTTTAAATTAACAATATTAAATTGTGACAATAACATCAGAGTTATTTCTAGGTTTTAGACACAGATTAGTTTTCTTGTTTGTCTGTGTTGCGTGAATGTTTTGTCTAATTGTTTTGATTTTTTGGCTAAAAAAGTTGGCAAATTCGTTACATTTCTCTGTGGAAAGGTCTGAGTTTGACTGTTTAGGAGGATTTGTGAGTTTTTCAACCATAGCAAACAGAGTTCGAGAATTGTTGACATTCTTATTAATCATTTCAGATAAATGCAAAGCTCATTGTTATAACTACGCAGGCTTTGTTTGTACAGCTCATAGTGAATCTGAAGCTTTGTTTTCCTCCTTCTTAACTGAGAAGCTGGTTGTTTGAGTGATAAATAAATCAAATAAAATGCAAAAATGGTCAGACAAGGCCAAATCAATAACCACAACAGAAGAAATATCAACACCTTCAGAAATGAGCAGGTCCAGAATGTGACCTGGAAGGTGGGTAGGTTCTGTTACATGTTGCCACAAACCAAACATGTCCAGCACAGAAGAAAATTCTTTGGCAGTACCATCCGTCATGTTATCTATGTGAATGTTAAAATCCCCGGTCAAGATAAAATGGTTAAAATCAGTCGAAATAACAGACAATAATTCAGAAAAATCATCAATAAAACTTGCACAGTATCCTGGAGCTCTGTAAATGATTAAGAACAGGATTTTAGGAACACCCTTTAAAATAAAACTAAGATATTCAAAAGAAGTGAATTCACCAAATGAGATCTCTTTACCCTGGAATGTAGTCCTGGCTGGGATAGAGACATCCTTTGGAGACCTTGGGTGATGTGGAGTAAAGGGTCTGGTGAGGGGGGAGGGCTGGGGGTTGTTTGCCTCGCTGCTGTGTCCTTCAGTCTAATCTGTACAGTCATGTTTGGGTTTGCCGTCCCAACAGCATGACGTAAATGTGCACCAAGTAATCTGCATCCAGTTCGATTGGGATGCACGCCATCAGCTCTGAAACGCTCCTTACAGTTCCAAAAAATCTTAAAGTTATCAATGAACTTAATCCCATGGGCGATGCATGCATTTGACAACCATGTGTTCAGGCCAAGAAGTCTGCTGAAAAGTTAAATTCCTTTACCCACAGTAGGAATGGGGCCAGAAATGGAGACCCGGTGTGCTCCATAGTGACACAGTCTCTCCAACAGCAGAGAAAAATCCTTCTTCAGGATCTCAGAGCCACTCTTCCTTCTCAGAATATCAAAAGACCCTGTGTGGACAATGATCCTCGTGCCATCTGGATGAGTAGACAGAATGGTCGGCAAAATATCTATCAGTTCCCTGACTGATGTATCAGAAAAAGTTATATTTTCCGTCTTTGCCATTCTGACATGCTGTGTTATAGAGTCCCCGATCAGAATGGTGTCTATTCCTTTTTGTGTGGAGGTGTGGATCGCTTCTGCAGTCCTCACCTTGGTTGTGGGATTTGGGCTTCTCCTGATGATCTGGTTAGCAATAGGCTGAGGTTTGGGGCCATTTCTCTTGTTTGTCTTCATGTTTGGGTTACATTCATCATCACACACTCTATTTGAAATCAACGGATCGTATCTATTGTGCAATAGAACTTCAGGTGGCGGAGTGAGTGCTGGAGGTTTAGTTTTGGTGCTGGGTTTACCTCTGCGACGGACAACATGAGACCAGATCCTGGCTGGGGTTGATGACTTTGGTTTGGCACCAACACTGTTCCAGTGGGAGATGTCAGTCGGACCGTCCGGTTTGGAAGCTTCACCAGATATTCCAGTGTCATTTGGACACATCCAGGGAAGTGTGTCAGCCAGGTCTGCAGTGTGAGATTCCACATCAGCTGTGATCCCGTGTAGAAAGATCTGAGTTAGTCCTTTGGCACACGAAGGCTCCACAGCCTCCACAGGAGCTATAATAGAGTCAATAAATTCCTTGTTGTTACGAATGTCTTGGAGCGTTTCAATCCTCTTCTCGAGCTGTGTTATCCTAACAAAGAGTAGCTCACACTCTGTGCAGCTCACTGATACTGCAGGGTTAGGAGACGTTGTTCTGTCCGAATATCTTTGTAAACAGGAGGGCTAATACCATTTACAAATATACAATTAAAAGAAAAAGAATAAAATTATATCCAAGACTTGTGGACAGAAGTAGAATGATTTAAAAGTGAATAAAGCAGTAAGCAGCAGGAGGAAGCAGAGACACGTCTGCACTCTTCAGAAGCAGGAAGTAAGGACTCTAGTTGACCTCTCAAAACACTTTAACACTACATTCCACATTCACCTATTGAGCACACACTCAAGGGCCGTGTAAACTCTCGCAGCAGTGTGTCGCAGTGAGCTTGTCGCAGACATGACGCAGTTATTTTTGATTTATGCCCAATTTTGAAGCGGTCTGCGCTACTGGAGCTGGCAGAGAGGCGAAAGAAGCGTCACGGTTAGCACGGTTAGCGTCACCATTAGCTGGTTAGCAAACCGGAAATACGCATAGTGTAGAGCGGATGTAGAGTTGACCAATCAGAGGCCTCCTTTCTCCTCCCTGCGACAATATCTGTGGCACTGTCTGCGGTCAGTTACAATTTTGGGGAGGTGCACCAGAGTGTCTGCGTAAGGGGGGGGGGGCATATCTGCGTTAACTGCGACACACACGCAGACGACCTGGTTTCCGACCATAAACAGGCCTTCATACAGCAGATTTTAGTCAGTGCTTTATACACATTCATTCACTGATTAATTCATGGGGATCAGTGTCTTGCCCAAGAACACTTCAACATGCAGCCTGGGGGTTTGAACTACCGACCTCTCGATTGGTAGGTGACTGCTCTTGCTCCTGTGATACAGCCTAACCCCACATCTTAAACAGTAATTACCAGACCTCTAACCCCACAGTTTTAACAGTGATTAAAAACAAACCAAAATAATTTCCATCCACAAAATCAAAACAGCAAGCACTAAAAATTCCTAATCTATTACCCTCCAAAAGTTAATCTGGACCCTCCAGGGACATAAATTAGATTAATAAGAAAAATGAACACAAACTGAACCGAGTTAAGACACAAATTCAAATCAACCAACCAGCAAAGCAGGACTTGCCCCACGTGACCAAGAATACGAATGGCCCAATGAGAGACAAGACTGCGCCCCCACCCAAGATGCAACAGTGAGCAGGTAGGAACAACACAGCCCACAATCACTTTAGACCTTGCCAGGAGATGGCTGTTGGTTGGGCCGGCAGGAAGAAGAAGAAGAACCCGGAATAACGTTCAAACGAAGTTGGTAACTAAAACTTTGCTGTACAGTGAATGTAGAGTGTGTAATGGCAGAAGATTCTGATGGTTATGTGAGGGATCTCAAAGAATTGGATCCACTGACTTTGGATAAAGATGATGATGAGATGTTCTGGGAAGAAAATCGGAAAAAACAGGCAAGACTCCAGTAGTAATCTGGAGTCGATAGACACTGTTAAACGGAATAGGATTGAAGAAAGCAGAAAGAAGAATAGCGCAAATAAACAAAGAAGTGAAACATTTAAAGTTGTAGTAGTGTTTGATCAGTGTGGAGGTCCAGATTTACATCCAATTCATATAACGAAAGCAATTTAGAAAGAGATAAGAAACATTAATCATACTAGATTCCTAGGTAATGGCAGATTGCTTATATTTGAAGCATCTGAAGAGCAGCGGAAAAAAAATATTAAGCAAAGAAAAGTTAAATGGTATCAAGATTACAACCCATATACCAGGTACAACATCAAAATCAAGAGGGGTGATTTCAGGAATACCGATATCTGTTTCTATTGATGAAATTAAAAAGAGTCTAAAAGGAGGTGAGATTATGGATGCAAAAAGGCTGACAAAAGGAAAAGAGAAAGTTGAGAGCTTGTCGATATTACTTTACTTTAAGATGGAAATGCTTTCTAAAGTTCAAATGGGATATATGAGTTATCAAGTGAGGGAATACATACCACCCCCATTAAGATTCTTTAAATGCCAAAGATTTGGGCATGTTGCGGCACAATGCAGAGGCAAGACTAGATGTGCTAAATGTGGAGGGGAGCATGACTATGGTAAATGTGGGGAAATAGCTGAATTAAAATGCTGTAATTGTGGAGGAAAGCATAGTGCAGCATATGGGGGCTGTGGAAAGCAAAAAGAGGCAAGAGAAGCTCAGAAATATAAAGTTACACATCAAGTGTCATATGCAGAAGCACTTAAAAAAGTGAACAATGACAGAGCCAGTCAAAGGTCTGCCCTTCCAATGGAAAAAAACAGAAATAGGGTTGATGCTAAAACTCCAGACAGAAGGGTGAATGACAGAGGTCATGACCATGAAAGAATACAGCAAGCAAACATTCTGACTGCCATCTCAGAAGTTAATGAATATAAGGCAAAAACATCAGAAGATACAATGCTGGTAAACAAAAGATATGTAAAGGAGTTACCAATTAAGCCAGATATCATTTGCATTCAAGAAACATGGTTAAATCCACAGCTAGAATTTGTCTTATAATAATATAAGATATGACATAGAGATTGACAGAGGAGGGGGATCTTTGACATTTATTAAAGAAGAAATATCATACAGCCCAATAAAGGTATCTGAAGGATATGAATTTGTTGTAACTGAGATAGTTAATAAAGAGGATAAAGGTAACTTGATAATTATCAACTATTATAACCCATGCAAAGTATTAACAAATGAACTAATGAAGAATATTTTAAGGAAAAGGGGTCATAGGGAAATATGCTGTAGTGATTTTAATGCCCATAATACGCAATGGGGAAGTAAAAATACAGATTCAAATGGTGAAATTATAGAAGAAATGATCAGTGATAGAATGCTGGTATGTTTAAATAATGGTTCTGGCACACGTATAAATATATATAGAAATAAAAAATCATGTATAGACTTAACTTTAGTGGATAGGAAAATAGCTAATAGATGTGAATGGGAAGTGGACCATAATACAAGTGTTGGTAGTGATCACTTTCCTATTTTATGCAAGATAGAAACAAATGTATATGTACAACCAAATTATATAAATCACAAATGGTGCTTTCAGAAAGCTGACTGGGATAAATATATGGAATGTTGCAATGAAGAGATAAATGACTCATGCTCAAATTTGGACGAGACAATAGATAAAATGAATGAATCCTTAAGCATCATGATTTTAAGTGTAGCAAGTCAAAATATACCAATCAGTAAAAGCTAAAACAAGAGAAGAAATGTACCATGGTGGAATGAAAAATGCACAGATGCGGTAACAGACAGAAATAAAGCATTTAAGAAACTACGTAAAACTTTAACTATGGATAATCTAGTAGATTATCAAAGGAAAAAGGCTATAACAAGAAAGGTAATTAAAGAAACAAAGAAAGAAGCTTTGAGACAATTTTGCTCAACGATTGGAAGAAAAAAACAATGGACAGGATGTGGATGATGGTGAAGAAAATGACAGGTAAATATAAACCAGTTCAAATTCCAGTGTTAATTGATGGAGGAAATAAAGCTATATTAGATGCTGATAAAGCAAATATGTTGGGTGAAAAGTTTGCTGAAATTCATAAAGGAAATCACCTAGATGAAAGGTTCAAAAAGAGGAAAAAGAAAATTTTGAAGGAAAATGGAAATATTTTAAGTGCCAAACAAGAGTCAAATAATATACTTGATGCAGAATGTCAGAGCTTAAAATGGCCCTAAATACTACTGCATACTCATCACCAGGACCTGACAATTTATGCTATGCAATATATAGAAAGCTACCTGATGGATTATTGGTTAAGATTTTAGAGCTATTCAATAATGTATGGAAAAAGGGCAAATTACCAAAGATATGGAAAATGGCAAATATTTTTCCTTTCTCTAAGCCAGGAAAAGATCCAAGCAATCCAGAGAATTACAGGCCTATAGCGTTGACGTCACATTTAGGAAAATTAATGGAGAAATTAATTGTGGCAAGATTAAATTATTTCTTGGAGAAGAAATGTTTTCTTAAAGATTATCAAACCAGATTCAGAAAGGGTAAATCTACGACAGATGCTTTGGTGAAGTTGTGTAATGAAGTGGAAAAAACACTGATGATGAAGGAGATAATGGTGGCAGTGCTTTTGGATATAGAAAAGGCATATGATACTTTGTGGAGGGAAGGGCTACTGATTAAATTGGATAGAATGGGGATTAGAGGGAAAATGTATAATTTCATCCTGGACTTTCTTTCATGACGTACTTTTAGAGTTAGAGTGGGCTCAGAACACTCTAAAGAATTTACAGTAGAGAATGGAATCCCTCAAGGAAGTGTTATCAGTCCCATTTTATTTAATTTAATGATTAACGACATATTTATTAAATTAGGAAAAGGAAGTGAAGGACTATTATATGCAGATGATGCAGTAATATGGAAAAGAGGCAGAAATTTCCCATATATAATAACAATCATGCAAAAGAAAATCCAAATTTTGGAACAATTGGGAGTTGATTGGGGATTTAAATTTTCTATTGAAAAAACAAATGTTCTGTATTTTACAAGAAAGAAAATTACTGAAAACTACCAGATATCTATGTATAATCAAGCTCTGAAAAGAGTCATGAAATTTAAATATCTAGGAGTATGGATGGATGAAAAACTTACATGGAAAGATCATGTGCATCACATGGAAACTAAATGTAAAAGAGTCTTGAATTTGATGAGAATGATTACTGGACATAACTGGGGTGCAGATGAGCAGTCTTTAATTAATATCTATATAGCATTAATAAGGTTGATCATAGATTATGGGAGTATAGTGTATAGCACAGCATGCAAATTTAATTTAGCAAAGTTGGACAGAATTCAGTTTAGAGCTCTAAGAATGGCCATAGGTGCTATTAAAACGACTCCAACAAGTGCTATTCTGGTAGAGACGGAGGAAGCCCCACTTGAATTAAGACATATTAAGCTGGCTTTAACATACAGGGTGCGATTGATGGGAGATAGTAATAACCCAGCAGCATCAGTACTAAATGATTGTTGGGAATATCAAACTAAGGCTAAAGGGTTTGGATGGAACATAAACAAAGTAGCAGAGCAATATGACATCAAAGATTTTGAATTTAGTCCTACAACAGTTCTGAGTGAGGTCCCTCCCTGGATGCTACCAGTTCCAGAGGTTGATACAGAAATACTGAAAGAAAAGAGGAAATACCCTGATGATCAGAGTTTTGCATGGTTTAGTGAAAGATATTTATCCTCTTCATTTTATGGTTTTGTTAAAATTTTTACTGATGGATCAAAAGATCAAAATGGTCACTGTGGAATAGGAATTTACATTCCTGAATTTAAAAAAGGACTGAAATACAGATTAAATAATCACCTTTCAGTATATACAATAGAAATGACGGGCATAATAACAGCTCTAAGATGGATAGAAGCGATAAAACCGTTCTCTAATATGCTCAGATTCAATGGCTGTACTGCAGAGTTTTGAAAGTGGACAATCAGTCAGAGAAGACTTAATGATAGAAGCTAGACACATCTTATTAAGTATTAGAAGCCTAGGTTTAATGGTTCAGTTTTGTTGGGTTCCAGCACATATTGGAATTAGAGGAAATGAAAAGGCAGACGGATTAGCCAAAAAGGCTCTAAAAAATAAAGAAATAGAAATCAATGTTCTAATTGGGAAAGGAGAAGCGAAAGCTAAACTTAAGTCTGAAATGATAAAGAGATGGCAACAGGAATGGGACTCTGAACCAAAGGCTAGGCACTATTACAATATTCAGAAAAATATTAGAGGAAAAAGAATGAATATGCAAAATAGAAAAGAAGAAATAGTGTACTCAAGATTAGGAATGGGACATACAAGATTGAATTCAACACTTAAACTATTAGGTAAAAGTGATGGCCTATGTACTGAATGCCTAACACGGGAGGATGTGGATCATGTTTTATTTAGGTGTAGGAGGTACAGTGAGCAAAGAAAGATATGGCAAGACTTAGATGATCATATTGAGGATATTCTTGGGGAACAAGGAATGCAAAGAGACAGAATTAGAGCCTTATTTACCTTCCTGAAAGACACTGAATTAATGAAAAGAATTAAAAAATTTTTTATTTTTAATTGTTTATTTTATATTGTTTATTCGTTGGTTTTGTTTTGTTATTACTTATTATCTCTAGCTTTATTTTACATCCTCTTGACTGATCAGATAAAATCGCCATAGTATCACTCTACACACTCCTTTACAGTAGGTGGCGGTATACAACAACCAAAAGATGTAATCTGCCAATAAACGAAAGAAGAAGAAGAAGACCTTGCCAGGAGCAGACCAGAAAACACCCAGCAGAGATTCCAGACCTTCAAGCTTTTTTAAGCACAAAGGACTCTTTTAGGAGCTACTTTTCCTTGAGCATCCTTCCTTAAGTAACTTTTCTTTGAGCTACCCAAATCTCCTGAACCCTCGGCAGCAGACACACTGCAGGAACTGACAAACTCCAAAGCTCGCTTGAAGAAGAATCCAGGACACCTCTTGACCGGCTCTACACGTTTTCTAAAACAACATGGCTTTGTGGACGGACTAATCGAAGTTCTCCCCATCTCTTTCAGTCCTGACCAACAAACAGGCCTGTTAATTCCACTAAACTGGTAAGTACACAACCACCCATGTTTTCAAGTTTACATCTGTTGGCTTGTTTCGAAACCAATTTGTGAATGTAACAGGACTTAGGCTGTACATACGATTTTAAATGAACTCAGAACCATTTCATTTCTCGGACAAATTTCATCCAACTCTTCCCTCCAATTGAACAGAGGCATCCCTTTGTTTTACAAAAACAGGTCTGCTATTTTGTGCCGCGTCTTTCCCGCCGATTCCGAGGCTATTTGAAACAAAGGCAGCCCTTTGTTCCACAAAAATAAGCTCGCCAGTTTCTCTCCAGCCGATTCCGCTGCCATATTGAACAATGTATTTTTCAATGCACAAATCCGCCACTTACCAACAAAGAACCAACACGCACTGGAAAGAATGAAATGCAACTCAAAGGAAAGAAGTATTTTTGAAAGAATTTACAACTGAATAAAAATAAGCCCAATAAGGTAAGTCTACTACTTTTTACACTAATGGATCAACTGAATCATTACAATACACTAACAAAAAGCTGTACATATCTGTACACTGACTTACAGCCTAATAAAACAAGACAACCGGGTTCTAATTGAACAATTCTATAAGCCTTAATGAGTTTGCGTTTTAATAATTAATTTGAATAATTGTTTTGTCTTAGGAAACTACAAGCTTAATAACAAAAACAACAAACCACGATTAATTAGCAAGCTGTTCTGTCTTTTAACTAACATACAGCCCTATAAAACAAAAAGATTAGACTACCTTCTACAGGAATTATAGTGATCACCTATAATCATAACTAATAACCCAAAGTTAAATCAAAACAAGAACAATAGATAACAGTGTTTAACAACAAAACACTAAGGGCTAGCAAGCTGTACTGATCTTTAACTGACTTACAGCTTACCACAACTAAAGCAAAAAGCTTTATTAAAAATGAGTAATTTTGTAAGAGCTAGTAAGCTGTACAGACCATTTTCATACTATTTTAATACTTTGTTACTATTTTTTTATAACTTTACTTACCTTGATATAATAGCTCCAAAAAAATGTTATGGTAACATGGACATCCAAAATAAAACTACCATTTGCACCTTTTAGCCCTTAGGTCACAGCCCTATAGCCCTAACCCTAAGTCCACCTCCTCCATGCCACTACTTCAGAAGTATATATACATGTTCTTAAAGGCCCCCCAAGTCTGCAACACCTTTGCAGTCTGCAACACGTTAGATGTTTCCCTGCTTCAACACACCTGATTCAGATTAAATGGATCTCTTCAAAATGTTGTTAGTCTGTACAAACCAGCTAATGAGGCATCGATCTGAATCAGGTGTGTTGGAGCAGGGAAACTAAAATCTGCAGGACAGCGGCCCTCAAGGACCAGAGTTTAAAATCCCTGCCTTACAGAAAGCTCTGCAGGATCAGTGGTCTGAAGCCTCTCAAACCACCATGATAGCCTTGCCACACCACATTTCACCTGACATCCATGTGCTCCGGGGGACTGACTCTGTTGTTCGGGAGATCTTGCCATTCTGGGAGCAGAAGCAGCTCCCCAATCATGAGGAGCGCAGGCAGTTGTGCTTTGGCACTGCTCCAACAGTGGGATTGCTTGGTTGACCGGAGTGCTGTGCTTTATATCGCCAGGTCTTTTGACTTGATGGTGCCAAGGCAGTGTTACAGTTGCTTTGAGAGAACCCTGGAGCTGCTGTGCCAGCTGTGTTATTGGCCAGATATATCCACTGACGTGGTACACTGGTGCTATACTTGTGAGATGTGCCAGGTTGCCAAAGACCAGCCATGAGACATCTGTTGGCTTCTCGACCCAATGAGATTCTTGCCATGAACTTCACTGTGCTGGAACCCACCCTTATTGGGGTGGGAAACGTTTTCAGTAAGTACACGTTGGCCATTGCCACCTGTGATCAACGAGCCTTGACTGTGGCTCAGGTTGTATCGAACAAGTGGTTCTCAAATTTGGTGTCCCTGTCCGTATCGATTTGGACAAGGGCCGGAACTCACTGATTAAGTAGCTGTGCACCCTTTATGGGATAAGGACGTCGTGCACCATACCATCCAGCTGGGAATGGGCAGTGTGAGCGGTTCAATCGAGCCCTACACAACCTGCTGCACAGCCTATTGGTCTCTCAGAAGCGAGGCTGGAATGCTTGCCTGTATTTGAACAACACTACTCCCCATCAAGCATTTGGAGAATCTCCTCTCTTCCTGATTTTTGGGCAGGAGCCAAGGCTCCCAGTTGATGTCTTGTTGGGTTGAGTCCAGGAACCTGTTGGTGGTCCAGTCTATGATTGGCCCAACACACCTCTACGATTATGGAACAGCCAGTTGCATCTACCATCATCTTTCAAGTTGGATTTCTTTTGAGGACTGATGAGTATTAGCGTGATCAAAGGTTAACATAAGCATATCAAGCAGCATTTTAGTAGCTTACCGAAATCCCAGACTGTTGATGTGGTGGCTGCCTAGCCCAGACAGACTCTTCTTTGCTGTGTCCTCCAAGTTGTTTGAACCCTCATCATTGACCACCATGGCAAGAATGAGCCCTGCCTCTACTCCATCCACATAGTTTGCAAGACGATGACTCTCATTCTTACTACGGTATGTGTCAAACCTGTGAGAGTGAGAGGACGTTACTGATCTGCTGTTTTACTGCAGGCACAGTGAATGAAATGTTATATTTAATCTTAAAGGACACTAAACAAGTGGTTGAAACTTCTGAAATAATTCTTTATAACTATTTACAGGAAACCCACAGGAACATGTCCCCATCAGAGTAGTGTAAAAATAGAGTGGCGACACTCCCATAGACTTCTATAGAAAGAAAGGAATGCGGAAGTCATGTGGGTCACGGAGCTGCAGATAGTTCCGAACACGAATAGTTCCACCATGGAACGCCGTTAATTTTTGGTGTTTCTGAAGTATTTTCTCCGGTAAGTTGATGAAATGACAACATTTTTTAGCATTGAGAGGCATTAGCTGACTGGTCTTAAACTAATCAAGTAAGTTAAGTTTTAGTTAATTAATCGTGTTAACCAGCTAGTTGTAGTTTTACTGCAGCTCGCTAATGTTAGCAAGATGGTTAAACGGGTCTCAAGACATTCGCCTATTACTGTCCAATTCAACTTTTTAAAATATTCAGCCAATTATGAAATATCATGAATAACTGTATAAAATTCATGAAAATAAATGAACTATTATCAAACCATTAATTTCAGCCTAAATGTAAAATGTTCCCCTTCTAATAATTTTATTCAATGTTCTTCTGATTACACGAGTTAATTCCTTCAGAGCAACACATATTGCCACTTTTTTTTCAGCAGAAATGTGCTGAAGTCCTAATGAGGGTTGATCCATGGCAGCAGCCACCACACCTGCTGACCTCCCTGACGACGACAACAACAGAGAAACAATTCATTATCACAGCTGCAAAGTCATGCTAACGTCCAAACCCTTCAATTTGATCAATACAGTTCATTGTTGCAGATTAATCTATCTGTTCTGCCTCCCAGGCAGTTGGAAGTTTTATGTGTTTTAGCGCCCCCCTGTTTGATAATATGGTCAAATGTGGTATTGCACCAGGAAGTTAAAAATTAGCACATGTTCCTGTCAGTCTATGGAGAGGTCAGCAGATGATGGAGCTGTTTTTTAATCTGTCGCCATCTGTTTGGTTTGAGCCATAGAAAGCATTGTCTGTAAGTAAAATTTATTATTTACACAGATATATTTTTAGTTTGAAGTATATTGATGGAAATTTTTATTTTGCTAGATTACTATCTAGATATTGGTTTGTTAACATTGCTGAGCATTGGATATGCTCATTGTTTCATACAACCAGCATATTTAAGATACCTGTACTTTATTTTCTAATATAATTCATGGAATTTTGGTTTAGTATTCATACTTTAGTATTTGTATAAGAAATTTATTTGAGCATATTTCTGTTATTATTTCAGTTTTACACCTTGTCTGACACGAGTCGTCATTAAAACCTGGAGCTTGAGACGCTACATCCTGACTCTCGCGTCGATCATTCAGGGAGTTTGGCTGGCTGTCTAATTTTGGTTATGCACACCATCAGGAGGGCAGTACAGTAAAAAGACAAGTGAACAGTTGGTTCAACAGCAACTTCAGTGACAGATCAAAACAGAAGAAAAAGCTCATCATGGCAACACGTAAGGAGAATGACAACATTTCTCATGTCAGCAGCAGAGCCAGCACGTGCACATCCGCCTCTACAGATAGTGCAGCAGCCAAGGCCCACGAAAAGGCAGAAGCAGAACGCGTACGCACATCATTTGCAGAGAAGGAAGCTAAATTAAAAATTGAGCGGGCCGAGAGAGAAGCAAGGGCGGTCCTTGAAAAAACAAAACTTGATGCTGAACTGCAGATTTTGGCATGCCCGCGAGAAGCAGCAGCTGCCAGCAGGCAGGCAGATGTCTTGGAGGCCGCTGAAGAACAGGTTAGAGCTCCAGACAACGCGCACGGCAGTGTGAGGTCTTTAAAGACGGAGATCGAGGATCGTACGAGTGCATATGTAAGAGAGCAGAATGAGATACATGTATCCTCACGCCATGATGACCTCGGACCTCCACCCAGTTGGGCTAACGAAACCTTAGTCTCATGGGGAACTCCAACTGGTTCTCCCGGAATTGGCCCCTCTCCCCAAAATGCTGCCATCTCACACGAAGTGCCCATCCAACCTCCTGACTCGGCAAAGTCTATGCCACCTTTTCCTGCTAAAAGGACTGATCGAAATGAAGATAAGTCACACTCTAAACCACAGCACCACAATGTAGCCCCTTCAGCTCAACTCTACCCCTCTCATCACCTTACTGGCCAGAATATAACTCCTTCAGCACAACAGTACACCTTTCATCATCAGACTTACCACAAGATGAACCCTTCGGCTCAATCCTACATCCCTCATCAGCATACTGACCCTGCTCATCAACTCAAGACACCGGTGATGACGGACTTCGTAAAGTACTTAGCACGTCGTGAGCTAGTGACTACCGGTCTCATCCAGTTCGACGATCGCCCTGAGAGTTTTAGGTCATGGCAGTCTTCCTTTCACAACGCCATCAGAGGTCTTGGCCTTTCAGCCAGCGAAGAATTGGACCTCTTGACTAAGTGGCTGGGCAAGGAGTCATCCTGCCATGTCCGTACAATTCGTCAGGTGCATGTCAACAATCCTG
Source organism: Odontesthes bonariensis (assembly GCF_027942865.1). Taxonomy (NCBI): domain Eukaryota; kingdom Metazoa; phylum Chordata; class Actinopteri; order Atheriniformes; family Atherinopsidae; genus Odontesthes; species Odontesthes bonariensis. The sequence continues at coordinate 1,001,928 of NC_134506.1, forward strand.
ATGCAGCACTGAGGAACACATGGAGTAGGCTGATTAAGTTATATGCAGCACCTGAGGTACTTGAAAAAGCTCTTTTCAAGAAACTGGATACATTCCCCAAGATCGCCAGTAAGGACCATGTCAAACTAAGGGAGCTCGGAGACCTCCTTATGGAGTTTCTATCCGCGAAAGAGGATGGATACCTACCTGGGTTGGCCTTCCTGGATACCTCTCGGGGGATCAGCCCTATAGTAGAGAAACTTCCCTACGGTTTACAGGAGAAATGGATAACGTGAGGCTCTAAGTTCAAAGACGAACACGACGGGTTCTTTCCCCCATTCTCCTTCTTCGCAGAATTCGTATTCTATGAAGCAGAAACCAGGAACGACCCAAGCTTTGCTATCCCCAACAGTAGCGATCCTCCTGTGAAAGATAAGGCGGGCTATAGGACCGGAAAAATACCAGTAAAAGTCCACAAAACGGAGGTTGCTGCAGAGACTGAGTCTAACATCTTCTCAAAGCAGGCGGAGAACCCTGGCAAGAACTGTCCAATCCATCATAAGCCACACCCATTGAAGAAATGCCGTGGATTAAGAGCTAAGACACTTGAAGAAAGGAAGTTGTTCCTCCGCGAAAATGGGATATGCTATAGGTGTTGTGCATCAATCTCCCATTTGGCCAAAGACTGTAAAGTCACCCTCAAATGCAGCGAGTGCGAAAGCGACCGCCATATCGCAGCCATGCACCCTGGTCCGGCACCTCAGACACCCAAAGTTCCAGCTCCTACTTCTATGCCAGAGTCTGTGCCTACAGTCACGTCACGCTGCACTGAGATTTGCGGCGAAGGGCAGCCAGCAATGTCCTGTTCAAAAATATGCTTGGTACGTGTATTTCCCAAGGGGCAGCGCGACAAGGCAATCAATATGTATGCGATACATGACGACCAGAGCAACCGCTCATTGGTAAGGCCTGGATTCTTTGACCTATTCAACGTCAAGAGCAACTCCTCTCGTTATTCATTAAAAACATGCGCTGGCATAATGGAAATGTCAGGCCGCAAGGCAGAAGGCTTCGAGATAGAGCCCATGAATGGAGGAGTTACCCTTGCTTTGCCACCACTGATAGAATGCGACCAAGTACCCACCAATAGGTCAGAAATTCCGACGCCAAAGGTAGCTCTGTTCCATCCGCACCTGAGGTCTGTGGCAAAGCACATCCCTGAGCTTGATCCGAACGCGCAAATCCTTCTCTTGCTAGGGAGAGATATCATAAGAGCACATAAGGTGCGCCAGCAGGTCAACGGCCCACATGATTCCCCCTTCGCTCAGAAATTGGACTTGGGCTGGACGGTGGTTGGGGAAGTGTGCCTTGGACACGCCCACAAGCCTAGGGTGAGCGCTTTCAAGACCCACGTTTTGGAGAAGGGACGCCCTTCCTTCTTGTCACCCTGCATCAACTTCATCGACCTGAAAGAGAAAGTGTGTCATGGCGGGGAGCAACCAAGCGGTCTCACCAACATCCGCAAGTCCAGTCCGGAAAGAGTTACAGAGCATCGCTTGGGTCAGAACCTGTTCCAAACAACAGAAAACGATAATAAGGTTGCTCAATCCATTGAAGACGTAGCCTTTCTAAAGATTATGGACTCAGAGGTGTACAGGGACGACAAGAACAACTGGGTTTCCCCATTACCTTTCAAGGTCCCACGAAGACGACTCCCAAATAATCGGAAGCAGGCACTCCATCGCCTTTCCTCACTTTGTCGGACCCTGAACAAGAAACCTGTGATGAAATAACAGTTCTTTGACTTCATGGGAAAGGTGTTTGAGGATGATCATGCCGAACTAGCGCCTCCCCTGATGCAAGACGAGGAATGCTGGTACCTCCCGACATTTGGGGTTTATCACCCTCGAAAGCCTGATCAAATTCGAGTGGTTTTCGACTCCAGCGCACAGGAAGGTGGCCTCTCCCTCAATAATGTGCTGTTGACAGGCCCAGACCTTAATAATAGCCTGCTGGGAGTCCTAATCCGTTTCCGAAAGGAGCAAGTGGCAATCATGGCGGACATCCAGAAAATGTTCCACTGTTTCCTAGTCAGAGAGGACCACCGTAACTTCTTGAGGTTCTTGTGGTTCAGGGATAATGACCCAATGAAAGACATCATTGAGTACCGGATGAAGGTGCATGTTTTTGGCAATAGCCCTTCACCTTCCATCGCCATCTATGGGCTGAGGCTTGCCGCCAAAGAGGGTGAAAGTGAACATGGTGCAGACACACAAAGGTTCATAGAGAGACACTTCTATGTGGACGACGGGCTCATGTCCTTGCCCAGCGACACTGAGGCCATCAGCCTTCTCAAAAGCATCTCTCGCCGAGTCAAACCTTCGACTCCACAAGATCGTCTCTAACAGCCCAGCTGTGATGAAGGCTTTCCCACCAGAGGATCACGCTGAGAGCACCGTTTTACAGCGTAGTCTTGGGTTGTGCTGGGAGATAACTAGCGATGCATTTACCTTCCAAGTGTCCGTGGGTGACAAGCCGTTCACCCGTCGTGGTGTCCTCTCCACCATCAACAGTGTCTTCGATCCTCTCGGTCTAGCCTCTCCTGTCACGGTGCAAGGAAGAGCTCTACTACGGGAACTTACCTGTGACACTTCTGATTGGGATGCTCCACTCCCAGAGGAGAAGCGAAGTGAATGGGTAACCTGGCGAGACTCACTCCTAGAGCTGAAGCAGCTGCACATTCCGCGTACCTACACACCAGATTCCCTTACTAAGGCACGACGACTGGAACTCTGTGTGTTTTCTGACGCCTCCACCAAGGCTATCGGTGCAGTTGCTTACCTTAGAGCCATTGATGAAGATGGGAACAGCAACGTTGGCTTCGTCCTAGGGAAAGCCAAGTTAGCTCCTCAGTGTAAGCCTACCATCCCTCGGCTCGAACTTTGCGGCGCTGTGCTAGCAGTGGAAATGGCAGAGCTCATCCTTGATGAGATAGATCTCAAGATGGATGGAGTCAAGTTTTACTGCGATAGCAAAGTGGTCTTAGGGTACATACATAATGAGGTGAAGCGCTTCTACGTGTATGTACACAACAGAGTGCAGCGGATACGTCAGTCGACCAAGCCAGAGCAGTGGCTCTATGTACCAACAGAGCACAATCCAGCTGATCACGCATCCAGGGCTGTCTCTGCATCAAACCTTGGAAAACTACCTGGTTCAGCGGACCAGCCTTCCTTCAAAGATCGTATGATGACCTGCAAGAGGAATCCGAGTCCTTTGAACTCATCAGTTCTGAACTTGATGTCGAAGTGCGACCTGAGGTGTCAAGCTTCCATACACAGGTCCAAGTACAATCCCTCACAACAGATCGATTTTAAGCGCTTTTCTACTTGGGACTCACTAGTGAGAGCTGTCGCCTTGCTCATCCACATAGTCCGGTGTCACAAGTCTAAGGACTATTCTAAGGGATGTAAAGGCTGGCATTGGTGCAAACAACCTCGCACACCTGACGAGCGTTCACAAGCCATGAATGTCATCATACATGCAGTCCAGAGAGAAGCTTTCTCAGTGGAGTTTTCTGCTCTGACCGACGGTGGGGCTCTACCCAGCAACAGCCCACTCTTTAGGCTCAGTCCAGTGGTGGAAGAAGGCCTCATGAGAATTGGAGGCAGGCTGTCACATGCGCCATTGGAACAAGCTGAGAAGAATCCCCTTGTTCTACCTAAGCGTGACCATGTTTCTGCCCTGTTAGTGTCCTACCACCACAAGCAGGTGAAACATCAGGGGCGCCACTTCACTGAAGGTGCCGTAAGGTCTTCAGGCCTGTGGATCATCGGATGCAAAAGGCTCGTCAGCTCCATCATACATGGGTGTATCACCTGTCGGAAGCTACGAGGCAAGATGGAAGAGCAAACCATGGCGGATCTGCCACCTGAACGCCTCACCACATCTCCACCCTTCAGTTATGTGGGGCTGGATGTTTTTGGGCCGTGGAAGGTTAATGCTATGCGCACTAGAGGGGGGCATGCTGAAAGTAAACGATGGGCGATATTGTTTACCTGCATGAGCACTAGAGCAGTGCATATCGAGGTAGTCGAGTCCATGGACACCTCTAGTTGCATCAATGCCCTGAGGCGATTCTTTGCAATCCGTGGAACTGCAAGGCAACTAAGGTCCGATTGCGGGACGAATTTCATTGCCGCTAGCAAGGAGCTTGGACTGATGAAACAGTGACAAGGGCCCAGTATCCAGAGATACCTGAGTGACCAAGGTTGCTCTTGGGAGTTCAATCCCCCATACTCGTCGCACATGGGAGGCTCTTGGGAGCGGATGATCGGAGTAGCTCGACGGATCTTCAGCTCCATATTGCTTCAGGAGCACGTCCATCTCTCCCATGAGGTCCTATGCACTTTCATGTGTGAAGTTTCTGCGATCATTAACGCCAGACCCCTTACTCCAGTGTCCACCGATCCAGACTCTCCTTTCTTGTTGACTCCTGCGATGCTACTCACACAAAAGGGTGCTGTGCTTCCTCCACCTGGAGACTTCTCAGATAAGGACCTCCACCAGAGCCAATGGAGACAGGTGCAAGCTCTCGCGAGCATGTTCTGGACCCGATGGAGACGGGAGTACCTCCCTACGCTACAGAGCCGTCGCAAGTGGGTTGGGAAACACCGCAACCTGCAACAAGGCGATGTAGTGCTGTTAAAAGATAGCCAAGCTGCAAGAAACGACTGGCCCCTGGCACTGGTGACAGCGACCTACCCAAGCCAGGATGGAAAGGTGCGGAAAGTCAAAGTGAAAACTGCAGCACAAGGTATGCCAAAGACATTCCTGAGACCTGTCTCAGCCATCGTTCTTCTTCTTCCCGAAGAGGACCAAGTTAATGTGAAGATAGTTTAAATATTAAGTGGCATCACAGACGCCAGGCGGGGAGTGTTCTGCCTCCCAGGCAGTTGGAAGTTTTATGTGTTTTAGCGCCCCCCTGTTTGGTAATATGGTCAAATGTGGTATTGCACCAGGAAGTTAAAAATTAGCACATGTTCCTGTCAGTCTATGGAGAGGTCAGCAGATGATGGAGCTGTTTTCTAATCTGTCGCCATCTGTTTGGTTTGAGCCATAGAAAGCATTGTCTGTAAGTAAAATTTATTATTTACACAGATATATTTTTAGTTTGAAGTATATTGATGGAAATTTTTATGTTGCTAGATTACTATCTAGATATTGGTTTGTTAACATTGCTCAGCATTGGATATGCTCATTGTTTCATACAACCAGCATATTTAAGATACCTGTACTTTATTTTCTAATATAATTCATGGAATTTTGGTTTAGTATTCATACTTTAGTATTTGTATAAGAAATTTATTTGAGCATATTTCTGTTATTATTTCAGTTTTACACCTTGTCTGACACGAGTCGTCATTAAAACCTGGAGCTTGAGACGCTACATCCTGACTCTCGCGTCGATCATTCAGGGAGTTTGGCTGGCTGTCTAATTTTGGTTATGCACACCATCAGGAGGGCAGTACACTACCCAACAGTATAAATGTCAGTAAAAGAACTTCTTTATTAAGGCTTGTTTTACATTTTCCATGATGACATTTTATAATAAAATGTTTGGTTGGAATCTGTTTGTTTTTGCCCAACTGACATTTAATATGGTTTTAACCAGAAAAAAAGTTTGATTTAGATTGATATTTTAATCAATTAATTAATATTCTAAAAATATCATGCTCTGTTGAAGGATGTTGATCTGAAGGTAAGCTGGACCACTGGCATGATTAAGTATTAATGTCCCCGGCTAGCATGCAGGGGTACCCTCTACCATTTAAAACCGTAATAAATGTGTCTCTGCCGCTCCAAAAAAGAAAAACGTTGATAAAATATTGAGTCAGTGTAGTAATCAATACACATTATTGGTCAATATTTCCTGAAAACTGCGTTGTAAATGTTAAAGTTGTCGTTTTTGCGTACCGTCCCGCTAAAACCCGTTCAGACTGACTGACAGCGCTGTGATGTTAGAACCAGGTTGGAACTATTCGGGCTGCATCAACCACGTGACTGTGTCGGCTCGTTCAAAGAGTGTCCTAACTCTCTTTTTATAAGGCTCTGGTCCCCATTAGTATCAAATCAAAGTGAAATCTCATTAACAGCCTTCAAGTGTTAAGCTCACTCACAAACATTCAAATGTCCCAATATACTGTAAACCCGATAAACAAACGCACACAAACCGAAACAACAGCAGAGATGTGAAGTGCTGTTATAATACTTGAAAAAATGTGTTTCTGTGGTCAGCACCCAGTCTAACTCAAAGCCCAGCTTTTGTAACTTTTGTGATTAATCTCCAAAGGTCTTTTCATTTCTTATTGACAAAGGAAGTACATTTGAAAATATAATGGAAAATTATTCTGTTTTAAGTTGAACTTAATGGTCTAACAGTGCTGCTTAATTTCAGCTTTTATGTGGGTTTTGAATAACCTTATCGTGTACCTAAAGGAAAAGTAGATTCACGAATAGCCACTCTTCTTTTTCTGAGAAAAAAAAATTGCACATTTCAATACTCTTGTGTATATCAGTGTATCTAACCTTTACAGATAAAGGACAATGAAAGGAAATTAAGTTTGTAATGCATTTCTGAAAGTATTACAGAAACCTGTATGAAACGAGGTTAAAGCTCTGAAATACCTCCTTCAGCACAGCTCTTTATTGCAAGCATATAAGATGTCAGCAAAAAGATAATCTGTTGTGAAGTCTCACGACTGTTGGGGTGCATTCTCCTCACCTATCAGCGTACAGCACTTGCCCGGTGTTGGGGTCGATTATGTGGACAATGATGCCTCGGTTACCCCAGCTTCTCTGGAACAGGTAGTTGTTTTGGTTGCTCTCTCCAGGATGGAGGGTCTTGTTGAGGAAAGTCCACGACAACTTCTTTTGTCCGTGAATCTCAAGGGTTCCACCTGTTCCCACGCCAATGTACTTCCTCCCAAAGTAGCTGTGTTCTTCATCTCTGTCATCCAGTCTAATCAACAATGTGTAGAACAATGTATAAACCTCTTAATTCAGTTTTAAGTGATATTTGTGGCATGGACTTCACAACCGCTTGTTCTCATAAACAGTGAAATACAGCAACTGGGAAACTGACCAAAATGTAGACCTCAACATCACAAACTGTAACTAAAAAATACTTTTATCACTCATTTTTAGATGTTCTAAATAAAACAAACAAAAAAATGTTTGAACTGAAGTCTAAGAGTGGATGAGAATGAATTGAATAGGAATAAGATCTTTGCCCCCACCCTACTCTCAGTGTGTTTGCTTTACAAGTATCAACCAGGTAACATGATGAAGGAACAAGAGGTCACAGATCAATGAATTTTCTTGGTAGATAAGATATCATCAGTTGATTCTGAGAGTTTCCCAGAAAGCTCTAAAGACCACATGATGACATGATAGACCACATAAAAGATGAGTTGGGGCTTTGGTCCCTGGGATAGTACAATGACTAAAAACAGCCCCTAATAAGTCTACCAACTACCAACGTAGTAACAAGATGGGCCTGGTGACCAATCCAGGGTGTACCCTGCCTTGATGTTTCATTACTGAGTGGCTCATGGTATGCTCCACGTCACATGTTGGAAATAAGAATTCATTCAGTACAAATAAGCAAGAATAAGATCTTTACAGTGATATAAGATGATCCCTGAACATGAAAGGTTTCTTACTGATGTGAGTACATTGCAGCTGGGTGTCCCTAAAAAGACAGTGTGGTCCTTGAACCACCCATCTTACATGGTTTCCTTTCACTACTGGCACCTGTTCTGCTCATAATACATTTTTTCTGTGACTTTGCAATGGCACAACTGTTGTTTTAAGAGTGACTCAGACTATTTCCTGGATGTCCCTATACAGTATATAGTTGACATTAGCTTCCATGAAAAAAGCATGTTGGCGCACTCTTTAGGCTCAGACTAAATCAATTTAAACAGGCCGCTTGTTTATTGGCTATAAACCAACCAGACACCAGAGTTAAGAGCTGTGCTAATTGTCTGCAATTAAGCCTATCAACTTCAAATTTAGCCTTTTCCTTAGCAAGAGACACTTTTTTCACACGGTAGTTTATTCTATTTTTCTTTCTTTCTTTTTTTACCCTTATGACTGTCTTAAATAGAGTAAAAACAAGATTTGTTTGTAACATCATTTCTCTGTTGGTTTTGGCCACAGTTGACCCTGATATCCAATAGTAACTCAGTTTTATAGTTGCCATTTTACATTCATCAGATATAGTTCTACAACTATCTCATGGATCAAACTAAATCAGTGATCATATCAGAGTAGTACAACACAGACCCAATGTAGGTAGAATATATCAGGTGCAACTAGAATTCTGATTTGATTTGTAAAAATTATTTTAACTACTAATTATGGTGATTTGTAGTGCTAGGACTTTATACTCAGTCTAGTAGAGTTGTACCTTCCAAATAGGGAGATGGTGAGGTTGCCTTTATAGGGACAGTCTGCACTTCCAATGTGTAGTTCCCCTTTGTTCCCGATGAGAATATATTTTGTCCGTAGAACTATGGGTCGGTTTGTGTCTGCAATCACCAACTTCCCTGAAGGGTAGAAAAGAGTGGGGAGTTGGGGGGGCGGGATGTTAAAGAGTGATGAAGCCTCCTGGCAGCTCTTTCATGCCCCAGTGCCTTCTGCCTTCCTATCATTTATGGCCCTGTTCTGTTGCAGTTCACACACAGACACACACATTTCTCTTAGTAGTAATGCAATCCAATGACTCCAGTTCAGCAGGGAGATTGTGACTCTCAGTTGAACAAACTCTTTGTGTAAATAACACTTATCTAACAATGTCTCAACTATATCATAAGAGGTTGAATGAGGGCAACTGCACTTCTTCTTGGATCTTGAAGACATTTCACCTCTCATCCTAAAGGCTTCTTCAGTTCTGAACTAGATGGTGGGGAGTGTCAGCTTATAAGCAGAGAGGGTCGTTACAGTCACATGTGTCCCTGAACCACCTTATCACTTCTGAATTGTCTACCTGCCTGAAAGGGCGAGTTTTGGTCACAGGATCCAAGGTGTGAATGGTTGTGAAACTGCCTGGAGAGGAGACACCAAGCTGCTCTGTAGGTGCTGGGAAGATGATACCTGAGACTAGGTATGGCGCCGTCTAGGAACAGGGTATCATTAGCATCCAGCTCGGAGTCAGCATAAGGAGTGCATGTCACCTGCTTTCACCACTTCCATGTCGTTTTCGGTAGAATCTTTAATGAACGAAAGCGACTTGTTTGCTTTGTTACCTTGGTTTCTTTGTCTTTTTTCCCGCCATTATTACTAAGTCGTCAACAGCCGTGTTAAAGTCCACTTCTTCCTGTACAAGTTGGTACTCGGCTAGTGACGTATTTCTCCGTCCACCTCGGCCGCCATCTTGCAATGACGTTCCTTATACAAATCTGTCTCAGACTATGTGTGACATCACCAAAGCCTGGACTTCAGGTGGAGCTGCTCTGCCATTTCCTTAAACTTCCAGTTGAGCCCCCCTGGGTGAATAGAGCTGGTAGAACATTCACAATAAGAGTGTGTTCTCACAGTCTTTTCTGCTTACTTTTTTTTCTCATCTTCATCATTAGCTTTTGGGTCTGTAGCCTTTTTTTTCACTACCCTCAATATGCTTTAAGCACAACATTGCACGCTTTGTTTATGGTCTCCTGCCTCCTGAGCTATTCTGAAGTATTCCTAGTAGTGAGAATGAGTCTTTCTCTAAGACTCCTGTTTCTGGTGTTCATGTGACTGTCCTCATCCCCACCCAAGCTTGTGGGCACTGGAGATAATGAGGGGGAAAAAAATCATAATGCACACAAATATGTAAAACAATTGACTTGGTAGAAAAGGTAACTCAGATTTGTCAAGCATACCTCCATTAAGAATCTCAATGGAGTGGACTGTAGCCGAAGTTGTGAGAAGGACATTCTGGCCATGACCAATTGTAACACGGTGGTGTTCACTGTGTCCTGGCACCCATGGCTGAAGTCCCGGCTCTTTATCTGGACACACTACAGAAGACAAAATCAATTCAAACATTTTGCATCTGGAGGAAAGTGATTTGAAGTACATCTACTGGACTACAGTGTTTACACGGTTGACCCTACACTTTTTAAAATCAGCATAGCATCAGTAACGACAATGTGAACAGGATGGCATATTGCAGTCCGATGCTGCCCCAAGCACTCATCTGTGTTCAGATTTCTTTTATTAATTACTCAAGAGAAAGTGATTTTTTTTCTTGCATTGTCTGGGTCCTAGCATGAGTTTGAATCTTTGTTTGCTTTTAATGAGTTTAACTTCTACTGAACCACAAGTAACTATGTTTACGTTCAGGCTTACACAATAGGCTCTGTAGCAATGGAAAATAATGTTTGCTGAGAAAGAACCTTTTCCTAGTTTATGTGGCATCATCCTCTTGGTTACGTGACTTGCATCCCATAGGCTCATGTTTCTACAGTGTTGCAAAGGGACACAAATGATTACTGATTTCAGTGTGTATTTGAGATTATTTTTGGTACTACCCATTGATTTTTTTTTTTTTTTTCTGGCCTGGTGAACTGCTTGGCCAATGAAAACCTCTGCCAGTATAATTGTTTGCAACTGTAAACCCTTGCCACATTTCAAATGGCTAAATTGTTTTCAACTCCACCAAAAATAAATGTTCCCTCTAAAGTTCTAAAACAACTTCTTATGTAACTTCTCATGGCTTAAAAAGATTTTTTTTTTTGTTTTAAATGAAATGCAAATTAATTTGAAAAAAGTATACAAGCCTGGACGAGACCGGTCTCGAGACCACTTTTTGAAGGTCACAGTCTCGTCTCAGAATCGACTGCATTTTTACTCGGTCTTGTCTCGGACAAAGCAGACTCAGGATTTTTTTTTTTAAGACCCCAACTGTGGGGATATCAATAAATTGCCTGTGCATTTTTGGATTTACTTGTTAACATCACTGTGATTTTGGGTTAAACGTATTGCTTCGAGTAAAACCAATAATTTGACTCGCTAAACGGTGAGCCATCTTTTCAGCACTATGGCCCCCGTCTGTGGAATAGCCTGCTGAAGGACCTGAGGACCGCAGAGTGTTGATATTTTTAAAAACAGGCTCAAGACCCACCTATTTAATTTGGCTTTTAACTAATGTCTTATTTATACATTCATTTAATTATTTTAGTCAATTTATATTTTTAGCCCTTTTATTATTTTATTCTTTTTACTTTTTACGACAGAGTTCATTTTAGCTATTTCCTATTATTATTTTATTTTATCTATTTATTTATTTAATGTTCTTAGCCTTTGTAGTTTTATGTTCTTATTTCATATCCCCAGTGTTTCCCCGGAGGGGGCCCTCTGTGCTGGGGGCTGTGATCGACTCCGGTTGGGATGTCTCTGACTCGTGGTGAACATTGGCTTGGCCAGGTGGGGGGTCTGCGGCAGTGCTCCACTGCTGTGGGCCCCTCGCTGGCCTATTAGCTTGGTGTGCGCCCAGGTGGAGGCGTCCTGGTCGTGGGTTGTCTGTTTGTCTGTATGTGCTGGGGTGGGGCAGGGTGGGGTGGGGATGGGGGCTGCTTTTAAACATGTATAGCACTTTGTGCTACATTTTTAATGTATGAAAAGTGCTTTATAAATAAAGTTTGATTTGATTTGATGGTACAGATCAGTTTACACAAGGACAAATAGACTCAAACACAGTTTTTATCCAACTGCAATAACCACCCTCAGTGCTGCAAAAAATAATAATAATATGCCATATGGAATCTGAATGTGACGGAAAGTATGCATGTCTGTAGATTGTTTTTATGCAATGACTGTGTTCATACTGTTTGTGTTTATGTATGCTGCCAATGTTGTTTTATGTTTCTATTTTTAATTTTTTAATTTTATATTCCTATGAACACGCAATAAATGATGAACCGACTGGAGAGAACTTTTAATTTTTGTTATACCTGTGACAATGACAATAAAGACCTATTCTACAGTTTACTTATTGTCCTGGGGTAAAGAAGCCGTCATTTACCTGCTTCAGCAAGCTCATGCTCATCTGAACAGAGCAGGCAGTGCAGCGAGGATTGTCTTCTTTGATTTCCCCAGTGCGTTTAATACAATCAAGCCTACACTGTGACATATGAAGCTGCAATAATACAGGTGGATGCCACCACAACTACCTGGATTATTGACTACCTGACAAACAGACCACAGTTTGTGAGAGTAAAGGGTTGTGTGTCTGAGAGGGTGGTCAGCGACACAGGAGCACCACAGGGGACTTTACTCTTATCATTTCTCTTCACTTTGTACATCTCAGACTTTTTATTGCCCTTTCATCTCCAGAAATATTCTTATGACTGCAGTTGTTGGATGTATCCGTGATGGACAAGAGGCTGAGTACAAGGAACCGGTCAATCAGTTTGTGGCATGGTGTGGGAACAATCACCTCATCTTGATTGTGGCAAGAAAAAGGACATGACTCTACTCTACTCTAGGAGGACCACGAATAAGCCAAACACTATTCTAATCCTGGGAGAAAAGGTGGTGGTGGAGGACTACAGATAACTGGTTGTTCACCAAGACAACAGACTGAACTGGAGGGAATAGAGCAGACTCTACTTCTTGAAGAAACTTGGGTCCCTTGATGGTTGTTGGAAGATTTATATTTTCAAAGGGTGGTGGAGGCTGCATTCTCCTTTGCAGCCATTTGTTGGGACAGCAGCATCAGAGCTAGACACTCAAAGAAACTTGACAAACTTATAATGAAGGTTGGCAATGTGTTGGGGACTGCTCTGGAGCTCCTTGAGCTGATTATGCAATGAGGAATGTTGCACAAGTTGCTGAACAGAATTGATTACACTGCTCTCTACAAGACAAAGTGATCGAACAATGAAGTTTGTTCAGTCAGAGGCTTCTTCAGCTCCACTGCAACAAAGAAAGTGACAGGTCATTCCTGTCCACAGCAATCATTTTACACAATTTTTAATGGCTAAATTGTAAGTCACTTTGGATAAAAGCATCTGCTAAATGCATAAACATAAATTGATTCTTAACGCTGCAAAATAATTTATAATTTATGAATTTGTAAAGCATAATTTATTTCAAATAAATTCAAAATGCCAAAAGAGAAAATAATAAGAAAAGAAGTATAGAAATATGCAATCTACAACCCTGAACAGGATGTCGGGGGTATGGAAAATTCATGAATGATTCTCACATTTACATTATACATTTAGCAGATGCTTTTATCCAAAGCAACTTACAAGGAAAAAGGAGAATTAACAATTGCATATACACTATATTGCCAAAAGTATTCACTTACCCATCCAAATAATTAAATTCAGGTGTTCCAGTCACTTAAATGGCCACAGGTGTATTAATCCAAGCACCTAGGCATGCAGACTGATTTTACAAACATCTGTGAAAGAATGTTTCTCTCTCAGGAGCTCAGTGTATTCCTGCGTGGTACCGTGATAGGATGCCACCTGTGCAACAATTTCCTCGCTGCTAAATATTCCACAGTCAACTGTCAGTGGTATTGTAACAAAGTGGAAACGATTGGGAACGACAGCAACTTAGCCACGAAGTGGTCGGCCACGTAAAATGACAGAGCGGGGTCAGCGGATGCGCTCACAAATGCGCTTCTGGAAGAATGGTCAAACATTCCCATAAACACTCCTAAACCTTGTGAAAAGCTTGTCCAGAAGAGTTGAAGCTGTTATAGCTGCAAAGGGTGGGCTGACGTCATATTAAACCCTCTGGATTAAGAATGGGATGTCACTGAAGTTCATACAGTATCTTCAAGAATAATTTACAATAAACTTTTTATCAGGTGGAACTCTGCCTCCTTATTACCATTACTCTGTCAAACTGATTTTTTTCTTAATTAGATGATGAGAAAACTGTAAATGGTGTGACCCGATGCCCGGACCAGCGGAAGATAATGGATGGATGGATGGATGTTATGGGTCATGTCTTACCACTGTGCTGGTGCTGCCCCATAAAGCTCTATGCTGTGACATTGGTTGCCAAGCTATAGCAACTATTCAATCCAATTCAATTCAGTTTTATTTATATAGCGCCAAATACAACAAATGTCATCTCAAGGCACTTAAATAATAAAGTCCAATTCAAGCCAATTGGAATTAAATTCATTGTAATCATAATTATTTATAAAATAATCCAATTCATTCATATAGAGCCAATTCAAAAACAATTTCCTAGCTAAGGAAACCAACAGATTGCACCAAAACTTGTCTTCAGTCCAATCTCCCATCCTGAGCGAGCCTGAGGCGACTGTGGAGAGAAACGACTCCCTTTGACTCCCACCTACCTGTGGTACTAACCATTTATACTTTTTGTAGTTCATATGGGCTTAAACATAACATCTTCTCACAGTTGATTTCAGAGTTCATCTTGTCGTTCCTTAAGAGGCCATTCCTTGGAGATGCCAAAAAAAGCAAGAATTTGGTGTACAAATTCTCCCAGTAAGTCTCCACACCAAGTTACAGACATCAGCAATTATCAGAGAACAAATTGTTGCTGCCCATCAATCTTGGAAAGGTTATAGGGCAATTTCCAAACTATTTGGAGTCCATTTTTGGAGCTGCATCTGAATAAACCACAAGACTTCTGGAACAATGTCCTTTGGACAGACCAGACCAAAGTGGAGATGTTTGCTCATAATGCACAGCAGCACGTTTGTAGAAAACCAAACACAGCATATCAGCACAAACACCTCACACCAACTGTCAAGCACGATAGAGGAGGACTGATGATTTTGGCTTGTTCTGCAGCCACAGGACCTGGGCACCTTGCAGTCATTGAGTCCACCTTGAAACTGGATTATCAACAGGACCATGATAAACCTGATAGAAATGCTGTGGTGGAACCTGAAGAATCTGAATACTGGCTGATGATATTTATTGTATCTTTATTTCATGTTACTGTCAAAGGCCTTAACTCACCAGCATGGATCCTGGGAAACAGCAAGGTTGCAAGAAACATCAAATACGTCTTCATCTCTTTCAGCCTGACACTGACCGACTTCACACCGTAGGCCTTCAAAGGCTGCTTCAGGTGTCCTGGTGGCCTTAGAGAGCTTTTTGGAGAATGAAGAGTACCACTGACAGCGTGATGTCACCAAAGGAACCTACAATACACATGGCAATGCGAAAGATTCAGTTAGACATGAAGATCATAAAATGACTGGACATCTCCACCAATAAATAAAGATGTCTTTCACAATGTTTGTTTTAAATTGCTAATTTTAAAAGAAATTATGATCTTGGTTTTTCTTCTGTATGTAGTGGTGACAGCAACTCTGAGAATTTACTTAAATACTGTACTTAGGTGCAATTTAATTGCATTTGTACTTTGCTTGAAGTACAGGGACAGCAACGACAGATGGTCTGAGAGAGGTATAAAAGAAGTCACGTATGTTAAACTGGAAAAACTAACATTAAACACAGGAGGTGATGAGGCTTAGTTTTCTGTTGACACTGCACATGCTCGGCTTTGGGCCAGACTTATCTTTGTTAAGGAGTCCTTCTCTTTCTTTTTTTAGCCAAAGTGTAATGGTAAGGGATAATGTTATATCAAAGGACTAGTTAAATTAGTTACATTGTATACTGAATGATAGTATTTAATTCTAAGTTTAAAGGAGAACTCCGGTATTTTCAACATGAAGCCTCATTTATGAGTCGTCTGCAATGTTTTAGAACCCCCCTCACCGCTTTTTTGATGTTTACTGCTGTCTCCGGTATTTGCCTAATTCTGATTCATCTCAACCTGCTTCAGAATGGCAAGTACGGTTGGCAGCTCGTTCATGCTCGCACTATTTTCTTCGCGGTGGCGGAGTAATATCAACGAACATCCAGTACAAAATGTCAAATAAAACACGACAGAAGCAACTTTTTGCAATGAAATTTGATATGGATTACCAGTGCACACCAGTAACCACTCCGGTGAGTTGATGATTTTGAAAACGGACGTTTATGGTGCTTTTACGGACCTTTTTGGACATGCACCATGCTTGCCGTTCTGAAGCAGGTTGAGATTAATCAAAATTAGGCAAATACCGGAGACAGCAGTAAACATCAAAAAAGCGGTGAGGGGGGTTCTAAAACATTGCAGACGACTCAGAAAAGAGGCTTAATGTTGAAAATACCGCAGTTCCCCATTAAATAACGTTTCTTAAATTAAATGCTTTTTAACTTAAAGCGTTTCACCTTTGATCTAATTTAATCTGAGTTGAAAAAAATCTCAGCTGGAAAACTTTTATCTGTTCAACACTAAGTGGTCATGATTACAAGCCTCCAGTGCTGATATGGTCAGCTGACCAAATCAACAGTTGAAATCCTGTTTAAATATCAGCACTGCCTTTTTAGCCATTTTCCTACTATTGTGCAACATCCAGGAAATTTCTCTGAATTGCAGGAAACTGCAGATTCCCAATACTGGTTTTGATGAGACTGTCTTATGAGTAGCTCAGTGACAGATTGAGACGGAGAGGAACACTTTGATACTTATCCCTTAATCATTATTTATTTGATCATGTAATCAGCTTGTTGTTTAACTTGATTTGGGAGAGTGAATGAATTTCTTGGTGCAATCAGCTGTAGGAAACATGTTCTATTTCGTGTCCAATTTGGGGTGGCTGTTGCTCAGGAGGACGGGCATTCGTCCATCCATCCATCCATCCATCCATCCATCCATTATCTTCCGCTTCTCCGGGGATCCGGTCGCGTGGGCAGCAGCTTGAGCAGAGAAACCCAGACGTCCCTGTCCCCGGCCACTTCCTCCAGCTCTTCTGGGGGGACCCCGAGGCGTTCCCAGGCCAGCCGAGAGACATAGTCTCTCCAACGTGTCCTGGGTCTTCCCCGGGGCCTCCTCCCAGTGGGACGGGCCCAGAACACCTCACCGGGGAGGCGTCTAGGAGGCATTCTCACCAGATGCCCGAGCCACCTCATCTGACTCCTCTGGATGCGGAGGAGCAGCGGTTCTACTCCGAGCCCCTCCCGGATGACCGAGCTTCTCACCCTATCTCTAAGGGAGAGCCCAGACACCCTGCGGAGGAAACTCATTTCGGCTGCTTGTATTCGCGATCTCGTTCTTTTGGTCACTACCCACAGCTCGTGACCATAGGTGAGGATAGGAACATAGATTGACCGGTAAATCGAGAGCTTGGCCTTCTGGCTCAGCTCCTTCTTCACCACGACGGGCCGGTGCAGAGCCCGCATCACTGCAGACGCCGCACCGATCCGCCTGTCAATCTCCTGCTCCATTCGTCCCTCACTCGTGAACAAGACCCCGAGATACTTGAACTCCTCCACTTGGGGAAGGATCTCGTTCCCGACCCGGAGAGGGCATTCCACCCTTTTCCGGCCATTTTCCCTTTTCATGTCCTTCCGGTCTATGAAAAAACGTTTTAGTAAAGCCAATACTTGATTAGGGTTATAAATGGTTATGGCTAGGGGTAAATCACACTGTTACCATCATACACAGTCATTTTACCCTTCATATACAGTTGCACTCATTACCTCAGGATATTTCTTAAAACATAATCACTGGCTGCATCTGCCTGCATGAGCAAACACCACATGGGTACATTTTGAGGAGAAGAAGGAGAGTCTTGAAGAAGCTTTAAGAGCAGGCGGTTGGAGTAATCAGTAGTAGTAAGACGGATCCCTCCTAAAGAGATCTATCAGCTGAATATAAAGGAAGGAAACAGCTGATCCATCAGCTGATGTGGGCTGTGTTGAGATCAGCTTATAAACCAATATACAGTACATAGGCCATGCTGGACCATGTGGATTTCTGGAACTAACACAATGCTTAGATCTATTTCATATCATGTGCGTCTTCTTTAATTTCAGCAACTAACAGTAAGAAATGTCAGGAAATGTATACACATATTTATCTGGAATTAAAACAGTGAAATTCTAACTTGTGATTTTTGTACAAGGCAACATGCAGAGTCTAAGCCATCCAGTGGCTTGTGTGTCCTTTGGCCCATCTGAACACGATGAGCGCAGAGCAACTGGGACATTTTCAACCCAAGCTGGCACTTCTCTCACAGTCACACACACTTCCTACTGAATGAACCTCAATCACTGCTTTGCCTGTTGAACCCAGTTCTCTGCCACACGTTGTGACACAGCATTGTGCACACACAAGTATGTTTGTTAAAAAAGGTAAATGCATTTCCACACATATTGTTGTGACTTCTACAGTAACAAAACCTGACTATTAATTTCTTGCAATATCTAGCATTAAGTCCAGGAATAGTTTATAATAATATGCTGTACCTCTGGAGAAGTACAAAGTATTGGGTGGAACTCTGCTGGCAGCATTACAAGCAGTTCTGTTTGAGGTTTATCTAAACACAGGCCAGATGGAGGAGAACCAAACCTGCTGACTTAACTCACATATGCACTTTTTCCAAGTACATTTTTGTCTGAGTGAATGTTTTGCTCCCTGCCTTGTCTAAAGGAAACTAATCGTATTACATCTTTAGGAAGGAAACGTTTTGATAAGCCTGTGCTGCATTCCATTTAACACACCAAAGTCAGCTCTCCCTGCTGAGTAATTACCAGCAGTTACCATTCCTGGTGTTTCGCTTGTCTAAGTTACCAGTGAGCTCCAACCTAACACAGAACACAGGAGAGAAGTATTTTAAAAAAAATACTGGGGAGGATATTAGTTTATCACTAAAGAACACCGATTAACTCAATGAATGGACGGGATCAGAGTCAGAACAATATGTTGTTGTCAGAGGAGCACAAATATGTGCCTTTACTACCATTTAAAGAGCAGTTTAAAACAGGACAACGACAGATTGCCACACACAAAGGAATTCACAGTAATTATATTATCCCAGCTCTGTGATGGACCTGTCCAAGGAGCATCCCAAATCCCTAAATTGGATGAAGCAGGTTCCACAAATTGATGGAATATACAGTGTATATGGAAAACTATGTGACTAATTGTGTTACTTACTTTAATGTGTAGCTTTGTTAGGGTGCTGGTGGACTTGGTTTGACAGTGGAAAGAATAGGGGATGACATGAAGCAGAGGGCCAGGAGATGGGACTCAAACCGAGGCCTACTGCAACAAGGACTTTCAGCCTCCATTCATAAAGCACCCACTCAACGAGCTGAGCTATCTGACTCCCCCATCTTCACATTTTATTGCACATTTTGTCTTTTTCTTTGTCAATTTGAATATATCTAAAATAATCAATCCCCTGCTACTCCCAGGCCAGAAACTGAATCCCTCCACTGAGTCCTGGGTCTGCTGCAGGTCTCTTTCTCCTGCAGTAAACTTCCTATTGAAAACAAAACCTCTTTACCATTTAGCTCATAACATTTTTAATGTGTTTCCAAATTGACCGATGTTCCATCAACAACCTACAGCTGAACAACCCGTTATTTTGTTAGCCTCAACTTCACTATTTAAGACAACATCAGCAAAAGAAACGGTAAATGGGCAGTACAGTACTTCTATAGTCGAGTTAACCACTGAAAGCTCTTTTACATTCTAAGCCACATTCCCCCGCTCACACATGCAGCATTTCTTAGTCTACACGGTGCTTTTTCTCTATCACACACTGACCAACGGATCAGACACTTCCACTTTGGCATGTGATCTGGGAAAGTTGGGAGTCAAACCACCAACCTTTATTTGCTGCACTGGTATCCTACAGTTTGAATCCAGCTGTTCACACAGATGGCATAAGGTAGTCAGATAATGCACTTAAAAGCATATTGTTCCACTTGGAGAATGTTTTCATTAAAGTATGCTAAAAGTTGTCAGACATAAATACAAAGCTGTGCTGTACGAGCTGTGTTTGAAGGACTGTACCTGAGAAGGGCATTTCCACAAGGCTTAATAATATCTATGTTAACATCCATTTATTCTTTTTTTTTAAAACCCAAAGAAGATTGCTGTCAAAGTGCTGCTATCATTTACATTATGGCTGGGATCAGATTCTGCTTATTTATGCACATGCAAAGCAATTTTGTCCCCACTGCTAAAAATATGTATAACATTGGCAACATCCTGAGGCCTACGGTGACAATGGGTAATATGATTCACTGAGTCTGCCAGTTCTACCAACAGACGTGCTTCAGCACACTTCGGATGGGCAGGGGGGGGGGCGGTACAAGCATGTATCAGTGTGTGTTTTTCCTAAAAAGCATTCCAGGTTTAGCTGCAGTAAAATCACATTTGGTCACATACCGAACATGCTGTCCTCAATGTGATCAAGGCACACTTAACAAGGTTAGCATGAGCATGAAACATGCAGAGAGAGGCAGATGAATGCACCCTGCCACACAAAAATGCACACACACAGTTTTGAATGGAGGAAGGTAACTGGGAGAAACACAAAACATGTGTGGTCTAGCCTTCAGCCAAAAAAAACCATCAAGCTACAGTGCATCCAGAATGCATTCGACCCCCCCCCCCCAAAAAAAAAAAAAAAAAACGCCATAACCAGCCAATTCACAGAGGAGGGACAGAAAGTTCCCAAAATCCTGAAATACAAATTGTGTTGGAAGATTCACTGTCGCTCGAGTTGACATATTCTCTGAATGAAATGCCAGGCTTGTTCTGGGAGGGCCAACAGGCTCCCAGCTCCTGGAGCAACAAGAAGCTCCATCACAGGACAGGAAGCAGATGCACTGGTGTGCTGCTCTGACAGTCTGTAGGGAGATCAAGGACTCAGGCACTAACATCATCTTTTTTCAAAAAAATCTTTTTCTCAAAAAACGTTTAATGAGTTACACTCAAGAAACTTTCTGATCAAAGCTGACGTGCAGAGTCAGCACCAGCAGCATGTGTGAACCCTGAAGCCCACTGGCTGTCTGCACAGCCCAGAGAACACGGCAGCTGAGCCCAGAGAACATGGCAGCTGAACACAGAGAACATGGCAGCTGAACACAGAGAACACGGCAGCTGAACACAGAGAACACGGCAGCTGAGCCCAGAGAACACGGCAGCTGAACACAGAGAACACGGCAGCTGAACACAGAGAACATGGCAGCTGAACACAGAGAACAAGGCAGCTGAACACAGAGAACACGGCAGCTGAACACAGAGAACACGGCAGCTGAACACAGAGAACACGGCAGCTGAACACAGAGAACACGGCAGCTGAGCCCAGAGAACACGGCAGCTGAACACAGAGAACACGGCAGCTGAGCCCAGAGAACATGGCAGCTGAACACGGCAGCTGAACACAGAGAACACGGCAGCTGAACACAGAGAACACGGCAGCTGAACACAGAGAACACGGCAGCTGAGCCCAGAGAACATGGCAGCTGAACACGGCAGCTGAACACAGAGAACACGGCAGCTGAACACAGAGAACACGGCAGCTGAGCCCAGAGAACACGGCAGCTGAACATAGAGAACACGGCAGCTGAACATAGAGAACACGGCAGCTGAACAGAGAGAACACAGCAGCTGAACACAGAGAACATGGCAGCTGAACACAGAGAACACGGCAGCTGAACACAGAGAACATGGCAGCTGAGCCCAGAGAACACGGCAGCTGAGCCCAGAGAACACGGCAGCTGAGCCCAGAGAACACAGCAGCTGAGCCCAGAGAACACGGCAGCTGAACACAGAGAACACGGCAGCTGAGCCCAGAGAACACGGCAGCTGAACACAGAGAACACGGCAGCTGAACACAGAGAACACGGCAGCTGAGCCCAGAGAACACGGCAGCTGAGCCCAGAGAACACGGCAGCTGAACACAGAGAACACGGCAGCTGAACACAGAGAACACGGCAGCTGAGCCCAGAGAACACGGCAGCTGAACACAGAGAACACGGCAGCTGAGCCCAGAGAACACGGCAGCTGAACACAGAGAACACGGCAGCTGAACACAGAGAACACGGCAGCTGAGCCCAGAGAACACGGCAGCTGAACACAGAGAACACGGCAGCTGAGCCCAGAGAACACGGCAGCTGAACACAGAGAACACGGCAGCTGAACACAGAGAACACGGCAGCTGAACACAGAGAACACGGCAGCTGAACACAGAGAACACGGCAGCTGAGCCCAGAGAACACGGCAGCTGAGCCCAGAGAACATGGCAGCTGAACACGGCAGCTGAACACAGAGAACACGGCAGCTGAACACAGAGAACACGGCAGCTGAGCCCAGAGAACACGGCAGCTGAGCCCAGAGAACACGGCAGCTGAACACAGAGAACACGGCAGCTGAACACAGAGAACACGGCAGCTGAGCCCAGAGAACACGGCAGCTGAGCCCAGAGAACACGGCAGCTGAACATAGAGAACACGGCAGCTGAACACAGAGAACACGGCAGCTGAACACAGAGAACACGGCAGCTGAACACAGAGAACACGGCAGCTGAACACAGAGAACACGGCAGCTGAACACAGAGAACACGGCAGCTGAGCCCAGAGAACACGGCAGCTGAACACAGAGAACACGGCAGCTGAGCCCAGAGAACACGGCAGCTGAACACAGAGAACACGGCAGCTGAACACAGAGAACACGGCAGCTGAACACAGAGAACACGGCAGCTGAACACAGAGAACACGGCAGCTGAGCCCAGAGAACACGGCAGCTGAGCCCAGAGAACATGGCAGCTGAACACGGCAGCTGAACACAGAGAACACGGCAGCTGAACACAGAGAACACGGCAGCTGAGCCCAGAGAACACGGCAGCTGAGCCCAGAGAACACGGCAGCTGAACACAGAGAACACGGCAGCTGAACACAGAGAACACGGCAGCTGAGCCCAGAGAACACGGCAGCTGAGCCCAGAGAACACGGCAGCTGAACATAGAGAACACGGCAGCTGAACACAGAGAACACGGCAGCTGAACACAGAGAACACGGCAGCTGAACACAGAGAACACGGCAGCTGAGCCCAGAGAACACGGCAGCTGAGCCCAGAGAACACGGCCGCTGAGCCCAGAGAACACGGCAGCTGAGCCCAGAGAACACGGCAGCTGAACACAGAGAACACGGCAGCTGAGCCCAGAGAACACGGCAGCTGAACACAGAGAACACGGCAGCTGAACACAGAGAACACGGCAGCTGAGCCCAGAGAACACGGCAGCTGAGCCCAGAGAACACGGCAGCTGAACACAGAGAACACGGCAGCTGAACACAGAGAACACGGCAGCTGAGCCCAGAGAACACGGCAGCTGAACACAGAGAACACGGCAGCTGAGCCCAGAGAACATGGCAGCTGAACACGGCAGCTGAACACAGAGAACACGGCAGCTGAACACAGAGAACACGGCAGCTGAACACAGAGAACACGGCAGCTGAGCCCAGAGAACACGGCAGCTGAGCCCAGAGAACATGGCAGCTGAACACGGCAGCTGAACACAGAGAACACGGCAGCTGAACACAGAGAACACGGCAGCTGAGCCCAGAGAACACGGCAGCTGAGCCCAGAGAACACGGCAGCTGAACACAGAGAACACGGCAGCTGAACACAGAGAACACGGCAGCTGAGCCCAGAGAACACGGCAGCTGAGCCCAGAGAACACGGCAGCTGAACATAGAGAACACGGCAGCTGAACACAGAGAACATGGCAGCTGAACACAGAGAACACGGCAGCTGAACACAGAGAACACGGCAGCTGAGCCCAGAGAACACGGCAGCTGAGCCCAGAGAACACGGCAGCTGAGCCCAGAGAACACGGCAGCTGAGCCCAGAGAACACGGCAGCTGAACACAGAGAACATGGCAGCTGAGCCCAGAGAACACGGCAGCTGAACACAGAGAACACGGCAGCTGAACACAGAGAACACGGCAGCTGACCCCAGAGAACACGGCAGCTGAGCCCAGAGAACACGGCAGCTGAGCCCAGAGAACACGGCAGCTGAACACAGAGAACACGGCAGCTGAACACAGAGAACATGGCAGCTGAACACAGAGAACACGGCAGCTGAGCCCAGAGAACACGGCAGCTGAGCCCAGAGAACACGGCAGCTGAGCCCAGAGAACACGGCAGCTGAGCCCAGAGAACACGGCAGCTGAACACAGAGAACACGGCAGCTGAGCCCAGAGAACACGGCAGCTGAACACAGAGAACACGGCAGCTGAGCCCAGAGAACACGGCAGCTGAACACAGAGAACACGGCAGCTGAACACAGAGAACACGGCAGCTGAGCCCAGAGGTGCCACGCTGCAGATGATGAAACTGATCTGACTTTCACTTCTTTTTTCTCTTTCTTTGTTCTTCTGACTGTTTGAAAGTACCTTCATTATCAGAGTTTCTGCCTAAATATAGAGTGTGTGATATCCACTGCAGAATAAATCAGGCAATCAAAAGTACTGCATGTGAGAATGTGCATCACTGCTGATCAAAGAAAATATAGAACTACAGAGAATAAGTAAACATGAGGAGGAATAACTTCAAACATGTTGTGTCCTCACTGCAGATTCAGTGGAGAGACAAAACATGACTACCACAGAGAGGGGGCAACACTCCTGGACAGTATGTCGGCCATTCTAAAGCCACATTTCTAATAGCAGTACATGCTGATAAGATCTCTGTGACTGGGAAATGAGACGACATGTTCATTGTATTACAGCCAGTGAGCCTTCTTTTGATTAAAAACAACTACCCTGCTGAGAGGAAGAGCTGAGGAAGAGTGAGACTGTGACAAGTCCAAAAAGAGGCCTGCTGTACCACTGCAGGCAGACATGCAAACATATAGAATGTATGCATAACTCTAACATATACTCCGAAAGACTGAATTACAGCCAGACTTTGAGGAACTACGGCTGGATCAGACCTGAATGCTAAGATGATCTTTTTATCAAATCCATGGGCAGATGTCACTGAATCAATAAGCCCAGAACTCTTTTATCATTATCATAATTACCTCATCGCGCAGTGCTGTCTGACCTCAATTTGATAATCGTCTCGTTAAAATAAATAGAAAACGGAGGGAGAGTGAAGAGGATGGGAGGATGCTGGGACAACTGCGCTCACTGTCTGATGATGACAGAGGAGAAAAATGTGCTCTAAACACACTGGGACACCCCTAACGTCAGATATGAAAAAATCACCATATCTTCATAGGTGACAAGGTCCTAGGTTGTTCCCCTGACCTGCCTTCCCTGACACCTGAACCCATTGTTCCCTGAAGAATGAAAAATATCCAACCAATGTTACAACAGGGTTGTTACAGCCACAGGATGCATACTGCATAAGACACATCCATGATAGTTTTCTTTGTTTGCTTGTATTTGCAACAGGTGCAAAGCAAAAAGACTGATGGACAGAAGTGTGAAAATACGGTGCTGACAAGATGGAGTCAGATGGGAAGATGACCTCAGGTGACCCCTGCATTCAATAATAACAAGCTATGCACTCATCTAACAACTATCGGAATTTGAATGTGCATATTAAGACTAAAAGACTAAAAGGAAGTGATGCCTCCATATTGAGCTTTGAATTGAGTGTGAGCGTGGAAGTGTGTGTTCTTTGTCTCTGTGTGGCCCTGTGATGGACTGGCCACCTGTCCAGCTGTACCCTGCCAATTTTAAATAAAATGAAATAACTCAAATGAAAAATATACTCTTTTTATCCCAAAGGCAGATTATATAGTTGCAATAATGTTTTTATTTGATATTATTCTTCCATGATGTTGGGTTATTGCTGCTGTCAGGAATGACTTCCTGTATCTCTCTGTGTTACAGTGGAGCTGAAGAAGCCTCATACTGACCGCACTCCTTTGTTTCAGCTTTGTGTTATGCAGAGGGTGGTCAGTGTGGTTCTTTATGTTCATTAGCTTGAGCAGCATTCTTCTTTTTACAATCAGCTCCAGAGCAGTCCCCAGCACAGAGCCAGCCTTCTGTATCACTTTGTCCAGTTTTTTGAGACTCTGGCTCTGATGCTGCTGCAACAGATAATGCAAATTGCAGATTGTACTCTCCACCACAGACTGATAGAAGATATGAAACACATTGGCGCAGTCACTGAGAAACCATAACTTTTTTTAGAAGTACAGTCTGTTATGTCCTTCCTTGTAAACAGCCTCAGAGTTTCATTTCTAGTCCAGACTGCTGTCCAGGTAAACTCCCAAGTATCTGTATTCCTTCAACACCTCCACCTCTTCTCACAGGCTGGAGATAGCATTTGGCTTACACTGGTCCTCCTAAAATCCCCAATCCTTTTTTTTATTTGTTTGTATTCAAGGTGAGGTGATTGTTCCCACACCATGCCACAAAGTGATAGAGCGGTTCCCTGTACTCAGCCTCTTGTCCATCACTGAAACCTAACAACTGCAGTCATCCTCATCAGAGTATTTTTGGAGATGACAGGAATCTGAGTTGCAATGGAAGTCCAAGGTGTCCAGAGGTAGATCAGAGGTAGTAAGATATTTTCCTAACAGAGCACTTCGTTCCCAAACTGCAGGTTTACTTGAGGTTCCCAGAGTTTCTAAAAGTAGAATGGGAGGCAGAGCCTTCAGTTATCAGGCCCCTCTCTGTGGAACCAGCTGCCAGTTTGGGAGGCAGAGCCTTCAGTTATCAGGCCCCTCTCTGTGGAACCAGCTGCCAGTTTGGCTTCAGGAAGCAGACACCCTTTCCACTTTTAAGACCAGGCTTAAAACTTTCCTTTCTGATAAAGCTTATAGTTAGGGATGGCTCAGGTGATCCTGAAACATCCCATAGTTAAGCTGCTATAGGCCCAGACTGCTGGGGGGCCTCATCTGTCACACCTTTCCTCACTTTACTCTCTTTATATACATGTGACATTATTGTGGTCATTAACTCGTGTTTCTCTGTTCCAACAGGTATCCTTTGAATGGTGTTACAGTGGAATTGGACTGTATTATTTAAGTGCCTTGAGATGACATCTGTTGTAATTTGCTCCCTTAGCAAACCTCCAGAAATTTGACTTATCGGAAGATACTTCCCCCGTATCCCCTTGCCCTGTGACGGAGTCTTCCCTCAGGAGAGAGCTCTCCCTTGCTCTGAAATAATTACAAAGTATTTTCAATAATATTACTTGATTCATCTGATTCATTAATTTATGTTAACAAATAGTCTTTATTGGTGGCCCAGTGGCCTGCAGCCTCCAACCATATTAGGCCCCAAGACACTGTTTTGATTAAATATTATTTAAACAACAACAAATAAAGAGAATTAACATTATTCTTTTCAACCTCTATTCGAACTAACCTGAACTAAAGGATGTGGCTGGTTCTCACACCAAAAAGGAGGTCATGTGGTGTAAAAAATCAGAGAGAAAAATAGATGAGATTTTGTTTTAATGACCACACTTTGGTGCACAGGAGCCTTGCTCATTGTGGCTCATTGCCAGTTATCTTAAAATTGTTCTTTTGCCACAGAAATACTGAAAACCATGTCACATAATCATACTCTAATCAATAACCCAACTGCAATAATGATTACAACACTAAACTAATGACTTCAATGAAACATATGTTCCCATGCACCCACCAGCACAAAACTGCCCATGGTCAAAGCTACCACTTGCTGTTGATGAAAGACCTTTCAAGCTAAAAGTAAGACATGAGAGCGATGTTACATGACATGCTGACACATAGTGTGTAAGTTTTGTTCAGAATTCACTTGGAACACGAATCCTTTTGATTTTATTTAGATTATGGTGTAATGGTTTCCCTGAGTCCAGACCTCTGATTGTATACCTCAGTCTGCCAGATGTCATTCTTGACCAGTGGTTCAGTCAGACTCCCTCTTGTGGCAGAAAAGAGAATTAGCGACCTGTCCAGGGTATACCCTCTCGCCTGATGACAGCTGGTGACCCTGAGTTGGATTAAGCGGGTCCAAAAAATGGATGGACGGCTGTACATATACATGTTTAACCTTGCCGAAGGACCCTTTGACATTCAACCCTGGCCACATTGGGGATAAACCAGCAACCTTCCTAAGCCGGATGAGCCCAATGAGAGACTTGGCGACCGTGGCTCAGTGGTGAGAGTGGGTCATCCAATAACCTGAAGGTTGGCGGTTCGATTCCCACTCTGCTCAAAGATTGGTGAACAGACAGCTGGAGGGGTGGCAGTCCACCTCCTTGCCACAGCCGAGGTGCCCTTGAGCAAGGCACCGTACCCCCATGCTCCCCGGGCTTTGAATGGCTGCCTACTGCTGGCATCTGTCTCCATGAGTGTGTGACCCTGTGCATGTGTGTGTTCAACAGGTCCCAACCTGGAAGGGTTGAATGCGGAGGAGTAATTTCATGTATCTACATGACAATAAAGTCTTAAGCCCTATTCGGACGGGACTAGTTTAATGGGGGGACCTGGGGTAAAGTAATAATAACCGGGAAATCTAGTCCCGTCCGAACGCGCCATGTCAGTAAAGATAGCGGAGTATGTCGGTAAACTTTGCCGAGAATTCTACCTCCTGTGAAACGGTCCGGAGTATCTACCATAGGTAATACTAATCCCGTGCGAATGCGACCTTCGGTAATAAGTACGGAATATGTCGTCACATCCTTTTAAAGAGAGAAACAATTAGGTGTGTCTGTTTGCAAACATGGAGGTTCTGGATGAAGCACTGCTTGCAAGCACGCATGGTCGGCGCCATGTCTGTTTACAGATGGGGTTTACGGAAGTGAAATGAAGACGTGCATAGCATCCAGGATGTGACGGTTGTGCGTAACCAACAACTCCTCCCATGTTAGATGAATGTTACAGGGATTTCTTGTCCCGTCCGAATTGGTCATTTCTTCTCCCTGGCGTCGTCTGGTTAACCAACATTACCATACGTCCCCCCATTGAACTAGTCCCGTCCGAATAGGGCTTTAATCTTAATCTTATCAATGTAAACAGGTGTTTTGCCCTCCTCACGTGAAGGTAACACATGTTATCACTGTACTAAGGGCATGGTTAGCATTGGGTTTTAAGCCCATTAGGATACAATTTCATGTAACATTGGTCTGTTAGCAGCTGTATATTTGTTAGTGAATAGCAAGATTCAAATGCCTACTTAATGCCAAAGTCCAACAATCTTCATCAGCAGATGAGGGAAAAATGGCAGAATGTCACAGAGCTGTGAAGTTGGTTTAGTTGTGTGGGCAACTGCTGATAATTGCTATTAAATTGAGAATTGCTTAAAGTTTGCAGCTGCTATGAATTGGTATTTGTTATTTTAATAAGGCTAATGGTTCAATCCAGTTGCATGCAGTTGATACAGATCTGTTTTGACCTGCTCTCTATTCATGGTTGGTTTGGGAGGTAGAAGCTCTATGCACAACCAATGCTTTGCAAGACTGAGTGATATATGAACGTACTGATACTGAACTCTTTCACTATGTGAGTTATGAATGAATATCGACAGTAACATTCAGCAAATGGTATCTTACTTGTCATATGCATTCTTTGTTACACCACCAAAAATATATTAGTTAGACAGAGTTTATTCATTTCTTTTTGGTGCTGAAAATGTAATTGTAAGGCATAAGTCTACACTAAGTATGTATCTACAGCGCAGGCCCCCAAAAAATAGGGAGCACATTTCTTAGTCAGAGGCGCTGGTACATCTGCTAAAACAAAAGTTTAAAAAAAGCTAATGAATTCATTCCCATTGCCATTAGAAATGTGTTTACCCTAAAGGGCTACAACAAACACACATCCAGTAACTATCTTCATCCCAGGGGACAACCTGTAAGCTACGACAACATGACTAGATGGAAATATACTGTACTCTACAACAGTTTGTGAACATCTCAAATTTCTGGGGAAATTAGACGACTGTGTCATCTTTGACTGCACCACACAGCAGGACTAAAAGTGAGCTGCCAGCAGTCTTACAGAAGTCAGATCTGTCCATCGAATCTTTTTGTCAAAGTTGTTGCTGTATGTTTCTGGGCCTCCATGTAAGACATAACTGTTGATAAATGTATATTTCGGTAAAGAAAACGTGCGCTGTGTTAACCCTTGTAGTTCTGAGTACAGCACCCTCATTGAGAATTTCCATGGACATGAGGGTTTCATGTTCCCATTATGCTGATCAAAGTTATTTTCTAAACCTAACCAAGCTGCTTGGTATTGGGTATTGGTACATAACCAGAGAAAAAAAGATGGAAAAGAAACATTAGTTATATAACTAGTAGTCCATAAAGAATGTATACACAATTGTGGATTCCAACATAAAATGCTAACACATTTTCTTGGTGACTGTTTCGGTATTTGTGTGTGAACCATTGTACTTCCCTTGTGTGTGAGAGACCTCTGCTACTTTAAAGGCAGGCAGAGAACAGCTGCAGGGCTGGGGCAGGTGGCAGACTAGAGAGGATCTTTATAGACCCGTAGACTCATAAAACGACATGCCATTACCTTTACTGCCATGTAGAGGACCTATGAGAACATAAAATACAGTATGAGGACTGAGCCTGTCTGGATGTGGATGTGGGTTTTTCTAAGGCACAGAAGAGCATTAAATAGTGATGAAAGCATTGTCTTTATTATTTATCTGGAGGAAGGCCGCTGTTAACACTTGCACGTGCTGCGCACAAACACACCCCTATACACATCAGCAGCTCAATATCATGTCAGTGGACATGGCAGAACAAATCACAGCTCGAAAGCAGATGTTTGAACTTTTCATGAAAGATTTAGAAAATTCCAGGGAAACCCTCAGGGAAACCTTCTCCACATCATCACGAGTGTTTTATAGTTAAACAGTGAACACATTTTCTTTTTCATCTTTTCATCTTTCTCATTCAAAAATAAATATTACAATGCACTAAATTAGGCTGAGCTTTGTCCAACCAGTGGTGGGAGTATAAATATTGATGACATGATCTTGAATGGTTTTCAAACAGGACTAGAAAAACTGCTCCATGCATTTGTTACTTCAAGATTGGACTGCTGTAATTCTTTATTATTGGGCTGTCCCACATATTCTCTGAAAAGCCTCCAGCTGATCCAAAATGCTGCAGCCAGAGTTCTGATGAGAACTAACAGGAGAGATCATATTTCTCCAGTTTTAGCTTCTCTTCATTGGCTCCCTGTTAAATTCAGAATAGAATTTAAGATTCTTCTCCTCACATATAAAGCTCTTAATGACCGAGCTCCATCATATCTTAAAGATCTCATTGTAAGATATTTTCCTAACAGAGCACTTCGTTCCCAAACTGCAGGTTTACTTGAGGTTCCCAGAGTTTCTAAAAGTAGAATGGGAGGCAGAGCCTTCAGTTATCAGGCCCCTCTATTGTGGAATAAGCTGCCAGTAAATGTCCGGGAAGCAGACACCCTTTCCACTTTTAAGACCAGGCTTAAAACTTTCCTTTTTTATAAAGCTTATAGTTAGGTCTGTTGAATCTGATAGTGTATCTGCTAGTGTGTCTTGTCCTGCCTCCACCTCTGGCACCCTCTATACTTTCATTACCCCCTACCCGAACCAGGGTTTGCATCCCCACCCCGCTGTGACTGGTGTGCAGTTGGTGAGAGGCTGAGGTAGCTTGTGGCTGTAAAAAGATGGTTGTTGTGGTGTGAGGAGCAGATCTATATAGGGAGTATAGGGAATTACTCACTGAGTCTGGTCCTTTATTTTATTATTTATTTATTCGTTAGCACAAGTTTCTTGTGTTTACCTTGAATAGGGATGGCTCAGGTAATCCTGAAACATCCCATAGTTAAGCTGCTATAGGCCTAGACTGCTGGGGGGCCTCATCTGTCACACCTTTCCTCACTTTACTCTCTTTATGTATATGTGATATTATTGTGGTCATTAACTCGTGTTTCCCTGTTCCAACAGATATCCTTTGAATGGTGTTACAGTGCCGCCGCGGCCCCCCCCCCCCTTTCTGTCTTCTCAAACCCCAGCTGGTCGAGGCGGATGGCCACCCTTCCTGAGTCTGGTTCTGCCAGAGGTTTCTTCATGTTAAAAGGGAGTCGTTTCTCTCCACAGTCGCCTCAGGCACGCTCAGGACAGGAGATTGGACCGAAAAACAAAAAGGTTTCAGTGCAATCTGTTGGTTTTCTTAGCTAGGAAATTGTTTTTGAATTGGCTCTATATGAACGAATTGGATTATTTTATGAATTATGATTATTATTAATTAATTGAATTCCAATTGGCTTGAATTGGACTTACTATCTAAGTGCCTTGAGATGACATTTGTTGAATTTGGCGCTATATAAATAAAAATTAATTGAATTGAATTATTAGTACAATATTTCATAGCCTGTTTAGCTTCTCTGAAGAGGAACTTGTTGATTCTGCTGCCCTCCTAATAAAGCATTGGAATTACATCTCCTGCATCTGCATCCTCCGTTCTCTAAGTGTGACAGAACCAGCTGCCAGTTTGGGAGGCAGAGCCTTCAGTTATCAGGCCCCTCTCTGTGGAACCAGCTGCCAGTTTGGGAGGCAGAGCCTTCAGTCATCAGGCCCCTCTCTGTGGAACCAGCT
Organism: Odontesthes bonariensis; assembly: GCF_027942865.1. Taxonomy (NCBI): domain Eukaryota; kingdom Metazoa; phylum Chordata; class Actinopteri; order Atheriniformes; family Atherinopsidae; genus Odontesthes; species Odontesthes bonariensis. Next base: position 1,034,351 of record NC_134506.1, read on the forward strand.
GCCAGTTTGGGAGGCAGAGCCTTCAGTTATCAGGCCCCTCTCTGTGGAACCAGCTGCCAGTTTGGGAGGCAGAGCCTTCAGTTATCAGGCCCCTCTCTGTGGAACAAGCTGCCAGTTTGGGAGGCAGAGCCTTCAGTCATCAGGCCCCTCTCTGTGGAACCAGCTGCCAGTTTGGGAGGCAGAGCCTTCAGTCATCAGGCCCCTCTCTGTGGAACCAGCTGCCAGTTTGGCTTCAGGAAGCAGACACCCTTTCCACTTTTAAGACCAGGCTTAAAACTTTCCTTTCTGATAAAGCTTATAGTTAGGGATGGCTCAGGTGACCCTGAAACATCCCATAGTTAAGCTGCTATAGGCCCAGCCTGCTGGGGGGCCTCATCTGTCACACCTTTCCTCATGTAGTGTCCTCTTATAAGCACTTGCATCGTGACGCCAAAGGTGATTTCAATTGTTTACAAACGGTTTTATTCCATTGTTCCAAACTCAAGATTCTTCCAGTTTCAAAGTCCATCACTAAATCATAAATGTTTCCATTTTCCAAGTTTCCATAAACAAAAAAAAAACGCCCAGAAAACAACAAATAAATATGCTACATTGAAAATCATTTTCCTGCTGGCGTCTTTGTTCCTTTCCAAAAGCCTAATGCTCACTGAGAGCTCTCTTTGTTCCAAAGCTGTGGCCTGATTATTCACCTGGGCCAAATAAGCCAGGTGAATCACCAGCCAGGTTAAACAAATTCCAACATGCAGGTACAAATGTCCTCCAGCAGGTGTCACAATTCCAAAAACCCAAATGACAACAAACCACATGTCAAACCAAAAACAAATACCAAATCAAATACCAAGAATGGCTCCTACACATCACCCCCCTTATTGCTACTGGCTAAGGACAGGTACAATAACAAACCAAATAAACTAAGGAGCCATATATACACAAGTCAATTCAATCAATCATAATTCACATCATCATTCACAAATAAAGGCATCAGAAGATGTACCCTTTTTTTTTTTTTTTTTCTCAAAATCATTGCAGTGTTCAGTCCATAGAGTCCGTTTGCCATTGCAGGCATTGCTCACTCAAGAGTCCATAAAGTGGTGTATGTTGTGCATAGTGTCTGTGTATGGATACGACGCTCATGTGTGCACGGATAGTCCATGGTCCATGTGTGCGCATGTGAAGACTGGAACCATCAGTGTATGTGAGATTCACACAAAACAGTAATTCAAAGTACCTGTTCATATATCACAGTGTCACTCATTGATTCATACGTCATTCTCCAACAACAAACAGACCTTTGTAATTGGTCGCTCTAAGACACTCGTCTTAGTTTTCAGTGTTACACTACGTACCACCCCCTTTGAATCCTTCTTTGTGTCAATAACCCTCCCCAACATCCAAGATGCCCTAGGGGCTGTAGGGTCGGCAATTAACACAACATCCCCACACATGTAATTGCGTTTTATTCTTAACCATTTTTGTCTTGCTTGTAAGGTTGGAAGATACTCCCTAACCCATCGCTTCCAGAATGTGTCAGCCAAGTATTGTACTTGTTTCCATCTGCGTCTACTGTATGTGTCTGATTTCTGAAACAACCCAGGTGATAATGTGGGCTGACCTTTAAGAAGTAAAAGGTGGTTGGGTGTTAAGGGTTCAAGGTCATCAGAACTATCTGAGATGGTGGTAAGTGGGCGACTATTAATGATTGCCTCTACTTCGCAAAGGAACGTATGAAGGGACTCGTCATCCAGTGTTTGGGCTTTGGTTAAGGCCACGAGTGCTAGTTTCACTTGTTTTATTAACCTTTCCCAGACTCCTCCATAATGTGAGGCGGCAGGTGGGTTGTAGACCCATTCAATGCCCTTCTGCTGTAGAGCAACGTGTAGTTTGTGGCTTTTGTTCCATTCTTCTATGGCGTTTCGAAGCTCACGGTCGGCGGAAATCAAATTTGTTCCGTTGTCTGATCTTATCTGCAGAACCTGACCTCTTCTGCTGACAAACCTACGAATTGCGTGTATGCACGAGTCAGTGTCAAGGGAATTTGCTATTTCTAAGTGCACTGCTCTAGTTGTGAGGCATGTGAATATAACGCCATACCTTTTAACTTCGCTTCGTCCCCTTTTTACCATTATTGGGCCAAAGTAATCAGCTCCTACATAGGTGAAAGGTGGTAAGTCAGGTGTCACTCTGTCCTTTGGCAGGTCTGCCATCTTTTGCTCTCCTAAGCGTGCATGCTGTCTTCTACAGAACACGCACTCAGATCGGATTTTTCTGGCCAGAGCGTTTGCTGCTGGTATCCAGTACTGCTGTCTTAATCTGGCCAGCATGTGATTCCGTCCACAGTGTCCTAGTTGTTCATGAATGTTTCTTAGTATCACTTTGGACACATGGTGGTCCTTTGGGAGGATGACTGGATGTTTCTGACGTTCCGGCATGGCCATTCTGCTCAGCCTTCCTCCTGTAAGCAGCAGTCCATTTTGCAGTATAGGATCGAGCATGCGAATGTGGCTCTTTCGGCTTAGGTGTGCATTTTTCCTTTGCAGGGCTTCCATTTCCTCAGGAAACGCTTCCAGTTGGGTGTAGTGGATGATTGCATTTTCTGCTCTTTTAAGGTCAATCAAGGTCACAGGTTGTGTGATTATGCATTTTTTCACTGTCTTCATTTTTCTTTCCAACAGGTCTCCCCTTTCAGGTGTGGGACTAATCCCGGTAAGTATTTCCTTTCTTTTCTGACTTAGACTCAACAGTAGGTCTTTTAGCTTCAGTAGCCATGTGACCGCTCTCTTAAGTTTGTTCCAATTTGAGTGGTGATGAATGAAATCGTGGGTTGGGTTCTGGTTGGTTGTGGATGCCATGACTACAACATCTCTCTTCACCTCAACATCACCATCGTTACATGTCTGTGTGTCAATATCAGACTTTGGCCATTCAGAATTTTGTTTCCTAAGAAAGTGTGGGCCACTAAGCCATGTGGTGGACTGGGTAAGTGCAATGGCTTTACAACCACGAGATGCACAGTCTGCTGGGTTGAGTTTTGTCTCAATGTGTCTCCACTGTTTAACTTCGGTCATTTCTCTTATCGTGTGCACCCTATTGGCCACAAATGTTTTGTACCTTTTGTTGTCATTTGTTATGTATTTTAGCACTGCTGTGCTGTCGGTCCAGAACACTGAACTTTCCAGTGTGAGCTGCAACTCTGTTCTAATTAGCTTGTCTACTCTAACTGCGAGCATTGCTGCAGTAAGCTCCAGTCTTGGTATGGTCATTTGCTTCAGGGGTGCTACACGTGACTTCCCCATGACAAAGGAGACGTGTACTTCCTGGTTTGCATTCTCAAGACGGAGGTAGGAGACACAACCATATCCACTTTCTGAGGCATCACTGAAGAGGTGTAATTGTGCAGAGGTTACCTGACCGAAGTGCGCAGGCTTCATGCACCGGGTGACTGCAAGCTCTCCAATGTGTCTCAGTCCAGTCAGCCACTCCTGCCACATCTGCACATGGTGCGCTGGTAGGTCTTTATCCCAGGCATGGTTTTGTTTGCACAGGTCCTGCAGGATGTTTTTAGCTGTAAGGACGAATGGGCAGATGAAGCCAAGAGGATCATATACAGATGCTATTACAGAAAGTATACCTCGTCTTGTGCATGGCTGATTCTTTAGGCTCACAGAAAAGGTCAGTTCATCCTTTTCCACATGCCACTGAATTCCAAGACTTCTCTCCACAGGCAATTCACTTTTTTCCAGGTCAAGATCTTTCACTTGTTGTGCTCTGTCTGCCTGTGGAATGGACATAAGAACATTTCTGTTATTGCATATCCATTTGTGCAAGCGGAAGCCTCCCATTGCACATGCAGTTTCTAGCTCCTTGCACAAGGACATTGCATCATTCTCGGTTGCCACTGATTTTAAGCAGTCGTCAACATAAAAATTGGACTTGATCGTTTCCATTGCTTCCACAGAAAACAGATCTTTGAAGTCCTCTGCTGTCTGTCTGAGTGCGAAACTGGCACAGCTTGGTGAAGATGTTGCACCAAATATGTGCACGGTCATTCTGTACTGTCTGAGTGGCTGATTTGTGTCACCATTTGGCCACCATAGAAAGCGCAAGAGGTTGACATGTTTCTCAGCTACCCTCACCTGGTGGAACATGCTTGCTATGTCCGCCATTAATGCAACAGGCTCTTGGCGGAAACGCAGGAGAACACCCACCAGGTTGCTAGTGAGGTTTGGGCCTTGAATCAGTGCACTATTCAAAGATGTTCGTTGAAAGGATGCTGAGCAGTCGAAAACTACACGCAGAGTGCCCTTTTTGGGATGATGTACAGCGTGGTGTGGAAGAAACCAGACTGTTCCGCTTTCCTTGTTCAGCTCATCATCTGGCACCATTTCTGCATAGCCACTTTCAATCACTCCCTGTAGGAAGGCTGTGTATTCAGAGTGATGCTCTGCATTTTTCTCTAATTTTCTTTTCAGGGAAAAAACGCGTTGCTGTGCCTGCTGGTAATTTTTTGGCATGTTAACATTCTCCTCCTTCAAGGGGAAAGGTAAGTAGTAATGGCCATTTTTCTATTCTTTTGATTTTTCCATGTTCGACATGAATTGTTTGTCTGCTATTGACATTTCGGTTTTCTCCTCAGGTTCTTTCTCTGGGAAATCGTGATGGTATTGGTTTACCAACAACCTCTACTGTTAATGACTTTCCAGGGTTCCATGAGTTTGGCAGCATTTGTTCCAATTAACAATTCTATTTCAGCATCCAGTTGTGACAGTTTGACTTGTTTGGGTATGTGCTGTTTTGACACTGGCAATTTTGGTTGTGGGTAAACGTCTGGGAGCTTGTGAAACTTGTGCTCCTCCATACTGCTGACCTCTAGGCCGGTGACTACACTACTGTTGACAGGCTTCTCCTGTCCCATGGTTTGCAGTAGAATTGTGCAGTTTTTTCCACAGGTGTTTAACTTTCTTTTCAGGGAATCAGTGCAGAACGTGGAGGAGCTACCTGGATCTAAAAAGTCGTAAGTATGTACAAATTGTTCTGAATTGACAACTTTGACCTTTACGGAGACTATGGCTAAGGTGCATTGTGACTCACTGTCCTGCAGGTGGTCTTTTCCCAAAGACACCAGTGCACTTGTTGCAGGTAAGGCATGATCCGCTTGTCCGTCATCCTTTGGCTTTCCTGTGTGGATATGCAGAACAGTTGGGTGAGAGAGCGAACATTTGTCACAAGTCATTCTATTGGAGCACGTCTTACTCATGTGTCCTTTCTCCAAGCATCCAAAGCACATTCCATTTGTTTTTAAGAATTGAATTCTTTCATTGTTTTGTTTTCTTGCAAACAGCTGGCAGTTTTCAAATGTATGATTCTTTCCACAGAATAAACATGGCTTGTTGAATGCACTCTTGTTTGTTTTTTGCTTATGTCCAGGTGGGTCATTGTTGTTGGCAGGTACATGATCGACGGTGGTTGCAAAGCTGGATCTGGCATTGGATTTGCTGGTCACAGTTTGTTTTGTTCTAGGGGCCCTTTTAGCATCCACTGTGCTACTTATGTCTCCAAAAACCGGGTCTAGCATTGCCCTGCACTGCTTGTCAACAAAGTCCCCTAGGTCTTTAAATGTCACTTGTTGGTCTTTGTCATGTAAGGCACTCACATGCCCACGCCATTTGTCTCTCATTCTGTAGGGGAGTTTAGACACTAATTGTCTGAGGTTGGTGGAGTTCTCCAATTCCTTTAGGCCATCTATGTCCTGCATGGTATGGTAGCAGCTGTTTAAAAACAGAGCATAAGACCTCAGCCCATTGCCATCTTCAGGTTTTATGTCTGGCCAATTTAATGCTTTGGACATGAAAGCAGATGCTATCTTGTGGCGGTTTCCAAACTGTTTTTCCAGTTGCCTTTTTGCTTCTTTGAAGCCTACATTTGGGTCCATGTGCAAGAAACTGCTTACAAGATCTCTAGGTTGGCCCTTGGTATATTGCTGTAGGTAGTAAAGACAGTCTGCCAAGCTAGCTGCATGCCTTTCTACACACTGTTCGAATGCCTTGATGAACGTTCTAAATTCAAGTGCATCGCCATCAAAAATTGGGACATTCCTATCTGGCAACAAAGACAGTGTTTGTTGTTTAACAAGTAATTCAGTTATTTCCGTCTGCCTTTTCAAAACATCAGCAATTTGTTTGTTGCCATCAGCAGCAGGAACAGACCTTTGTTCATGAGTTGTTTGACTTTGGGGAGTTATTGGTGTCTGAGCTGGTGGTTTCACTGGCCTCTGCGCTGTTGTGGGAATTTTATATTCGGTCGGTGTATCGTATGGATAGGTGCCAATCAGTGACCGTCTTTCCTCCGACTCACGCAATGCCTTTGCCTTTGCTTGTGTGGCAGCCAGCTCAGTTTCCATTTCAAGTTTTTCTTTGCGTGCCTTTAACCTGACCTCCTCAATGTCCAGTTGTAACTTTTCATTTAACGCTTTACTTTTTGCTTTCAATGCTGCGCAGTCTGCCTCTGCGCGCTGCCAGTCTGCCACTACTTGCGCGTTAGATGGCTGTCTGGATGTAACACTCCCATATTCACTAGGGGCTTTGCTCATTGCCTTTCGGCCAGTTTGAGATACGCTGTCTTCTGGGACTACCAGATCTTCTCCCTCCTGTAGAACTACTTCTTCGCTGCTCATTGCCCATTTCATAACGTCTTCCAGAAATGTGCTGAAACTGGTATATTTCGGGATAAACCAATCAGCTTGATCAGCCTCTCTCTCGTATTCATCCTTCATCAAACTTTGCACTGTGTCTTGTAACTCTTTAAACTCATTAAAGCTTCTTTCAAGACTGTCAATTTGCTTTAGCACATTTTCCTTGTCTTCTCCAGCCGTAATTAAAGCGTCAATTTTGTTTCTTTTCTTTGTCAAGTATCCAAGTTTTCCCCTACGGCTGCCTATTAACTGTAAAAGTTTCCTTTCGGCTTCCATGTGCTGCCGCTCTACTAAGTTCTCTTCTTCTGTGTTCGGTTCCTCTTCTACTGTCTCTGCCATTTTCAATTCAAACTCAAAAAGGTATTCACTTTATAATCAACTCAAAAGGGTTCTAAATCAGTTCAATGTTTCTGTAAGTCCCAAACTCAAATATGGCAATGTTCCAAACTTAAAGCGCAAAGTCTTTGCGAGCACGGCGGCCCGTTTGTGTGCAATGCTTTTTTTTTATACTCACTCCACCGTTGCAAGAGATGAGTGCAGTCTTTGTCTTTGAAGAGGATATCCAAATGAAAGTGAAATGTTTGCAGTCCAGTTCTGCTAGTCAATTAATCCAATCTTCCAAACTCAAGTTTCCAATTTCCAATGATTCCACAGAAAAAGTTCATGAATCCAGGTTCCAGTCCAAACGCAAGAGTATGTCCAAACTATGCTTCCAATGCAGAATGATTTTCAAACTATGTAGTGTCCTCTTATCAGCACTTGCATCGTGACGCCAAAGGTGATTTCAATTGTTTACAAACGGTTTTATTCCATTGTTCCAAACTCAAGATTCTTCCAGTTTCAAAGTCCATCACTAAATCATAAATGTTTCCATTTTCCAAGTTTCCATAAACAAAAAAAACCGTCCAGAAAACAACACAAATAAATATGCTACATTGAAAATCATTTGCCTGCTGGCGTCTTTGTTCCTTTCCAAAAGCCTAATGCTCACTGAGAGCTCTCTTTGTTCCAAAGCTGTGGCCTGATTATTCACCTGGGCCAAATAAGCCAGGTGAATCACCAGCCAGGTTAAACAAATTCCAACATGCAGGTACAAATGTCCTCCAGGAGGTGTCACAATTCCAAAAACCCAAATGACAACAAACCACATGTCAAACCAAAAACAAATACCAAATCAAATACCAAGAATGGCTCCTACACCTCACTTTACTCTGTTTTCCCCCGTTTAATTTCTCAAATGACATTATGTATATGTGACATTATTGTGGTCATTAACTGGTGTTTCCCTGTTCCAACAGGTATCCTTTGAATGGTGTTACAGTGTTTGTTGTCCCCTCTCTTCTGTCCTCTCAAACCCCAGCTGGTGGAGGCGGAGTGCCACCCTTCCTGGTTCTGGTTCTGATGGCCACCCTTCCTGGTTCTGGTTCTGATGGCCACCCTTCCTGGTTCTGGTTCTGCCAGAGGTTTCTTCCTGTTCAAAGGGAGTCGTTTCTCTCCACAGTCGCCTCAGGCACGCTCAGGACGGGAGATTGGACTGAAGACATGTTTCAGTGCAATCTGTTGGTTTCCTTAGCTAGGAAATAGTTTTTGAATTGGCTCTACTGGATTATTTTGAATTTAATTCATAGGATTTAATTGGATTATGATTACAATGAATTGAACTCCAATTGGCTTGAATTGGACTGTATTATTTAAGTGCCTTGAGATGACGTTTGTTTTATAATTTGGCGCTATATGAATAAACTGAATTGAATTGAATTGAAGGCAATTGAATTGCTCCTCTGTTTAATGTAAACAATTTTATGTTACTATTGTTTTTATTTATTCTATTTATGCAAAACATCGATCCTTCATTATTACGCTACAACAGTATAATTTCCCTTTGTGTATTAATGAAGTAATATTCTACTCAATTCCACTAACTCCAAGTTACATGAAGGCCTACTTCATGCTACTGAGTCTACTGAGTGCAGAAAGTACTTTTATTGTACTCTCTTGATCAAATATGCAAAATATGTGAACTTGTAAAAATGGAAAGGTGCAGAGCAGCCCTCTATCTAGCTGCAAGTCAAACCTAACTCTCAATCCAATAAAAGCCCACAGATCTCTGTATGTCCTTAACCACCTTAATGTGGTGGAGGGTTCTGAGTACCACCATAGTCCTGAGAACTACGTTGTCAGGGGCATGATCCTTGGGAAACCCTGACCGCATTTTTAAGGGAGAGGTCAAACTAAGTGTGATTCAAAGACCTCAATAGTGAAACCCCAGAGAGAAAAAAATCACTTCCCCGGGAAAAAGGAAATCAGGGAACACCTGGTGGTGTCATGGTTGTACTTGGTTGCGTTTTGTGTTCTCAGTTTCAGGATAGAGCTCCCATTCGCAGAAGAGAGCGGAAAAGAAGGTGAATACTACATATTCAATGGAACCAAGTTTCCCTTTGAAAAAATTTAAATGTTTAAAAGAGATGTTTTTCAGCTCCAAAGATACATTTAGTTCATCATCAGATGATGTCCTCATTACATTTTTTATGCTGCACAAAACAAAGCAAAACCCCAAACTTGTAGAAATGTGATTGGCTTTAATAAAGAATAATCTTTGAAAATAATCTTTAGGGTTTCATGCTTGTTAAAGAACAAATTTCAACCTAATCGAGAGACAAATCTGGGCAATGGATGAGGGTTAGAATTACAGAGCCCTCACCCTAACCCTAACTCAGCTTTACCTATAGTGCTGATTCATGCTTGAACTTTTACAATCTTTCCTTTTCACGATTATAATCCAAAAGGAAAACCTCCTGTTAGCTTTCAGGTTTCACCAACACAAAGCTTCTATGCTGTCTGCTGTGCAAAAACAAATTTCCCCTGGTGGCCATCAGCCTCACCTGGAACTTCTGGTTCTTTCAGCAGCTATTGCAAACTGCCATCTTAACAGTAGAATGAAGGTAGAGGTGTCCTGTTAATCCAGCCATGACTGTATCTACACTGATTTCTGTGCCGCCATCCCTCTGACCTATAGAAGATAGCAGAGAGGAACATCTGACAATGACATGCTCCTTCATCAGCCTCAGTACCTGGCTCTAACTGATGTCAATGTCAGCACTACAGCACACACACAAGCAGATATATAATATCAAGCCAGGCAAGCAGGCATACAGACACACACCGTGTCAGAGGTGCCAGCTGGTACATGTTTCTAACTGCTTCACCAGTTCATGCAAAACAGATACTAAATCTATTCATTTCTCACCAAACTTATCAATAAGAAATGGGCCAAAAACAGAAAGTCTAAGCCACAGGATGTTGTAGAGAAATTCAGATCACCCAAGTACAGTGTAAACTGAAGGTTCACATCATTTCAATTTTGACTTAAATGTTTTTTTTTGTCATTTTTACTTTTTATGTTTAATCAAAGAATGATATAAGATGTGGCTGGTGATTTATTGACAGCATTTGTTGTTAAAACATGTCATGAAATTGCACTAACTTACATTGCCTCTGCAGATAATCACTAAGACTTCTGAAACAACCGACATCTCTCTTTCCAACATGCAAACATGTAAAGCAGTAAAGCATTAAAAAAGCACAAATACCTGTATGTTCAGCCCTGCAAACTTGTCCACCACACACCTGGTGCTTTCCATCTGAAGACCAGCTTCCAGATGTTCCTCAACAACCATTTCACCTCAAATACAGATAATTATGCTACTGCACCTTCACTCTGACCTGCAAATATGCAGCAGCAGCAGCCACTGAACACCTTCCACTACATTGTTGTCATTTCATTCGTCAAATCATCTGTTTCACTGGCCTGTCGACACATGTACCACCACACACACACACACACACACACACACACACACACACACACACACACACACACACAGCACTTCAGCACATGAAGTGAGTCTCAACATGATAACATTAACATTTTTTCTTCACATGATTTCAGTCCTCACGAGTTGGCTCATGCTGAAATACATCATAAAAAAAGAGTTGTAACGTAAAGCACTGAAAGAGCTCCGTCAACACTAAATCTGTTCTATTTTATTTCAAGCAAAACAAAAACATTTTGTTACCTTAGTGACACTCGCTCTGACAAACAAGACAAAGCAAGGCAAGGCAAGGCATCTTTATTTATACAGCGCATTTCATACATCAGGCAACTCAATGTGCTTTACATAAAGACAAGGCATTTAAAAGAACAGCAAGACAAAGGCTTTCTGGTGCTGTATTTCTACAGAGATGAGACTCACGGATCATCCAGTCGCCCAGCATCTGTGACCCTATGCTGTCAGCTCATATGTTACACACAACCAGTACAAGGGTCCTCCAAATCAGCGCCTCCCCACACACAGTATGTCACATACCTCCCGTAGTAACGAGCACACAGTCTTCTGTCTGAACTACACTTCAACTGAGAGGGTCGATTAATCGGCTAATAATAACTGTTGGAATGAAGTAATCACAGATTTGCTCAGAAAACAGCTTTGAATAGAGCAGCAGTTATCTTCACGTGATGCATGATGACAGCATTATCATTCTCATTTAATAATATGGCTTCTTCATTTCAGCATTATCTCCAGAAGAGCACATCAAATTAAACTTATTACTGATTAATGGACTGTACTTGGATAGCGCTTTTCTAGTCTCGGTGAACACTCAAAGCGCTTCCACACTACATGCCACATTCACTCACACAGCACGCCTTAGTACTTCACCAAAGGAGAAGCCTGGAGTCAAACCAACAACCTTCCAACTGGTAGGTGACTGCTATTCCTCTTGGGCTACAGCCGCCCCTATGATGTTTACATTTGTTGCTGTAAAACAAACAAAAAAAGTAGGATCATACTGGTTGCTAGGCAACAGGGGAGGGAAGGCGGTTGGGAGACTGTATGAGCAGCTTTCCACCATGTGAGAAATCTGTAAAAACATCTCAGAAATAGCGGTTCAGTCAAGGGAATCTGAATTCCGCAGAGAAGTGCACGTGACCTGAACACAGACTTGATCAGGATTACATAACATGTCATTCATTCAGTGTTCAGAGTTCAGAGTGCCTTTTGAACTTTGGAGGATCACATAACAGCCACAACAGGGGAGACGCAGAGACACTGCAGGGTCCAGGCTTTGTTTCAGCCATGGCTTTATTAACAACACATTTTCAGTTCAATTCAGTTTATTCATATAGAGCCAAATCACTACAAATGTCATCTCAAGGCACTTCAATGATATAGTCCAATTCAATAGGCCAATTGGAGTTCAATTCATTGTAATCATAATCCAATCAAATCCAATTAATTAATTTCAAAATAATCCAATTCATTCATACAGAGCCAATTCAAAAACTTCTTTGCTCAATTGGATTTGCCAAATTTGTCAGAAGAGCCTAAGACTGCCCTTAATAGTTCCATAACTAAAACTGAAGTGATCAAAGCTATTAATACATTACAAAATTGAAGATGAGTCACCAGGACCTGACGGCTTCTGTTGTGAAGTTTATAAACAGTTCCAAAATATTCTTGTAGATCCTCTTCTTGATATGTTCATTCACTACAGGAGAATTCCCACAGACATTGAAGGAGGCCAACATATCCATTTTAAAGAAAGGGAAGTGTTCTGACTCTCGGATCTTACAGGCCCATAGCCCTCCTAAATGTTGATAGGAAGCTACTTTCTAAAATGTTGGCCCCTTATTAAGAAAATCTTTTACCAATACTGGTAAAGTATTGGTAAAAGGAAGACCAGACATGTTTTGAAAGGGGTCGGAATTCAGCTTCCAATGTTAGACGTTTGTTGAATGCTGTCATAGCTTTTAAACAGAAGTCTATTGATGGTCTGGTGCTTTCTCTCGACGCAGAGAAAGCATTTGACCGAATTGAATGGTCTTTCTTACTGTATACACTGGGTAAATTTGGTTTGGGGGAGAACTTTATAAAATGGGTCAAAATTATATATACTAGACCACAGGCAGCAGTCTTGACTAATGGACTCAGATCTGATTACTTCAATACTCACAGAGGGGTGATGCAGGGCTGCCCTTTATCGCACCTCCTATTTGCTTTGGCCATAGAGCCACTTACTGAGGCCATAAGGGTGACACCCACAATAAGTAGTTTAGAGATTGGACAGCTGTGTCATAAAATTACCTTATATGCGGATGATGTTCTAATCCTTCTGACAGACCCTGAAACATCTTTACCAGGTCTTATTGATGTGATGGATAGATTTAGTTGTTTCTCTGGTTATAAGATCAACCTGGCTAAATCAGAGGCAATGCCCCTTGGTACTCTTTCAACAATAACAACTACTGTACCTTCCTTTCCTTTCAAATGGTCTCCCAATGGGTTTGTGTATTTAGGAATATTTATCACCCCATCCTTTGATCAACTATATAAAGCCAACTTCCGACGGGCTCACCACCCGTGGGAGGGACCAAGGGAAAGGGCCAAGGGGGTTGGGAATCGGCGCTTATGGTTCAGTCTATAATGTATCCCTCAGTGCACATTATCCTGGTTTTCGTTGCTCCTTGCCAGATCATTGTTGTTATCCTGTGGCTCTCTGTCATTTCTGTTGTTTGTCAGACCATCAGTTCATATTTTTGTAAAGCCACAATAGAATCTGAAAAATGGTCTCAGGAGGCTGAAGATGATTTGTGGAAATGCTTGAGACATTGTAGAGGGAAGTACAGGGTCAGTGCTAGGATAGGAGATGCTCTCTGAAGAGCTGGGTCTTCAAGATTTTCTTGAAGACATTCAGGGACGCCCCTGTTCTGGTAGCGCTCGGTAGGTCATTCCACCATCGTGGAACGACACATGAACAGAGTCTGGATTATCTTCAGCGTGGTGTAGGCACTGCTATACGACAATCCTATGACGACCGGAGTGACCGAGTTGTGACATAACCCTTTGCAAGAGCATTCAAGTGGATGGGAGCCGTTCCATTAAGGACTCTGTAGGCTAACATCAGTGACTTGAATTTGATGCGGGCGGCTAAAGGTAGCCAGTGGAGCTCAATGAACAGAGGGGTGACGTGAACTCTTTTCGACTGACCGAAGACCAGAGGCGCCGGCGCGTTCTGGACCATCTGCAGAGGTTTAACAGCACAGGCAGGGAGAGCAGTTAGGAGAGCGTTGCAGTAGTCAAGGCGGGAGATGAGCATGGCCTGCACCAGGAGCTGGGTGGTGTGTTGGGTTAGGTATGGCCTGATCTTTCTTATGTTTAGCAATGCAAAGCGGCATGATCGAGCAACGGAGGTAACATGATCTTTAAAGGTTAGTTGGTCATCAATAATGACTCCCAAGTTTCTAGCTTTGATGGAGCAAGAGATAGGGATTCAGTTTGGATGCAGATGCTGTGGTGTATGGTTGGTTTGGTTTGGAAGACAAGCAGTTCAGTTTTAGAGAGGTTCAGTTGGAGGTGAAGGGCTTTCATCCATGTTGATATGTCAGAGAGACAGTCTGAGATTCGTGCTGAGACCGTGTGGTCGTCAGGTGGGAATGGCAGATAGAGCTGAGTATTACATTGCATAACATTGGTATGAGAAGCCATGTGATCGGATGATCTGTCCCAGTGAGGTGGTGTATATGGCAAAGAGAAGAGGTCCCAGTACTGAGCCTTGGGGGGACCCCTGTGGCGAGGTGGTGCACTGCAGAAATGTGACCAAGTCAGGACACTTTGAATGACCGACCAGTGAAAGGAAATCAAACAAAATGTTGATGCAAATTTATTGGTGTGTGATGATTAGAAAGTCTGGTGTACAAAAAGTTAAAATACTGTAAATTTTGGTAGTTAGACTCTGATGCTGCAATACAACTCCTGTCGTAAGGGTTTATCATGATCTGCATTTATGACTAATGTAATCCATCCATCTTATACACCCGCTTAATCCAATTCAACGTCACGGGGGGTCCAGAGGCCCCTATGAGAGCCTACTCCAGCTGCCACTGGGTGAGAAGAGGGGTACAGCCTGGACAGGGTGCCAGTCTATCACAGGGCCACACGGAGACAAACAACCATGCACACATTCACTTTCACTCCTAGGATCAAGTTAGACTCACCAGTTAACCTAGTAATCATGTTTTTGGACAGTCTACATCCCTAAGTCCAAACAGTACATGAGCTTCACTGATGCTCAGCAGATACATTTCATTCCAGCCTTAAAGTTTAAACAACAACCAGCATACAACCAGCATGTAGGCAGGCTACTGACCCTGTCAATCAGTCTTCACATTACCTCATACATCTGATCAGCTGCTATGTTACAGTTCACTTAGTCAGTATGTAATGTCCTGACTGTGTAACAAAGGAATAACTGGGAAAACTGTGTAAATTGTGTGTGCTATGATAGTAAATTATGAAGAGAAGATTACTTGTGAAAAAAGACAACTCACATACAGTTTGCATGAAAGCAGTTCCTTAGAGCTGAGAAGCACATAGGCCATTATCAACAAACTGATCCCACTCAGAGAGCATTATGTTTGATACCTGCCAGTGACTTTTGCAACTCATGACACATGGAAGAAATTTCTAAAATATCTCAGCTATTTTCCTCACTGCTCTGGTATATATTCCTCTGTGTGACACACAGCACATCTGTGCAGTGGCTGGGGAATCAGACTGCAGTGCTGCATGTGTTAATACAGATGGAGGTTTGAAGTCAGTGCTTCAAATAACTTGGTCTGTATGTTATTTTGTGGTGTGTCAGGCTTGTGTATGTGTCCATGGCCTGTTTAAGCAAACATATAGAATAAAACATAGCATGAACCAAAGCATCAGAGTGATAGAGTTTTTGTGTGACCCTTCAGTTGTTTCATTAATCTGTAAAGTGCCTTGTTGTGAATTTGGCTGTAAATTGGGGCTATTTACAGTGTAAACCAAATTGAATTGAATTCCTTTATAATATATGTTGGGTTCATTTGCTGCATATTCTGAACAGTTGAAAGTGCAACATACTAACAACTACAAGCCATGAAAGTAATTTAACTTTACTGGAAGAATATACGAAATGTGTTTCACTGATAAATGTAGTTATGGTTAAGACTTATAATCATAGAAAAGTACAGAAAACATCTCCAAGATGAAAAATCTGAAAAATGTTGCACTCAAACTGTTGATTTCACAATAAATGAACCAGAAAGTGGCATCAAGGCTCAGTCAAATACTGAGAGAAGTGGGCCGGTTGTGGATGTAATTTCTGTTTTACATATTTAGACTGTTCTTCTATAGCACTTTTCTATTCTACTTGACCACTGAGTTTACCGTAACAAGCCACCCACATTCATCCATTCACCCTCACACACTGTACTGTGTTGAACGATACAGTGCTTTTTTCTTTACCACACACATTCATACACTAACGGACGCATTGGAGGTAACTTAGGGTTGTATGTCTTGCCCAAGGACACTTCTACATGTAATCCAGGGAAGCCTAGAATCAAACCCTGACCCTCCGTTTGGCAGACGACTGCTGTAGACAGCCTAAAAGTTTCTTTAGTTCTATAATAGATTCAACTGCATTTTCTAAGTGCACACAGACCTACTCACTCTCTTAATCATACCCTTCATCTTGTACTGATGTATGGCATTGAGGTTGAACAATTGCCAGTATTAGCTGTAGCAGACAACCAGAAAGCTGAAAGAAAATGGCAATCCACTAATTTGAAGGAACCTTGCTTAGTCTGGAAAGTCTAATAACATAAAAAAAAAAGCCCTTCGTAAAGCTAGAACTGCTTATTATTCATCATTGATAGAAGAGAATAAGAATAATCCCAGGTTTCTTTTCAGCACTGTAGCCAGTCTGACTAAGAGTCCGAGCTCTGCTGAGCCAGGTATTCCTTTAACTCTCAGCAGTGATGATTTCATGAGCTTCTTCATCAATAAAATTGTTTCTATCAGAGAGAAGATTGATGGAGTCCTTCCCACTATTATCAGTGATGTATCATCAAGTACAACAGCTTTAGAAGTATCTTTAGAACCTGATTTGTATTTAGACGGCTTCTGCCCAGTTGATCTCTCTGATCTAACAACAGCAATAGTCTCTTCTAAACCATCAACTTGTGTTTTAGACCCAATCCCAACCAGACTGTTCAAGGAGGTTTTCCCATTAATTGACACTTCCGTATTGGATTTGATCAATCTGTCTTTGTTGACAGGATATGTACCTCAGACTTTTAAGGTTGCTGTAATTAAACCTTTACTTAAAAAACCTACTCTTGATTCAGAAGTGTTGGCTAATTATAGACCTATATCCAATCTCCCTTTTATGTCTAAAATAGTTGCAGCTCAACAATGTCTGGAGGAACGAAGGAGCAGAGGAGTAACACGGGTCTGTATGAGACTGTTGAGTTAGATAGGAGCAGACCCAGAAATCACTTTGTGGGATCCCATTAGTGATTTGAATTTGATGTGAACAGCTACAGGTAGCCAGCATTGCTCAGTGAACAGAGAGGTGACGAGTTATTTTCAAGAGAACAAAAATAAGCGCACAGCCGTCTTCTGAACCATCTGTAGCGTTCAGAGGAGGTTGTAGTCGTCACAGCAAATAATCACCATGGGTTGTACCAGGAGCTGGGTAGCTTGTTGTGTCAGGAATGGCCTGGTCTTTCATTCTTACGTTGAATAGGAGGAGTAGGTGATGGCTAACTGTGGCACTGTGGTGGTCAACAAACTACAGAAGAAGGGGGTAGTGATAGATGTCTGGCCCCTGGAATGCATTCCAGGGGCCAGAGCGGGCGACATAGAATCCTATTTAAAACTGCTGACTAAGGATAAACGTAAATATGGTAAAATAGTTATTCACGTCGGCGTTAATGACACCCGGTTACGCCAATCGGAGGTCACTAAAATGAATGTTGCATCGGTGTGTAATTTTGCCAAAACAATGTGGGACTCCGTAGTTTTCTCTGGACCCCTGCCAAATCTGACCAGTGATGACATGTTTAGCCGCATGTCGTCCTACAATCGCTGGTTGTCTAGATGGTGTCCAGCAAACAACGTGGGCTACAGAGATAATTGGCAATCTTTCTGGAGAAAACCTGATCTGATGAGGAGAGACGGCATCCATCCCACTTTGGAAGGAGCGGATCTCATTTCTAGAAATATGGATGAATTTATTTGCCACCCTAAAACATGACAACCCAGGGTTCAGACCAGGATGCAGAGTTGTAGTCTGACACACTTCTCTGCAGCTTCCCACCTGCTGCTACCCCCCAATCAATTAACACAAAAGGAGCAAATCCTCTTGTGCAAAAAGAAATTATTAAAACAAAAACTTTAACTGAACAAAAACATCAAACTATTAAATGTGGTTTGCTGAATATCAGATCTCTCCTTTCGAAGTCTCTGTTAGTGAATGAGTTGATTTGTGATCATCATATTGATATATTTTGTCTTACAGAAACCTGGCTGCAGCAGGAGGATCATGTTAGCATCATGTTAGCATCATGTTAGCATCATGTTAGCATCATGTTAGCATAATGAATCAACTCCCTCTGACTGTTTAAATGTTCACGTTCCTGGAACCACAGGCAGAGGAGGGGGAGTGGCAGCTATCTTCAGATCAGGGTTACTCATCAGTCCCAGACCCAAGATTAGTTTGAGCTCTTTTGAATCTCTGATTCTCAGTTTTTCCCACGCAAAGTGGAAATCCCAGAAACCTCTTGTGTTTGTTGTTGTGTATCGTCCACCTGGCCCTTATTCTGAGTTCCTGTCTGAATTCTCAGAGTTTTTTATCCCAGTTAGTGCTGAGTACAGATAAAGTCATTGTAGTGGGTGACTTTAATATTCATGTAGATGTTGAAAATGACTGCCTGAATATGAACTTTAATTCTATATTGGACTCTATTGGATTTTCTCAGAGTGTTCACAGACCGACTCACTGCCTTAATCACACCCTTGATCTTGTGCTGACTTATGGCATTGAGAGTGAACAGTTAACAGTGTTCCCTCATAACTCTGTCTTATCTGACCATTTTCTGATAACCTTTGAGTTTACATTACTTGACTATACAGTTTCTGAGAAGAAATTTACATATAGAAGGTGTCTATCAGAGGATGCTGTAACCAGATTTAAAGAATTAATTCCATCATCCTTTTCTTCACTGCCATGTGCAGATATGACAGAGGACGACTACCTAAACTTTACTCCAGCAGCACTTGACTCTCTTGTTGACAGCACTATAGTTTCAATGCATACAGCACTGGACAATGTTGCCCCTCTGAAAAGGAAGGTAATCAGTCAGAAGAGGCTGGCTCCTTGGTATAATTCACAGCTGCGTGCTTTAAAGCAGACTGCAAGAAAGCTGGAGAGACAGTGGCGTTCCTCTAATTTAGAAGAGTCTCAGTTAGTCTGGAAAGATAGTTTAACAATGTATAAGAAAGCCCTTCGTAAAGCTAGAACTGCTTATAATTCATCATTGATTGAAGAGAATAAGAATAATCCCAGGTTTCTTTTCAGCACTGTAGCCAGGCTGACTAAGAGTCCGAGCTCTGCTGAGCCAGTTATTCCTTTAACTCTCAGCAGTGATGATTTCATGAGCTTCTTTATTAATAAAATTGTTTCTATCAGAGAGAAGATTGATGGAGTCCTTCCCACTATTATCAGTGATGTATCATCAAGTACAGCAGCTTTAGAAGTATCTTTAGAACCTGATTTGTATTTAGACGGCTTCTGTCCAGTTGATCTCTCTGAACTAACGACAGCAATAGTCTCTTCTAAACCATCAACTTGTGTTTTAGACCCAATCCCAACCAGACTGTTCAAGGAGGTTTTCCCATTAATTGACACTTCCATATTGGATTTGATCAATCTGTCTTTGTTGACAGGATATGTACCTCAGACTTTTAAGGTTGCTGTAATTAAACCTTTACTTAAAAAACCTACTCTTGATTCAGAAGTGTTGGCTCATTATAGACCTATATCCAATCTCCCTTTTATGTCTAAAGTTCTTGAAAAAATAGTTGCAGCTCAGCTTTGTGATCACTTACACAGAAATAATCTGTTTGAAGAGTTTCAGTCAGGATTCAGAGTGCATCATAGCACAGAAACTGCACTGCTGAAAGTTACCAATGATCTCCTCTTAGCCTCTGATAGCGGACTTGTGTCTGTGCTTGTCCTGTTGGATCTCAGTGCTGCATTTGATACGGTCGATCACAGTATCTTATTACAGAGACTTGAACATGTTATTGGGATTAAAGGAACTGCATTAGGCTGGTTTAAGTCATATTTATCTGATAGATTTCAGTTTGTTCTTGTAAATGAAGAATCTTCCTCACACACCAGAGTAAGTCATGGAGTTCCTCAGGGTTCTGTGCTTGGACCGATTCTTTTTACTTTATACATGCTTCCATTAGGTAACATTATTAGACAGCATGGCATAAATTTCCATTGCTATGCTGATGATACTCAGCTGTACTTATCTATAAAACCAGATGAACCCAATAGGTTGGTCAGACTACAAGCATGTCTTAAAGACATAAAGACCTGGATGACTCAGAACTGTCTGCTTCTAAATTCAGACAAAACTGAAGTCGTTATCTTTGGACCTGAGCGTTTCAGGGAGAAATTGTCTAGCTATATAGTTACTCTAGATGGTATTTCCTTGGCTTCTAGTTCTACAGTGAGGAACCTTGGAGTTATTTTTGACCAGAACTTATCATTTGACTCGCATATAAAACAGGTTTCTAGGACTGCCTTCTTTCACCTTCGTAATATTGTTAAAATCAGGAACATCCTGTCTCAGAGTGATGCAGAAAAACTAATTCATGCATTTGTTACTTCAAGATTGGACTACTGTAATTCTTTATTATTGGGCTGTGCCACATATTCTCTGAAAAGCCTCCAGTTGATCCAAAATGCTGCAGCCAGAGTTCTGATGAGAACTAACAGCAGAGATCATATTTCTCCAGTTTTAGCTTCTCTTCATTGGCTCCCTGTTAAATTCAGAATAGAATTTAAGATTCTTCTCCTTACATATAAAGCTCTTAATGACCGAGCTCCATCATATCTTAAAGATCTCATTGTAAGATATTTTCCTAACAAAGCACTTCGTTCCCAAACTGCAGGTTTACTTGAGGTTCCCAGAGTTTCTAAAAGTAGAATGGGAGGCAGAGCCTTCAGTTATCAGGCCCCTCTATTGTGGAATAAGCTGCCAGTAAATGTCCGGGAAGCAGACACCCTTTCCACTTTTAAGACCAGGCTTAAAACTTTCCTTTCTGATAAAGCTTATAGTTAGGGATGGCTCAGGTGATCCTGAAACATCCCATAGTTAAGCTGCTATAGGCCTAGACTGCTGGGGGGCCTCATCTGTCACACCTTTCCTCACTTTACTCTCTTTATGTATATGTGATATTATTGTGGTCATTAACTCGTGTTTCCCTGTTCCAACAGATATTCTTTGAATGGTGTTACAGTGCCGCCGCCGCTGCGGCCCCCTCCCCCCCTTTCTGTCTTCTCAAACCCCAGCTGGTGGAGGCGGATGGCCACCCTTCCTGAGTCTGGTTCTGCCAGAGGTTTCTTCCTGTTCAAAGGGAGTCGTTTCTCTCCACAGTCGCCTCAGGCACGCTCAGGACGGGAGATTGGACCGAAAAACAAAAAGTTTTCAGTGCAATCTGTTGGTTTCCTTAGCTAGGAAATTGTTTTTGAATTGGCTCTATATGAACGAATTGGATTATTTTATGAATTATGATTATTATTAATTAATTGAATTCCAATTGGCTTGAATTGGACTTACTATCTAAGTGCCTTGAGATGACATTTGTTGTATTTGCCGCTATATAAATAAAAATGAATTGAATTGAATTGAATTGAATAGATGTAGCAATTCCAAGTGACAACAACATCAAGACGAAGGAACATGAGAGGCTCCAAAAATACCACGGTCTGAAGGAAGTTGCGAAGATGTGGGAATTGAAAGCAGCAGTGGTACCAGTGGTGATTGGAGCACTTGGGGCTGTGTTCCCCAGACTGGGAGAGTGGTTCCAGCAGATCCCAGGAATAACATCTTGTTTGTCCAGAAGAGTGCAGTTATAGGAAGATCTGAGATACTGCATACAGTAGAACCCTCAAGCTCCCAGGCCCCTGGTAGAGGGTTGCTGCTGACATAAGAAGGGTGAGTGAGGAGTTTGTATACATATATACAGACTGATGAACTGGTGATGGCGAACCAACATTGTATGTGTTATTGTTGTGTAAAGAATTTTTTTTTTTTTTTATGAGCTCAGAGAAGAGAGTGCTATGTTGTGAATCTGGAGCAAAGATAACACAAGCCAAGGTGCATAAGTATCTCCTCTTTTCTTCATCTGACTTGCAACATTTATTGTGTTTGTGCACATACATGGGTGTGGCAGTAAGTGTCTGAGATATTTTAATTATTATACACCTGCACCACTTTGAATGGATCTACTCTGATGTGTCCAATCTTCTGTGACTGCTCTGAGTTCAGTGGCTGCATAAAATTTCAGCATGCTAGCTCTTGGACTTTAGAAACAAACAGTCCCCCAGCGTTTTGTATATACACCATGGGCAGCTGTGGCTCAGTGGTTAGAGTTGGTCATCCAATAACCGGAAGGTTGGCGATTCCCACTCTCACCACTGACAGCTGGAGGGGTGTCAGTCCACCTCCTTTTCACGGCTGAGGTGCCCTTAAGCAAGGCACTGTACCCCCATGATCCCACCGCTCCAGTGTATGGCATCTGTCTGAGTGTGTGACCCTGTGCAGGGTTAACCTGTGTCAACAGGTGCCAACCTGAATGGCTTTTAACTAGGGATGTCCCGATCCGATCACGTGGTTTCAGACTCGATCGGAATCGGACGTTTCATCCCGATCAGGGATCGGATATATAGCCTAACTATATATGTATATTTATTCTCATTATTTATTTTTTTATCAGAACTATAATATTTCAAAACAAATGGGAAAAAAAAACAACAGCTTAGTATTTCCTGTTATGTGGTGGTACAGAGTCAGACCGTCTCAACCATAGACATAATATACGCAGACGCCTCATAGACTGACGCTGCCTGTTGGAGCTGACGTATCAGTGCGGCCGCCATCTTGGATGGGTCTCCAATGCCTCCACACTGCATTTATTTCCACTGAGGAAGGTGTATATCCCCAACTACAATAATCAGAACTCCCAGAATTTTAATATCTATGGTCTCACCTCCACACAGAAACATGCAGCATGACGTCACTTTGCTGCAGTAAAGCGAAGCAGAACACGGCAGCAGCTTGAAGCTGGGGGCCGAATGTCTGCGGTGTGGAGGGATTTTAAAGTGGAGGACAAAAACATTGCCATTGCAAACTTCGGATTTCAAGAAGTGGCGAGGACATGGCTAACATCCCTGATGAGAACAGGGACAGGCTCAAACCTGACAAGGTAGAGATGTTGGTTTTCATCCAGAAAAACGTACATTTCCTTCTGTGAAGCCAGAGGAGGAGAGGAAGAATTAGGAGTGCAGTTAAAGCACATTACTGGCCTTACTTTAGGACACTGTGGCACTTTTATTTGCTTATTTGTTTCCATGCCTGCAGGTATTTCAAGCTGAGCTGCTGCTGGTTTTTATATCAGACATTGTTGCACTAAACTACAATGTGAAGAATTTGTTTATTACTTGATTACTTTTATTGTTCAAGCTACCTCACAGAAGTGCTCTGTTTATAATTGTTAAATGATAAAATAAGTGAATAAAATAAAAAATCAGGGACATCCCAGATCTGTTTCTTCGCCGTTCTTCATTTTTTTAATGTACTGTAGAAGTATCGGATCGGGACTCGGTATCAGCAGACACTCAAAATCAAATGACTCGGACTCAGACTTGGGGGCAAAAAAACCTGATCGGGACATCCCTACTTTTAACCCTTTAAAAGCGGAGGACAAATTTTGTGTGTATGCATGTTTGCATGACAATAAATCTGATCTATCTATCTATTCACCCAAATCTCCCTCAAAGACCTTGTGGTTGTGTAATATCTGACTTCCTCTTTTGCTCTCAGTGTAATTACTATGTTATGAACACTTTGCAGCCAAATGACTGATGTTGATCTTTTGCTTGGGATGCCCGTCTTTTAGAAGCAGCCCTGGTCCCAGGTCAATATAAAGGCCGTCTGAACAAGATGAGAGGTGAGACTCAGAAGGCTGGAGCTCCCTGCAGGACTGATACAAAACTTGCAGGAGTGGGTGGTAATGTTGCTCCTTTATCTCTGTATTTTTCTTCAACACCTAAGTATAACACCTTGTACTTACTATTACTACTTGTTTACCAATTACTGTTCATTTAATTTGATTTAGTAAGCTAACATGTATTTAAATCAATCTGGTGTCACGCCATGGGACTTATGTTTTTAGTTATCATGTTTTAGGTTACATTTTGGTTTTTAGTCATGTCATGTGTTAGGTTTTGCCATTGTTTTTCCCCTCACTTACCTCACTCAGCTAATTAGTTAATTCACTGCACCTGTTTGTTCCCCACCAGCTGCACCTAGTCACCTATCACTCAGTACCTATTTAGTTTGCAGTCTCCCCTGTCTAGTTGCCGGTTCTTTGTTTGTTATTCATGCCCTGTTTGTCTAACCAAGCCTTGCCACCGATGTTACCTGTTTTTCCCCATGTTCCTCGTCTCCTTAAAGTTAAGTATTTATTCTATTTATTCCATGCCAAGTCTTTTGTTTGCCTTTTCAAAGTTAAGTTTTTTTAATCTGGCTTTTTGTTTGAACCTTGTTATTTTTGTGAATAAAACTCAGTTTTCCCCCCTCGCCGGACGGTCTCCGGCTCCTCCTCCTGCCATGTCGTCAGAGGTCTGGCCACCCGCCAGACCTCTGACGACATGGCAGGAGGAGGAGCCGGAGACCGTCCGACGGGCGGCCGGACGTCCGGCGAGGGGGGAACTGCTGCTGGGTCTCTGGACACTGTGGCTGCTTCTGGGTAGCCTGTGAGCCTGAGGAAGAGGAGGGAGAGGAGCTGTACCGTGCGGCTACCTGTTCCGGCTCCAAGCCAAAAACGTCCAGCGAGGCAGCGCGCTGCACAGTCCCGGCATGGATCCATGCGCCCTCCAGGTTAGTATTCCACCCCCGGAGCCCCCGCCTCGCCGACAGGAACACCAGGAGCTTACCAGCCACCCGCAGTCTCTCAAACGTGGAGCCCTGCTCCAAACTGCGCCACAGCTCTTCATAGAGGTCCCAAAACTGGTCTGAGTCCACTGCGTCCATTTTTTGGTCGGATCTTTCTGACACGTGGGTGTGGGGAAGGTAGGACACGGATGCGGACTTATAAAGGAAAACTGGGTTTATTTAACAAACAAAGTTCAAACCAAAGGCGCGGCTGAGCCGGATTCAAAAAACAACTGTGGCAAAATAAACAAAGAACTAGGCATGGCATGGAAATAAATAAATACTTAACTTGGAGAAGACGAGGAACATGGGAAAAGACAGGTCATTGGTGACAAGGCAGGTAAGACATGAAGGGCACGAAGGCAACGAAAAGATCCGACACACTGACAGGGGAGGCAGGAAACTAAACAGGGAGTGAGTGAGTGATGACCAGAGGTCCGTTTCACGTAGCAGGTTTAGTGAAAACTCTGAGTAGATTAACCCTGAAATGAGGGAAACTCTGAGTTTTCCGTTTCTCAAAGGGAGGTAACTCAACCCTGAGAAAGAGGGGTAACTCTAGCCTGTTTCACAGAGGGAGGTAACTTAAGCTCTCGGTCAGTTACCGTAGTAACAGACTCTCTGAACCTAACCTGGTCGGGAACAGGTTTTACTCAATGAACCTGGAGTTTCTCTCTGTCTCCGCCCTCTTTCAGCCACACGCGCCATTTGATTTCCTCATTCATTCAGTCAGCAGAGCGAGTTCTTCTACTTCTAGAAGTCCATCAGGCACAGCAGGAGACAACTTTTTTCACCAACATTTCCTTTTGACAACGATCCCGTGGATGAAGGTGCAGCATTATTGAATAAACTAATTAAATATTCGTCGGGAGATGGTTATTGATGTTTTAGCATTTCCAGACAATTATCTTTTTGAGCGGCACCATCAGATTTTTGTTGGGACAAAAGAAAAAAAGACATAAAAGACAAATAAATATTTGTATGAATAGGCTTAAAAAAGATATCTATAGGCCTGTTATATTTTATAAAGGCACTCGTGTCTTGGGGGTGGATTCCCTCAGCCACTGGCCTTCCGTTAGAGGTGGGGGTGCTGGGCACCACCTGTTTTACGGGCATCTGCCTTCTTTCTGTTGGCTCAGTAGAAGTCTGTGTTAGTTTAAATAGGCTTAATTATTTAAAAGAACATGATATAGATGATGACTCTAAATTGTCCTTCGGAGTGACTGTGAGTGTGTATGGTTGTTTGTCTGGTTTGTCTGCCCATTGACCGCTGGGATAGGCTCCAGCCCCCCCGCGACCCGACTGACGGATTCAGCGGTGTATAGATAATGGATGGATGGATGGTATAGATGAGAAGACATAGTTTATGTGTGTGAAAACAGCATTATGTTGGGGATAAAACAACTGCACAGTCAAATAGCAACTTAATATTTACTTTACAGTGTAAAACATGATCAAAATGAGGTACCTCCATGCCGAGGTCTCACCTGTTTGAACAATGTTTTTATATTTCATCTTAAACTGCTGCCAAGTGCGCTTCTCCCCCGTGGGATTGCACCTAAATGAAATAAATGAATGGGCTACCATTCAAGCAGTTTTCCCTTGTAATATTATTGTGATTGCAAAGGACTACATATAAACTTCCGCTTCCGCTTCTGCTGCTGCAACGGTGTTGCACTTATTTCTAAAAACGTATTGAAACTCGCCGTATGAGCGCATTAAGATTTCCAATTCGAGGTTGGTGAAAAACGTAGCCCCTCCTCTTCCCCGTTGGCATGGTGACTCGTCAAATCGTGGCTCCATTGATGCTGGCTTTTTAAAGTTGTGGTGCACGCGCTAAACTCAAGGTGAACCTACTCAGAGCTGATTAAACTCACTCAAATCAGCGTTTCTGGAACCGAAAACTCAGAGTTTTCTATCTCAGAGTAGATCAACTCAGAGGTCAGGGTTACACTCAGAGTTTAATGAACCTGCTTTGTGAAACGGACCCCAGGTGCAGCTGGTGAAACTGGACAGGTGAGGGGAAAAACAATGGCAAAACTAAAAACTCAAAACCAAGACATGAACCGAAAATCAAAACGTAACCTAAAACTAAAAGCACGAGTCCCATGGCGTGACAACTGGCTTCATACTGTTAGCTAGGGTGTCAGTTCACCTAATTATGGAACTATTTATCATGTCAAATATTTGGAATATTAGTAAACATATGTAATACATGATCAAATTGATCAATATTATCACAACTGTTATTACTACAGTATTTCTAAATGCAATAATCAAATAAACATTTAATATTAATTCTGTTATTTCAATGTTGAGGCACACGTGTACATGAGGACAGACACAAGTGTGTGCGTGTTAACTGATATGTTTACTCAGTCTCTCAGTGAAATGTGAATGGACTGTACTCAGATAGCACGTTTATAGTCTAGCTGACCAAAAAAAACTTGGTGCACACAGCCCCGTTTTAAAAAAAAACACGTCTACATTGACCGCATAAATACGCTATCAAGAGCTGTTAAATTACGCCAAGCCTGACGGTGGTATGGCCGGGCTCTGTCTGCCAACAGAAGCTCCGCAATTGCTGCCCTCCGCCCGCGCCCTAATGCGCCTTTGTTGTTCAATACATTGTATGACAGTAATTTTCAAAATCACACAAGCGAGTATAGCTCTCAACAACAGAAATGCTGCTAGTACCTCCATGCTTGCCAGATAGGGGCGGGGCTCTGTACTATGACGACAACTCCGCATTCCATTCTGAAAACTCCGTTTTCGTCTCTTTCAACCAGTTTACACACAAACGCTAAACGGAGTTTTTAAAAAATCTCCACTTTTGCCGGAGTTTTTTTTTAGCTTCGTTTTCGGAGGAAAAAACTCCGTTTGTGTATAAACGAAAGGCACAAACTAAGGGAAAGGTCTTCGTTTATCAAAATACCCGGGTATGTGTAAACAGCACCTAAGACTGTTAAATGTTCCCTTATCACTCTTTCACACGCTGATGGACAGATCTGAGGCAAGGACACTTCTCGTTGTGGTCTTAAGAAGTCAAGATCAAGATCAAATCAAATTTGGTATAGTACTGACTGAAGTTCTTGTTCTTGTGTTTAAAGCCTTCTTTTATTTTGTGTTGTACAGCATTTTGTTTCAGCCACAGCTGTGTTAAAAGGCTATATAATAAAGTTGATGATGATGAAGTACTACAAGCTAAACATAATTATGGCACTAAAGTCAGAGTGCTGATTTCATAGAATATTAGTACTTAGTAGTAATATTAGTACTCTGTAAAGTAACATTAGGAAGGTAATTATTTCATGTTAGATTGTTAACAAGTCAGTAGGAGACCATTGATATGGCCAAAACACTAACTCATTGCTGGTTGCAAACATTAGTTTTAACGAGACTTTGAGCTTGACAAATAGTGGCGGGTGGTGCTCCCTTGAATGTGACACCCTACCTTAAATCACATCTTGCATGTCTGATTACTAGCTCCTCCAGCCATAGCTGCCTGTGTTTGTCTGAGTGAGCCCAGGGGGCTGGCTCAGGGGGCTGGCTCAGGGGGCTGGCTCAGGGGGCTGGCTCAGGCGGCTGGCTCAGGGGGCTGCCTCCCTGCAGCTGACTGGCTCTCACACCAACCAGGTGGGGATGCCGTCCATCACCTGAGTCACAAGTCCTGAAGAACAGCTCACAATGGAGGAACAGCTCGCTGGAAAATATCAGCCGTTTTCAAACTGTGACTCTTTGACATTGTGATACACCCAGAAACCAGAAACCAGCCAATGTTGATCGAAAATACAGATGAATTTTTCATTCGAAACAAAAGATACGATGAAGATTTTCAGTGCTGTCGATTATATTTTTCAATAAGCAAATCAGACTCTTGCGAATACTGGAAAATTGGAATGGGACAAGAGAATTGCAGCAAATGGATCTTTTTTGCTTCCTTTTTATTCATGGCTTAGTTTTGTTGTTTCATTTTAACTTGATGTTTGGTTAAGTTTAGGAATCTAAACTGTTGAGTTCAGGAAAAGATCACAGTCAGGTGTAAAATACATAGCTTCACAATATTAATGAGATGTGATGGAAACACACTTTCACAGCCATTCAAAGCCAGCTGAAAGCTGACACAACAGGACACCCTGTGTTAGTACATTTCAAAGGAAGAGAGCCAGGCGTGTTTCACACCACCAGCAGCAGCCTGGTCCTACAGCATCATTCAGCCACAATCACAATGATGTCATGCTCTCCAGAAGACACTGGAGGTGATAAAGAAATGCAATATGGTAGAAGTCAACTCTGAGTCATCAGAGATCAATAATTCCACCTCAGTTGGCTGAACTACAGTGGAGTGCTGAGCTGAGAGAGCACACAGGTGTGAGCATAAGGCAGGGAGATCAAACCAAGTTCCATATGTTGGTGTGAACAAAATGTTCCACAGCAGCTATGAGCCACTAACCTGAATGAGCCACCAGCACACAAACACATTCAGATTCTCCTTTTATGCGTTTTCATCTGCGAACAAGCACCAAAAAATGGGATTATAAAGAGGATATGCATATCTCTGCTGCTGGCGTAATTCTTCACTTTGAATGTGTTAGGCCAGTTAAATAATAAAAAATATAATCAACTAGAAATGCACTCAGAGAGTGCAGACCTCCGCCAACCGCCAACCTACCTGTGGATAGCGAGCCATGTATGGACATGCGTTCCTGATGTGGGCTACTTGTTCTGTGGCGCTGTCAGCAGAAGAGGCATTCCCTTCTCCCTATTCATTATTGAACAGCAGTGTTCGCCGTTATTAATTATTATTATTTAATTAATATTATTATTGTTATAATGTTCTGTCTGGAAGCAGTGTTCGCCGTTATTATTACGCTATATGCAGTTATGCACACTGGCTTACCGTTGCAATCTTTTGTTGTGCTAATTACAGCAAATCCGCGCACTATGCATTCTGTCTGTTTGGCTCTGTTTGGCTCTGGCACCTTGAGGTCGCGCCACCTTGTGGCAGGTCGCAAGATTGCAGCACGAACAAACGAACGAACACCCAGACAAACAGACAAACTCGGGCGATCACATAAGCTCCTTGGCGGAGGTAATAAAAATACACCAAACGGGTTACAGCACAGGATTGGAGCAGGGGGGGTCTGACCTGCTGGCAGGAGGGCGCCGCGCACTTGTTTCCTCTGGAAGTCCATGAGCACAACAACGCGCCTCTTTTACGGAGAATGCAGAAAGTGTGGAAGTAGCAGCTGGACTTTATCCTTATGTCAAGATCACAGTATGACGCTCAGCTTCTGAGGTCCACCCGCCCAGATGTGGACGTGGTGTCCAGCTGTGCGGTGATGTGGCAGCAGCTGGCTGCCCCCTGCTTCCATCAACGGGGAGACTCACCGTGTGTGTCGGACAGCCCCCTTACAGCCCCCTTACAGCCCCCTTACCTTTACTCGGACTGCTTCCAGAACAGCTGCTCCGACCCTCAGTCCTCCGTGCAGCGCGCGGGGATGCGCGCTTCTCTCCTCAGGGGGGCTCACGGATCTGTTTCCAGCACACCTGTGGCTCGCTGATTTCAGAACATGAACACGCGCGGTGTTGGTGAACCCACGTGGACTTATGATGTGCAGTATGTGATCAGTGGCAGGCAGCAGCGGTGCTGTCAGCGGACACGCGGCGCAGCGCCGCCCCGTCTGCTCCAGCTGGAAGAAAGACACGCCCGCTGAGGGGGGGCGTCGCTGCGCTCCTGTGTGTGTGTGTGTGCGTGTGCGTGTGTGTGCGTGTGCGTGCGTGTGGTGTGTGTGTGCGTGTGCGTGTGTGTGCGTCTGTGTGTGTGTGCGTGTGTGTGTGTGTGTGCGCGTGTGTGTGCATCTGTGTGTGTGTGTGTGTGTGTGTGTGTGTGTGTGTGCGTCTGTGTGTGTGTGTGCGTGTGTGTGTGTGTGTGTGTGTGTGTGTGTGTGTGTGTGTGTGTGCGTCTGTGTATGTGCGTTCGTGTGTGTGTGTGTGGGGGGGGTCCGTTTAATTTTTTATCAAAAGAAAAATGATGCAATTCCTAATTCTTTCAAACTCTGACTCCTTGGCCTCAGCTTTCAGTGATATATCAGAACATATTTCCATTTCCATTCCATTCTGGACCTTGGGCTGATAAAAGTGTGGAGTGTGTAGGTCAGTGTGTCTCCTGTGAGTGTGGAAGTGGGATTTTGGTGTTTCTGCACCAGGTTGCAACATCTCTGCTCTCACATTCCAGTTTACTCTCTGTCTCCTAAGGACCAATCTTTCATTTCTCCTGCTCCATCCCTGCTGGGAGACAATAAATAACTTTGCCAATGTGCTTCTGATCAAGATGGCCAAAAGATTCTCAGCTCTGGGGCCTTGACTCTGGAAGAGCCAGAAGCTTTGGATGATGATGGAGAGGAAGAGGTCTTTCAGAGTCTAACTTTGAAGAAGAGGAGTTTGAGCATCAACTCGTTTCAAAAGGAAGATGAGCCACAGTCTGAGCTCCCACTGCAACTGCTGACTACAAAGAGCAGGCCGGTCAAGTCTTCCCAGTTTGTGTACACAACAGCACCTGTGCATCTCTGGCATCCTGTGTGCCAAAAAGAAAAGAACTCATGAGTATACTGCATAGGGATGGGAAAATCTGTGGCCTGCACCATCAAAAGAACCTAATTGCCCACTGATGGAATAAAGAAAGTTTTCTGAATCTGAAAACCAGAGATCATCATGGATGATGCCACAAAGGGAGTGGTGGACAACGTGGACAAGCTGGTGACCGCCTGCAAAAGGAGGACCCTACACTGGGGATCTTTTTTTACAGGACATCTCAGCATACAATGCCTTTGGCATCTGAATGGTACTGAACCCAGAGAGGAACAGAGGGGAGCTCCAGGGGAGACAGCTCTTTCTTGACATACCAGGAAAGGCATTTGTGAGAGCTCAAATCTAGAGGAGACAACATGTTCCAAGAAGCCCCTCTGCAGCCATCATGAGGAGAATTCAGGTGCCCCCCATCCACCCGAGCTACAGAACCAGCATATGCAGAGCCTCCCTCATAGAGAAGTCTTAGTAAAATCCCTGATCTTCTGCGGCCAGCTGCAACAACAATAAGCACTGCGAAGTGTGTGGATCCAAGACGGACAGAAAAAGACAATATCCATGTGTTAGATTCGGTTCTTTTAGTAGGAGGCTTAAGAACGGACCGCAGTAATTCAAGGGAAAATGAAGTGTTTATTGGTAGTCACACATCCAAGCATATCAGCGCTGGGCTCAGTGGAACAGAGCTCCCGCAGGAAGTCTGTCAGACTGGCCCTGATTTCCAGTTATCATCTGTACTTATTGCATAGGTCGGACTCACATTCGACCGAGTATGATTGGACATGAGTAGGTTCAACATGCTTCGTCATATTCTCTGGATCAGCCCAAAACAATGTGTGTGTGTGAATCTGCCCTTGCTTTCCTAATTGTTTTGTCTTTCTACTCCTGGATCACTTTAGGTCAAATGGAAAAGTACTGAGACTATTTCAATCATAATGTCTAAGAACAAAGCCAATTTTAACAATCCCCCTTTTGAAGTGATTTTATCATTTCAACTAATTCAGTCAAATAACTGCGGTAGGAATGTCATTTTCTGTATTGTGTCACATCTGTATTAGCAGTAGCAAGACTTTAGCAGCCACCCCCCAAACTGCAAGAGTCACTTACCTTTTGAGATGTAGCACAACCAGTTAGGAGACATCTGTCATCCCCCTTTTGATGTGACTTCATGTGTTATTATGTAAGCTTATGTGAAAGCTGTTCATCATTGCAATTAAAGCAGCAAGCAAATCTTCATTGCACAGGCCTGGAAATAGTAAACCTAATTCTAATGCTTAAGCTACACTTTCAAGTCAGGACTATTCCATCATTTTACTCGGAACAGAACCTCTTTCCGAGAGGGTTAAGACCTTCATAAGTCACTGATAATAACTCTGCAAATGAGCACATTTCTTAATAGATTATATGTAGAAAATCATATTTTGCTATATGTATTGTGTGTATGTGGCCCTGAAACCATCCTCTGTGTGGACTCTTTGTTCATAATGGCCTAAAACCTTATGTGGTTAGCAAGGCCTTGCTCCCTCATGAGTACCATAACAACACAATACTGATTAATCAAAAAATTTGACATCATTTCTATTCTACTGACACTCAAACATTGCATAAGGCAATTAACATTACCAGCAGGTTCGTCCACCGTTTGCAGCGAATAGGAGCGAAAACCCGGCTTAACCGGGAAAAATTCACCTATGGCCCCTAGTTGCACTTGGCGACCGACCAACTTATTACCGTTCTAAGTCTAAGGTCCCGCTCCAAACAGCCGAGTCACCCCACTGGCAATTGACATTCTAAAAATGATTCATTATCAGCCTTTAAGAGGAATTAGCTAAACACTTTAAAAATGAAACACAACAAATATAAATTTAACCAAGGCTCGACTATATGAGTATATTAGCCTCTTGAGCAATTATGATTAACTTTTCTTTTAAATGATATATCTTTCTTAGATGACCACATGATGAGTCGTGTGGTCTCTTCTTGTCCAATCCTGTCACTCCTCGATGCTTGGTTTTCCTCTTGGCTGAACGTCTGTTCAGTTCTATTTCATCCTTACTGACCGCCAGAGGCGGTGCTTTCAAGCACTGGATGATACATCTTGCGCATGCGCAGGTCGAGTGTTAATACCAACAACGTCACTCGTGACCCCCTGCTGACCCCGGAGAGCCTATATACTTCCGGCAACATCAGCAGGTCAGTCCTTTTTCATCTTCTCGCTGCGCAAGGTAAGTACTGCGTCTGCATATGAGACGAATTCTAAAACCAATTCTACTTCATCGTTCGCTGCTGGTGGTCTCGCGACGTCCCGTCGAGGCTGCGAGCTGCTCGCCCTTCAGAGACCGCGGCGAACTGCCGAGAGGTATGTAACCTTTTTTTCCCTCGGCTGATGAAGTTTACTGACCAGCTGTTACAAGCGCCGGTCTAGGTAGCATGCTCGCTCCTTCTCCCGGTGCTGTGCGCTGCACGTGAGTAACAGTCTGTTTATAGTTGCATTGTCGGTGAAGCTACATTGCTAGCCCTCTCCCGGCATCTGTAACCTACTTATGTTAAGCGGCCAACTCGTTGTGCCGGTTCTTTGATTTTGTTGCTGCTATTGTTCTGCCCCTCTCCTGGTGCACGGCGGCGTGTGCGCCCCCCGCTCCCAGAACAGGTGGCCTATAGTGGTTGTCGGTGAAGGCACCGTGTGCGGCTCCCGCTCCCGGCATCCAGCTATAGCTAATAGAACTTGCACTAGCCCCTCTCCTGGTGTAAGGCGGCGTGTGCGCCCCCCGCTCCCAGCACAGGCGGCCTATAGTGGTTGTCGGCGAAGGCACCGTTTGCGGCTCCCGCTCCCGGCATCCACCTATAGACATTGTATAATTACAGCAGCCCCTCTCCTGGTGCACGGCGGCGTGTGCGCCCCCCGCTCCCAGAACAGGCGGCCTATAGTTGATTGTTGGCGAAGGCACCGTTTACGGCTCCCTCTCCCAGCATTCATCTATGAGTACAGGATTTTCTTTTGTATGAAAATCTATAAGTGAAGAATTTTCTTTTAAAAAAAAATAAATAAATAAATGAATAAATAAAACCTTCACTTGCCCCTCTCCAAGGGGCCTATAGTTGATTGTTGGCGAAGGCACCGTTTACGGCTCCCTCTCCCAGCATTCATCTATGAGTACAGGATTTTCTTTTGTATGAAAATCTATAAGTGAAGAATTTTCTTTTAAAAAAATAAATAAATAAAACCTTCACTTGCCCCTCTCCAAGGGGCCTATAGTTGATTGTTGGCGAAGGCACCGTTTACGGCTCCCTCTCCCAGCATTCATCTATAACTAAGAAGAAGACATATATGAATAAGAATTCATAAATACATACTATCGTCATATACACTGTGTGTGTGTGTGTGTGTATATATATATATATATATATATATAGATATATGAGCTAGAGGTGGTCCCGACATGGATCACAACCACTCCTGCTCGGCCTGTATGGCTCCTCTACAGCTTGAGGATGGCCATGATCTGTGTCCTTCGTGCCTCGGCCTCGGACATCTGAGGCAGGGTCTCTCAGACGAGTCCTGCATGAATTGTGGCATTTTGCCTCATACTGTCAGGGCTGCAAGGCTGGCCGAGGTAGAGCGCCTGTTGGGCCCTCCCTTGTCTCCTCAGTTGACCCCTGACCAGCGGCTGGCCCCGTCTCGGGCTACCCAACCACGGCGTCGGCCTGCTGAGACTGCAGGCCCCACCTCCGGGAAGAGGGCCAAGGGGTCCGGGCTTACTTCTAGAGTGGATCAGCTGACAGCGGAGCTTGACAGCATGAAGTCCCTCCTCCTGGCTCTCCAGCCTGGGGCTGGAGCAACCCTGCCAGGTGCCCTTGTTCCTCCAGCGGCCTCCTTCGGGCCGGAGGAGGATGCGTTTTCCATAGCAGCTTCGGCTACTATGTTTCAGGACTACGCTCCGGACGTGCTCCTGGGAGACGAAGCCTCCCATCCTTCTGCAGCGGGCTCCCTTTCTTCAGCCCGTGGCTCTGCGGGTGGTAGTGAGGACGGCTCTGTGGGAGCCGCCATCCGTACAGCTCTAGCCAGGCTACAGCTGGACGTGCCGCAGGCTCAGCCAGCTTCGGCCAGTGCCTTTTTCAGGCGCTCCTCAACCCCCGCTGAACTAACTGTACCTCCATCAGAAGAGTATCTGAGGGAATTACAGAAGTTCTGGAGGGACCCTAGGGCCCCTGCCCGTCCGACAGCTGATGCTCGGACCCTGGCAGCCATGCAGGACGCCTCCAAGTTCGGCCTGGACCGCATGCCAGCGGTTGAGCCCACTATTGCCGCCCTGATCGTCTCACCCAATGAGGCTCTGAGACAGGAGGCGAGGTGTCCTCGCCCCCAGTGCCGGGTTACGGACGAATTGCTGTCAAAGGCCTATGAGGCGGCAGCACGTATGGCTCGCATGGGTAATTCCATGTCCCACCTGCTGCTCGCCCTGTCGTCATCCCTGCAGGAGACTGAGCTGGACACTTCTGTCCACGGTATTACTGACGCCTCTCTACAGGCCTTTGCACTGATGTCCAGGGAGTTGGGACGAGTAATGGCTACTCTCGTACAGGCTCGGCGCCAGGTTTGGTTGGCGCAGTCCCCTCTCTCGGAGGCCTGCAGGAGAACCCTCCGCAGTGTTCCGGTGGAACCGGGGGAGCTGTTTGGTTCCGCGGCTCTGGAAGCCCTCGAGCGCACGGTCCAAGCTGGGAAGACCTGACAGCAGCTGTCTGAGCTTCACAGAAGCGCGCCGCCGCCTGGCAACCCTAGGGGTCGTCCAGCTGCCCCGCAGCGCGGCACCCACTCACGGGCCAGGGGCCTCCTTCGGCCCCAGTACTCACGCCCACAGCCTGCTCAGCGGCAGGCGCAGCCCTTTCGGGCACCTGAGCGACTGCCCCCTGGGCGTCCTCAGGTCTCACGTACCGACCGTCGTGCCCCTGGAGCCTCTAGAGGTCGGGGGGCCCGACGCTGAGGCCACGGGGCCGACCGTCGGCGTTTTTTCCCAGCAGCAGCTCAGCTACTGGGCTGCTTCCACCAGGGACCCGTGGGTTCTTTCCACCTTGACCCACGGGTACGAACTTCAGTTCCGACGTCGGCCCCCGATCCATGGCCGAGTCAGGATGACTGTCATCCGCGACCCGGCGAAAGCCCGAGCCCTCGCCCAGGGGCTGTACGCCCTCCTGGGCAAGGGTGCTATCGAACCGGTAGACCCCCAGGTGCACCCCGGGGGGTTCTACTCGACTTACTTTCTGGTAGCAAAGAAAGATGGCGGATTCCGACCTATCCTCGACCTCAGGAACCTCAACAGGTTCCTGAAGGTCTTGAGGTTCCATATGTTGACCACTGCAGAGGTTCTGCGTACGGTCTCCAGAGGGGAGTGGTTTACCTCCATAGACCTGGAGGATGCCTACTTTCACGTTCCTGTGGCGCCACACCATCGGCAGTTTCTGCGATTCGCCTTTCAGGGGCGTCATTTCCAGTTCAGGGTGCTCCCGTTTGGTCTCTCCCTCTCCCCACGGGTGTTCACCAGGTGTGTGACAGCAGCCCTCTCGCGCCTACAGTCGCGGGGCATGAAGATCTTGCCGTATCTGGACGACTGGCTCGTCTGTGCGCCGTCCCAGTCTCAGGCGGCCCTCGACACGACGTGTCTTCTTTCCCATGTGGCCCGTTTGGGCCTCAGGGTGAATTTTACAAAGAGTGGCCTTGTCCCATCACAGAACACAGTTTTTCTTGGGGTGACCCTCGATGCGGTCACCATGATGGCCTGCCCGTCGCCGCGGCGGGTAGACGACATCCTCCGCCACCTCCTCCCGTTTCGGGAAGGCAGGCGGTTCCACTACGTGGAGTTCTTACGCATCCTGGGGAAACTGACAGCTGCGGCTGCTGTGGTCCCCTTAGGATTGCTGTCGCTGCGTCCCCTCCAGAGGTGGTTGCACAGCTTTCACCTGGACGCCAAGAGACACCGGCACAGGAGGCTTGCGGTGTCCCACCGTTGCCTTCTTGCCCTGGCCCCGTGGAAGAAGCGCTCGTTTCTCCTCCAGGGCATGCCCATGGGCTCCATTGCATCCCGTCGCGAGGCAGTCACGACGGACGCCTCCCTCTCGGGGTGGGGCGCCGTGTGGCAGAACCGGACAGCTCAGGGGCTGTGGCCGGCGCGGGACCGCTCACAGCACATCAACGCACTAGAGCTGCGGGCTGTACACAGAGCGTTGCAGGCTTTCCTCCCTTTCTTGAGGGGCCGACATGTACTCGTGCGGTCGGACAATGTTTCGGCCGTCTCCCACATAAACCACCAAGGTGGCACCAGGTCTGCACTACTACTGCAGGCATCCCGGGACCTCCTGCTGTGGGCAGCACCACGCTTAGCCAGCCTAAGGGCAATGTATTTGCCCGGGGAACGCAACCAGACGGCGGACTTGCTCTCCCATGGCAAGCCTCCGCTGGGGGATTGGCAGCTCCATCCGGAGGTGGTGCTCAATATCTGGGCCACCTTCGGCAGAGCAAACGTGGACCTCTTTGCCTCAGAAGAGTCGACCCATTGCCCCCTCTGGTTCTCCCTGACAGAGGAGAGCAGTCCCCTGGGACAGGATGCTCTGGCCCACGACTGGCCAGAGGTTCTCCTCTATGCTTTCCCGCCGATCCCTCTGATAGTCCCTACGCTACAGAGGGTCCTCCAGCAGGGCCACAGGCTGCTGTTGGTAGCCCCCTTTTGGCCAGGGAGGACGTGGTTTCCACTGCTGCACAGGCTCTGCAGCGGTTCCCCATGG